>NW_006442109.1:24317988-24342957 GCF_000325575.1 Pteropus alecto | reverse complement strand
TCTCTCTCTCTCTCTCTCTCTTTCTTTCCATTGAATTTATTAGGGTGACATTAGATAATAAAATTATATACATTTCAAGTGTACAATTCGATAACACATTATCTGTGTATTGCATTGTGTTTTTACCACACAAAGTCGAATCTCCTTCTGTCACTATATTTGACCCCCTTTACCCTTATCTACCTCCCCTTCCTTTCCCTCTGGTAACCACTAAACTGTTGTCTCTGTTTATGAGTTTTTGTTTGTCTTGCTTCTTTGTTGCTTTTAGTTTTATATCCCACATATGAGTGAAATCATAAGGTTCCCAGCGTTTTCTGTCTGACTTATTTTGCTAATGCCTACTCATTTTGCTTCTTCAAATCCCCTAACACACACTTAACTTTTTTTAGCTCCTTGAATGATCATTGCCCTATCTTACCTCTGTGACTTTGCAAATGGCTTTCTTTCATGAGTACTCTCTCCCTCTCTCTAATCCTCTTTTCTTGGCTCACTGTTCTTCACCCTTCGGTTTTCCACTTAGCCATCAATTCTCCTGGAAGTCTTCTGTACTTCTACTTCCTCTACCGTAGTGTTTGTCACCAGTATTAAAATCGGACCCTAACTGTCTTCACTTTTATGTTGTTAGCTCCACTAAGACAGGTAAAAGTTTGCCTTGCCAATAATTAAGCCCAAAGAATCACAATAATGGTTAAATACATATTAGTAAAAATTGAATACTTTTTAAATTATCTAGCAAACACAAAACAAAACAACATACAAAGAGGCCCAAATTCTCAATCTTTGTATACATTATGACATATTTTATGACATATTTTAATTAATTTAATTTATATATTAATTATAATTTATAATAAATAATATGTATAAGATCTAATTATATAGAGAGAAGGAGAGAGACAGAAGGGAGATAGGTGCAGATAATAGGCTGAGAACTAGAAAATAGAGTTCTATATGACATTCTGTTCTTAAAAAACAGAGTATGGCCTCATATATGACATTTAGATAGTTTGAACCTAAATTTTATCACCTGTACAGAGAAGAGGTAAGATGAAGAAAGTTTTATGTTTCTTTGGATTTAAAATTATGTGAATCTATGAAAATAAACAACAGAAGGAATCTAAGGCTTACGAATTACCTCATGTTGTAAACAGTGATTTTAAAAAATAAAGTAAAAATTGGGGTGATGTCCAATAATTTGGGATTAGAAATGGATTTCAAATTTCTGTAAAAACCAATATCAGAAGTACCATGAGTTGTTTTGTTTTGTTTTAAGGAAAAATTTTATTCCTCGATTCTTCAAGTTTGACTTTACAAATATTTAGTTAAGCCTAGCAGTAGACTTGCTCATTGAGATGATTAAACCACATAATAATACAGAATAAGTCAGATGAAGCTAGTTAGTACTGGCAAAGACCTTCTACTAACATTTAGATGAAGACTGTGGACATAAACAAAGTACTTAGATAAATTATTGATATAATTGTACATCATTTCCAAATAAATATAAGATGCCAGAGAAAGGGGAAATTCATCTTTTACCTGTACTGGAACCAAAAAGTACAGATTGGGAAAGGTCCCAAATATCATTTAATTCAATCTCATAAGAGTCTTTGATCTTGAAATACAGCTAAATGCTGTCCCACTTACTCTTGAATATCTCTGAAGAGACAGCCTTACCCTGGAAGCAACTCATTTTATCTTTGAACAACTCTATCACAGATTGTTTTCTTTTATTATGCTCCTTGACGCTTCCATTCACTGATCTTATTTCTGCCACTGGGATCAAGCAAAACACATCAAATGTCTCTTTCACATGACAGCCTTGAATTACTACTACAAATAAGGAATGAATTCCCAATTTTATATTTCTATGCAACATAAAGATATGACAATCAAAACCTTTTTGAACTAGATGTGAATAAAAGTTTAATTTCTTTTTTATTCACCAAATTACGGAAATTATAGTTTAGCTTAAAATCTGATTCACGTTGTTTTTAAACGAAAGCTACCCTCTTTTAAAAGTATCACACCATCTCCTGCCTCTTTTCTTTAGTCTGACATCAATCACCACAGTCTAATTGCTCTTGTTCTTGCTTCTTAGTATGTGAGACGTGGGTGGTCAGTTTGTAAGGCATCTGAAATTAAATGCTTGCTGAGTTCCCAATTTTAGAGAAATAGCTTGGTGTGTTGCACTACAATATGCTATCAGCTAAAGTACAGCAGGGAGTGAAGTGGCTATAATGATGGCGCAAGCTGAAGCCACTTTTGCTTATAAATAAAAGTATGTTGTAAGACAGGGTTAAGAAAATAATAACTATAAAACAACAAATTCATTGGAATAAGACAAGACCTAAATTTGTAACTTGGCCTAGAAAGTTACTATCTATATAACCTTCACTAAATGAGCTAATTTTACTCAGCCCTAGGGTCTTCATATATAAAATGGGGATAATATTGACTTTGCAGGCCTGTTGTGATAATTAAGTGAGGTACTTTAGAAGACTTCATCTAGTAAAATGCTTGGCTATTACTTCACCTGTTTCAAAGCTAGTTCAGAATCAGAAATTTTATCTCTTAGCTCTTGATAGCTTTCCCAGGCCTCCATACTCTCCCACACATTATTGCTGTTCAGGACACTCTCCAGTCTCACATTCAGGCCAGTTAGCATTTTCTGCTTTGAGCTCTTACGTTATCCATTTTGGATGATTCTAAAATGAGAGCTCCTCAGCAGTGGTGAAAGCATTAGATATTAACTAGGCTGCCTTATTCTCATTCCTCAGAATAATAAAGGTGCCAGTAATATACAAACAGATGAGGAGTTGGAAGTTTCCATCACCCAGTTTCGAATGTCCTTGAGTAACTGAGGTTACATTGACTCTAAAAGTTCTCTTGGTGGTCTTAGGATAGCTTTGGATGAGCGAGGCCTAATGCTATTGCCCAGCAGAAGGAAACATGTACAGAATACTGATCATGTGACAAGAACTGTCCCAGGTCTGTGCCTCAAAAACACTCATTGAGATAGTCATGAATTCACTTATGCACTCATACATTTACTCATTAAAAACTACTGCAAGCCACCTGTGGGCCAAGTTGTACATTACAGTCTCAGAGAAGAAGTTATAATATGGCAAAAAGTACAGTAAAAAATGTATAAATATAGAGAAATAATACTGGAGTTGGAAGATCTTAGAAGAAATAATACAACTGAAGTTTAAAAGAGAATAGACTTTCAAAGAGAAAAATAGTTCAGGTATGGGAAACACACCTATGAAACTAAAAGAGGTCTAATCTATCAAAGCTTGGAATGGAAATGTCCGTGTGTTGATATCACAGAAGTCTGACATACGATAGAGGATCGTGAAAATAGCTTAAGCTTCAAAGAAGGTGTTGCGCAAAATAAGTCCGACAACACAGAATTTAATCTAAAATTATGTTGCTTACCAAGGAAGGAAGGAGGGACAATTCACCAGCACATGGCTGGGCTGCTATCATATTTCAAGTCCTTTACACATTAAAATCACAGACTTTCTGGTCAAAAGGTAGAAACTTCCAGTTATAAGGTACATAAGTACTAAATATGTAATGTACAACCTGATGCTAACACGGCTGTATGGTACATATGAAACTTGTTAAGCGGGTAAATCCTAAGAATTCTCACCACACGGAGAAAAATTTTTTTTTGTTCTTTTTGCTATTTCTTTTTATTGTACCCATATGAGCGGTAAATCCTAAGAATTCTCACCACACGGAGAAAAAATTTTTTTTTTGTTCTTTTTGCTATTTCTTTTTATTCTACCCATATGAGATGATGGATATTAACTAAACTTATTGTGGTAATCATTCACAATATATGCAACTGAAATCACTATGCTGTATACCTTAAATGTAAACAGTGATATATGTCAATTATATTGGAATAAAACTGAGGGGAAAAAAAAGAAATCACAGACTTGTTTTTATATGAGTACAACCTAAGATCCAATTTGAAAATTGAATTTTATCAACAGTGGAATGAAGCTTTTGTGACACACAGGTGAATGGGATATAATGTGATTGTTGGGGAAAATAAAGGAGATAAATCTTATGTAAAGGCCTCCTCAGAAGGCTATTTGTGAAGAGTATTGACAATTTAGACTTGAAAGAGGCATGGACTTGTCTGGTAAACATTAAGGAAATCTCATTTTGCTGAGACCAAATACTCTTCTAACTAACAGGAAGTTATGTAAGGTGAGGTTCTGTTTAATATATGAGAGTTGGCTTTTTTTCCATCAGAAAACTGAACTGTGTGTTCAATATACTTTACAGGGCCAAAGAAGAATTTTAAGCATGTAGAATCATGATCACATTTGCTTTCCATAAATATTACCTTGATCACAATGCAGAAGATGAATTTGTGGGAGATGAGGCTACAGACAGACAAATTAGTTAGGAGGCTATTGCAATATTCTTGGAGAGAGATAATTAGGAATTAAACTAAGAAGAGCTACTGGGAATAGAAAGCAGATAATGAGGTTATCTAATAAAAATCTGTAGAAAATATCAAACATAATGGAGAAAAATTAGATGCAGTCTGTCTAAAGTTGGAATAAACTGTGGATACCTGCTATCATTGCTACTTTCAATATAGCACAGAGATTCTGGGTAATTCAATAATTTTAGAAAAAGCAAAAGATATATATATAGAGAGACTGAAAGGATGAGACATTGTGTAATTATTTATAGATGATGCAATGATACATAAGCACATGTGTGCGCACGCACACACACAAGAAAATCCACAAACTATTAAAACTAAAAATAGAGTCCATCCATATGACACAAGATCACATTAAAACATTTGTGCCAAAGACCACGTATCCACTGAGAAATTCTCCCCACACAGCTTTCTCCCTTTCTCCTCTTCACATCTAAGAGTGGTAAATCTCCCTGCCCCTTTTATGGACAACCTATAACTATACTATCTCTGTGGTTTCCTTACATATTAGCCACACTTAAGTAAAATTTCCTTTATTAAATTCTCCTGCTAGGACCCTGACAAATATGCCTTCTCAAGATGATTAGTATAAACCATCCTTCTTATCTGTCACTGGCCCAACAAATATTTGTTAACATGTGACCCAGTTTTGGACAACTAAATGGGACAAGAAATTTGCTAATTAGCTTCTAGGGGAAAGATCATCCACTCATTAAAAAGAAGCACAGGAGAGGGGAGTCAAGATGGTAGGCTAGGAAAGCAGGTTTTGCCTCTAACCAGGACCACATTAAATTTACATCCAAACTATAAAACAATCAACTTGGAGAACAACCTGAAGTCTAGCTTATCATAACACATATGTCTGAGCATATAAAGAAAAAGCCGTGAGACTGGCAGGAGGCGCGGAGTTGGAAAGCAGGCTGGTCCTGCACCTCGCCGGGCAGTTGAGCACTGGAAGGAAGAGCGCTGCGACAGAGGCCCCCATGAAGGAACAAGGAGCCCTAGCCCCACACAGGGGCTCCCCAGCCTAGGGTTCCAGTCCCAAGAAGAGGAGTTCTCATAAAGTTTCACTGTAAATCCCAGATGTTCCCCTTTAAAGGGCTTGCACATTGACACAGTCACTCACATACACTCACCCTGTGTTCTGACAGAGGGTCAGCAGCTTGGGAGGTCCAAGAGACATACGAGAAAAGACTGAGTTGTATGGCGCCGGGGAGGGCTGGAGCAACAACCTCTATTGTTCCTTTGTCGGTCCCCCTCCAGGGCAGTCTATAGATGGTCGCCATCTTGCCTGTGTTGAACCCACCCCCGCACAGCCAGTTCTAAAACCACATTGGCCCAGTGAGATTGGCCAGTCCCATCCTATGTCTCTGAGACTCCTCCCCACACTGCACACAAATAGACCCTCCTCCTTTTAACAGGCATTCTGCCCCACCCTGCACCTCTCCTGGGCCAGGCATTCCTTGTAGGCAGTCATCCTCGGCTTGCTTGGCCCGCGTCCAGCCTGCATATTTTGGGGGAGACTTTTGGTGGTGGGCCACTAGTGCCAGCGCAAGCTGCTGTGTCTCTTGGGCAGATTGTGGGGGGTCTGTAAACCTGACGCAGATGGCAATTGGCCTCACTGTGATCTGTGACTTTTGTGGGAGCTCCCAGGCTCAGCATTGACTATAATTCTGAATCTGCATGGGCCTGACAAGATTGGCTTATACCACCCTGAGTCTTCCTGAGACCCTGCACCACCCAACCCACAAATTAACCATGGCGGGTCCGTTCCCAGGCAGCCAGCCCCACGCTTTGACAGCAAACAACAGCTCTGAGCTTGCGCAGCCTATGCATCTGGGAGAGACTTTTGGTGGTGGGCCACAAGACCTGCCTGAGCTACAGTATTTCTTGAACAGATCTTGGGTGCCTGTGGGCCTGAGGTGGGCAGCGGCTAGCCTTGCTATGATCGGAGACTTTTACAAGAAGCTACAGATTGAGCACTGACATGAAATCTGAATCTTCATTGGCTGAGTTGAATCTTCATTGGCTGGGTTAAATCTGCTCACTTTACCCTAGTGACTCCCTGGGTTTCCCCAACACCCAACTCACATACCACCCAAAGGATGGAGTCTTATGAGCAGTTGGCAGGCAGCCTCAGGGCTTGAGGTGCACTGGTCTTTTTGCTAAGCTACCTCAGGCCTGGCACTAGGGGTAACCAGACCTCGGCTCATAGCATGGTCTCTTCTACTTGCCTCTAGATCCAGCACAGGCAGCAACCATTCATGGATTGCTTTGTAACTCCTACCAGGTAGCCTTTATCTGTTAAAGGCAGTGACTGACCATGATGTATATGGAAGCCCCTCCCAAGAGGCCACAGAACCAACACACCCAGAGGCTGGCATCAGACCACAACAGAACACCATCTGACTAGTCCCCAAAGCGGCACACCTAAAGGGTGGTCTTAACCAGTACACGAGCCTGCAGAGGTGAATCCCACCCTGAGGGGTTAGACCCTACACAGCAACTCATACTCTGTGAACATGGCCAGTCCACATAGCCAGTCATCCCAAGAGTCAATCCCATCCACTGATGTGCTAATAGCAATCAAGGCTTAGCTGCAACAGGCGAACACAAACAACCCACACAAGGGACACACCCAGAACACCCAGGACAGGTGATCAAGGAGACTGTGCCACTGGGTCAGGCAGGACACCTACTGCATAAGGCCATCTGGCCAAGCCTGGGAAATGTAACAAATCTTTCTAATACACAGGAACAAATACAAAGAGGCAACTAAAATGTGAAACAAACCCAAAAAATCACACAAATGAAACAACAGAAGAAAACTCCAGAAAAAAAAAACAAAACAAAACAAAATGGAGGCAAGAAAGCTATCAGAAACGAGTTAAAAACACTGGTTATAGGGATGCTCAATGAACTTATGGGGTGAACAGATGATCCCAGTGAGACGGTAAGCATAAACTTCAACAGGAAGATGGTAAGCATAAAAAAAAACCATAGAAACTATAAAAAGAACCAGTCAAAAATGAAGAATACAACAATTGAAATGAAGAATACTCTAGAATGAATGATTAGAAAGTAGATTAGATGAAGCAGAGGATCGAATCAGTGAGTTGAAAGACAAGGTAGTAGAAAACACCTGTTTGCAACAGTAAAAAGAAAAAAGAATAAAAAAAATAAAGAAAGTTTAAGAGACCTCTGGGACAACATCAAGTGTACAGCATCCATATCATAGTGGTAACAGAAGGAGAAGAGAGAGGACAAGGGATTGAGAATCTATTTGAAGAAATAATGACAGAAAACTTCCCTAACCTGACGAAGGAATTAGACATACAAGTTGAGGAAGCACAAAGGGTTCCAAACAAGAGGAATCCAAAAAGACCCACACCAAGACACATCATAATTAAAATGCCAAAGGTTAAAGACAAAGAGAGACTCTTAAAAGCAGCAAGAGAAAGGCAACTAGTTACTTATAAGGGTACTCTCATAAAAATGTCAACTGATTTCTCAAGAGAAACTTTGCAGGCCGGAAGGGACTGGCAAGAAATATTCAAAGTGATGAAAAGCAAGAACCTACAACTAAGAATACTCTGCCCAGCAATTAAAATGGAAGGTGTGGTAAAGACCTTCTCAAATGGGAAAAAGCTTAAGGAATTTATCACTGACAAGCCAGTTTTACAAGAAATGTTTATGTCTGTAAAAAGAAGGGAGGAAAAAGAAACCTATAAATATAAATAGTAAAGTGGCAATAACTACATACCTATCAACAATCACTGTAAATGTAAATGGTTACATGCTCCAATCAAAAGACAAAGGATAGCTGAATAAATAAGAAAACAAGATCCATACATATGCTATCACAAGAGACCCATGTTAGATTTAATGACACACACAAACTGAAAATAAAGGAATGGAAAAAGATATTTCACACAAATGGAAATAAAAGAAAAGCTGGGGTAGCAATACTTATATCAGACAAAATAAACTTTAAAACAAAGGCTATAATAAGAGACAAAAAAGGATGTTACATAATGATAAAGGGATCAATACAAAAAGGGACATAACCCTAGTAAACATATACACACCCATACAGGAGCACCTACACATATAAAGCAATTATTGACCGATATAAATGGAGAGATTGACAGTAATACAATCATAGTAAGAGATCATAACACTCCATTGACACCAATGGACAGATGTTTCATACAGAAAATCAACTAGGAAACAGTAGCCTTAAATGAAACAGTAGACCATATGGATTTAATTAATATTTTCAGTGCTTCACCCCAAAGCAGCAGAATATACATTTTTCTCAAGCACATGGAACATTTTAGAGGATACCTTACATATTAGGCCACAAAACAAGACTCAATAAATTTAAGAAGACTGAAATTATATCAACTGTCTTTTCCCACAACAATGGTATGAGACTAGATATCATCATCAACAACAACAACAAAAACTGGAAAATATATAAACACATGGAGGCTAAAAAACATTATACTAAACAATGAATGGGTTAACAATGAGATCAAGGAAGAAATCAGAAGATATCTAGAGACAAATGAAAATGAAAATATCTCCTGAGAAAAAAGAACAAGGTTGGATGTATCACTTTGCCTAATTCCAAATTATACTATAAAGTGACAATAATCAAAACAGCATGGTATTGGCAGAATAATAGACACACAGACTGGTGGAACAGAATTGAGAGTCCAGAAGTAAACCCCCATTTATATGGGGGAGGTAGACAGGGATAAAAAAGGTCAAATATGTGGTGACAGAAAGAAATCTAACTAGGAGTGGTGAACACACAATGCAATATATACACAACATATTGTTGAATTGCACACTTGAAACTTATTGGATTTGTTGATTAATGTTACCCCAATAACTCTTAATTTAAAAAAATGAAAATGTGACTCAAAATCTATGAGACACAGTAAAAGCAGTTCTAAGAGGGAAATTCATAGCAATACAGGCCTATCTAAAGAAATAAGAAAAATCTCAAATACGCAATCTAACCTTACATTTAGAATAACTAGAAAAAGAACATCAAACAAAACCCAAAGTGAGTAAAAGAAAGGAAATAATAAAGATCAGAGCAGAAATAAATGAAATAGAGTCTAGAAAAACAATACAAAAGATCGGTGAATCCCTAAGCTGGTTCTTTGAAAGTATAAATAAAATTGACAAACCTTTAACCAGACTCATCAAGAAAAAAAGAGAGGACCCATATAAATAAAATTAGAATCAAAAAGAAAAAGTAATTACAGACCCTGGAAATACAAAAGGTTATAAGAAAACACCATAAGCAATTATATGCCAACAAATTGGACAATCTGGAAAAAATGAATATATTCCGAGAAATATACAATCTCCCAAGACTGAGTCAAGAAGAAACAGAAAATCTGAACTGACTGATTACCAACAACAAAATTGAATCAGTAATCAAAAATCTTTCAAAAAACAAAAGTCTTGGACCGGATGGCTTCGTAGGTAAATTTTACCAAACATTCAAAAAAGAATTAACACTTATTCTTCTAAAACTATTTGAAAAAATTCAAGAGGAAAAAAAGCTCTCTAATTCTTTTTACAAGGCCACCATTACTCTGATTCCACAACTAGACAAGGGCATTACAAAAAAGAAAACTATAGGCCTATGTCTCTGATGAAATTGATGCAAAAATTCTGAACAAAATATTAGCAAACCAAAATTGATGCAAAAATTCTGAACAAAATATTAGCAAACCAAATTCAGCAATACATTAAAAATATTATACACTGTGATCAAATTGGATTTATTACTGGGATGCAAGGTTGGTTTAATATCCACAAAACAATTAATGTGATACACCACATTGATAAATTGAAAGATAAAAATCACATGATCACATTAATAGATGCAGAAAAAGCATTCAACAAAATCCAGCACCTATTTATGATAAAAACTCCCAGCAAGTGGGAATAGGGGAAATATACTCAACATAGCAAAGGCTATATATGATAAAACTACAGCTAATATCTATAGATTCAATTCAATCCCCATCAAACACCAATAGCATTTTTTTTTTCAGGGAACTAGAACAAATAATCCAAAAATTTATATGGAACCATAAAAGGCCCTGAATAGGGATGGCAATCTTGAGAAAGAAGAACAAAGTTGGAGGTATCACACTATCTGATATCAAACTATACTACAAGGCTATAGTAATCAAAACAGCATGGTACTGGCCAAAAAACAAATGAACAAACAAACCCCGCCCCCCCAAACAGATACATAGATCAGTGGAACAGAATAGAGGGCCCAGAAATAAATCCACACCTATGTGGTCATTTAATCTATGACAAAAGTGGCAAGAATATACAATGGGGTAAAGATAGTCTCTTTAACAAATGGCATTGGGAAAACTGGATGGATATGTACAAAAATGTGAAAATGAACCACCTTCTTACACCATATAAATAAACTCAAAATGAATTAAAGACTTAAATGAAAGACCCCAAACCACAAAACTTCTAAAAGAAAACAGTAGTAAACTTTCTGTAGTAAACTCTCTTACAGTAGGCAGTAAACTCTCTGATATTGCTACTAGTGATTTTTTTCCTGATATATTTCTTTGGGTAAGAGAAACAAACAAAAAAAACAAATGACACTACATTGAACTAAAAATGTTTTTGCACAGCAAAGGAAACCATCAATAAAATAAAAAGACAACCACTGAATGGGAGAAAATATTTACCTATGATACAACTTATAAGGGGTTAATATCCATAATTGATAGAGAACTCACACAATTCAACACCAAAAAAACAAACAATCCAATTAAAAAATGGGCAGACCTGAATATGTATTTATCCAAAGAAGAAATATAGATGGCCAATGGACATAGGAAAAGATGTTCAGTGTCACTAATTATCAGAGAAATGCAAATTAAAACTACAATGAGATATCTTCTTACACCTGTCAGAATTGCTATCATCAATAAGTCAAAAACAAGTGTTGGCAAAGATGCTGAGAAAAGGGAACCCTCATACACTGTTGGTGGGATTGCAAATTGGTACAGCCACTATGGAAAAGAGTTTAGAGGTTCTTCAAAAAATTAAAAATAGAACTATCTTTTGACCCAGCCATCACACTTCTGGGTATTTATCTGAAGAAAACCAACACACTAATTTGGAAAGATCTATGCACTCCCATGTTCACTGCAGTGCTATTCACAATAGCCAAGATATAGAAGCAACCTAAGTGCCTATCAATAGACAGTTAGAGAGAGAATATGTGGTACATATCTACAATGGAATAGTTCTCAGCCTTTAAAAATGAAATCTTACCATATGCAACAACATGCCTGGACCTAGAGGGTTTTATGCAGAATGAAATAAGTCAGGCAGAGAAAGATAAATACCATATGATTTCACTTATATGTAGAATCTGAGGAACAAAAGGAACAAACTAAATGAAAACAGACTCACAGATACGAAGAACAAGATGGTGTTTGCCAGAAGGGAGAGGGGTTGGGGGACCGAGTGAAAAAGGTAAAGGGATAAAGAAGTACAAATTAGTAGTTACAAAATGGTCACAGACACAAGTGTAAAAATATCCATGTCATAGGGGTACCTGAAGGAAAACAAGAAGTTGAAGAGCTATTTAAAGAGATAATGATGGAAAACTTCCCTAAACTGGTGAAGGAAATACACATACAACCCCAGGAAGCTCGGAGAGTTCCCAAAACCAGAAACCCAAAGAGACCCACACCGAGACACATTATACTTAAAATGCCAAAGGTTAAAGACAAAGAGAGAATCTTAAGAGCAGCAAGAGAAAAGCAGTTAGTTACCCACAAAGGAGCTCCCGTAAGACTGGCAGCTGATTTCTCAAAAGAAACTATGCAGGACAGAAGGGCTTGGCACAAAATATTCAACGTGATGAAAAACCAGGATCTGCTACCAAGAATACTTTATCCAGCAAAGCTATCATTTAGAGTTGAAAAATAGATAAAAAGCGTCTCAGACAAAATTAAGCTAAAGGAATTTATCAATACCAAGCTAGTACTACAGGAATTGTTGGAGGGACTTCTTTAAGAATAAAAAACATGTATCAAATACATGAATAAAGAATGGTAATAATACATTCCTATCAACTAGTACCTTAAATGGAAAAGAAGTAAATGCTCCAACCAAAAGAAAGAGTGGCTAAATGGATAAGAAAACAAGACCTGTACATATGCTGCCTACAAGAGACTCACTTCAGATTAAAAGATACACACAGACTATAAGGAAGGGGATGGAAAGAGATATTGCCTTGATAGACCTAAAGGGTATTACACTGAATGAAATAAGTCAGATAGAGAAAGACAAATATAGAGAAAGACAAATTTCATGTACATGTGAAATCTAAACAAAATAAAGAATAACAACAAAAACAGAAATAAACTCAGATACAGGGAATATTTTGAAGGCTATTACATGGGAGAGGGGTTGGGTGGGATGGTGAAAAAGTCAAAGGGATTAAGAAGTACAAATGAACAGTTACAAAATAGACATGAAGATATAAAGTGTAGCATAAGGAAAATAGTTAACAATGTTGTAATATATATGTAAGGGGGAGGAGGGGTACTAGATTTAGTGGAGTGATTACTTTGTGAGTTATACAGATCTCTAATCACTATGCTGTATAACTGAAACTAATATATTATTGTATGTCAACTTTAATTGGAAGAAAACTCATTGAATTGTACAATATAAATATGAGCAACTAATTGTCTATTATATTTCAATAAAGCCAGAAAAAAAAAGAGAAAAAACAACAGTCACAGGGACATAGAGTATAGCATAGAGAATATAGTCAATATTATTGTAATAACTATGTAAAGAGCCAATTGGGTGTTAGAGTAATGGGGGAATCACTTCATAGATTAGGTAAATGTCTAATCATTATACTGTATACCTGAAACTAAAAATTATATATATATATATCTCACACAGGAAAAAAATGTGTGATATATTTTTTTCCTCTGAACTTTATCCTGAATGTGGGACCTGAAATTTCTGAATCATCTTCCTATCAGCATGTGGATGAAGCTACCCCAAAGAACTTGTTTAGCATTGAAAGAATGAAGTGAGAGAGGAAGAAAGCAAAGGACCAGACTCCAGATAATTTGACATTGGTAAGTGGTGTGAAAGAGGAGTCCTAGAGGTGACTGAGAAGTAGCAAAAACACAGGAGATGAACCAGAAGGAAGGACAATTAATAAAAATCAAGAAGGAAAGCTTCAAGAAAAAGAGCATGCCAATATTATCATTCTTTTGAAAGGGCTAGTTGGGTAAGCTCTAAGAAGAGACTATACAATTTGAAGCAAAAGCAGTTGTTAAGGCTTGAAAAATGAAAGAAGAGTTGGAGAACATGAATGCAGAATGTAAGAGAAACTGAATACATTTTTAGAGAGTTTTCCAGGGAAGCAGGGCATTAAAAGAAAGGAAACAAAGTTGTTAGTCTTTTTTTTTTTTTTAATATAGGAGATCATTCAGGGTGAAATAAACCTGTGGATAGACAGTGAAAAATTAAAACTGCAAAAGAAAACAGATTGATCATGTGTGTGAACAATTTGGCTATTTTTAAATAGCTGATTGATTTTAATCAAGTCTGTCCCATATATTTGAACATTATATCTATGGTCTGCAGTGATGTAGGAGCTGAATTTCTATTCATGCATTGTCTCCCTCTCTCTCTTTCTCTCCCACTTCCCACTCCATTCCTAGCTGCTGTTTGAGTTGTTTGTGACTCTCTAGTAAAGTAAGCACTGGAAAAAATTAGTAGTGCTGATCAGAGAGAACATTTGGGCAGATGCTCCTACTTCTGATGACATTTCTGGCCAGCAGTTCTTTCATTAACACCTGAAATCTAGATGTTGCAGCAGGGAAAGGGGCTTGGGGTTTGGAGAGAAGCACATTAGAACAGGAATTTCCTTGGGGTGAATGCTCAGAGGAAGGTCTAGAAAATGCACTGTCAGAGGAAAAACAGTAACTACTTTTCTCCCTTCTTTTCTTCCTTTTTTCCTCCCTCCCTCCCTCCCTCCCTCACTGCCTTCTTTCTTTCCTTCCTCCCTCCCCTCCTTTTTTATTTAAATTACTGATGCCTTTATAATAGTTACAGACATTCAGAAAAGAATCTAGATTTCCTAATTTATTTTGCACTTCTTGGGATTTGTTTCCTTCCCACATTCTCCCCTGCTGCATTTTCTTTCTATTTAATATTGATGTGATATTCATCCTGCTTCCCTTCCACTCTGCCTACTTTCCTTTTCAGCTTCAGTGATGAGTCTCTAAGCACTCAGGTTAATTTCCTCTTTATTTTAATCATTTCTGCTTTCTCATCTTGATCTTTTCGTCATTTCTAATTGATACCTCCACACTGCTGTGAGAAAATTAAGTCACCTTCATCCATTTTGTAGGACCAAAATGTTTGTTGCTCAGTTAGCTATTCTCCATCTCATTTTCTTCCACAACAGAGGCCCACTGAGATTAGTCAAAAGGAACAGCAAATGGGTGACCTATTTGTCGACGGTAGTTCAAATTTTACACACAGCAAATGCACATTTACTTCACTTCCTAAGGGTCTGAGGGATTCTATAGAAGTGATTTTTAAAGATAACAGGAACTTATTACTTCTCGAGCTCCAATATTCAAAAGAAATAACTTTTTCTTTTTAAATGGAATCTTTATGAAGACTGATTATTGCATAAAGCATTCGCTAAATAACAGCCTCAATGTGCAATACAGCCAGAAAGGGGAGGCAGTGCAATGAGCATTCTGGCTATCTGACTTATTTTTTTAGCTCTGACAATCTCTTCAGGTGAAGCTATGCAACTTTGGGCAGTTACTTAACTTCTTTGAGACTAAGTGGTTTCATCTAAAAAATCAGTTTTAACTCAGTGATGCATTTCTAAAGCCTCTTCTAGCTCTGACATTCTGTGATTCAATTTTGACTTTTTTTGTTTAAATGGTTCACAGTTATTTTGAAAGTCAGTTACTATTAGAATGATGCATTTAGGTATAGAGTTTATGGAATAAATAAAACTTTTGATAAAGGAATAAATGAATACCTGCTCCTCCATAATATAAAACCAGCATACTAACCTTTGTAAAATACTTGGTGTTTTTTCACCTTCTCATTCAGTGACAACTTGTATATTTCTGTGATTTTTAGTCGATCTTTAATAGCTCTTTCTTCTATGTTCCAATTTGAAGTTTTTAACCTGCAGTGAGTTGGGAAGTCAAAAATCACTATACTTGCTAAAAGTTTACATAAAATAAGTATCAATGAATTCTGGATAAGGAACTGACTGACTATCTTATGAGTACTATGCTTTTGTATCATTCATTTGGTACCACTTTTGCTAATTTATTTGTTCTTAAAGATATTTAAGGACAAAGAAGCTAGCATTAAATTCCAAAAATATTCAAAGATTCAAAACATATGTGTATTTATTAAAAAAAAAAAAAAAGAATATCATAGCCACAGAATGTCAATATCTGTCAACCGGAAAATAAATCCTAACCTCCTAGTGGTAGAGTGAGAAGAACATGGGTTTAGGAATCAGGCAAGATTATGTTGCATCCTAAACAGATTTACAAAGGGGTTATCCTGGGCAAATATGAATGGCTCTGGGCTTTTAAAATCTCAGCTATCAAGTGGGGATGAAAGCACCCATTTCTCATGGTTGATGGGTAGATACATTAATTACCTCATTTACTGCACATAAAAGATTATCTGAAATCATTAGTTTTCCCTCATTTTGTAATATCTTTCAAAGACATTTTGGTTACTTGACATTGTTTGCAGAAAGCAATGTAAAGCATTTTTGAGGTTATAAAGAAATTTATGAAAATGAACATACTACCAACAAAGGAAAATCTATGTAACACAGAGTTGAAAGTGACAGGTTATCTAGCCAATGTGAATGGAATCAAACCATCAGAAAATCTAAACAAGTTCATAAACAAGTGTTAACTTAGCTATTAAGAAAGCAGTGCAGTATTGTGGGAGAAATCTGGATGTGGTGTCAGACACTTGGAGTTGAACCCCAGCCAGACAGCCTTTAACAGCTGTGGTTTTGGACAAGTCACTTTTTTTTTTTGTCTTAGCTTCCTCTTTTACACAATAGGAATAGTAATATCTTGTATCTACTTCACCAGCATATTGTAAGGGTGGAATCAGATGAAATAAGCCACAGGTGTTATAAACTGAAAGTGCTATGAAAATGTGGCAAGTTGTGACCACAACTACAATCTGCCTCAATCAACCAATGTATTTTCGGAATGCTTAGTATTAATAGCAATTTTTTTTTTGCCTCAAATTTACAATACTGAATAATTTCCACAGAGTGTTCACGTTCGTTTGTTTTTTTAAATTTATGTGACTTCTCTGTGACATATGCCCAGTTCTATATTACACATAGTGGATGGTTCAAAACAATATAGGATACAGGATGTGTTCGTGGAATTTAAAACACAGATGGGGAAACAAAATAAACTTGAAGCAGAAGAAAAATCAGTCCCACAGGTTGAATTTATGGTCTCTCTCCTCAGTTCACACCAAGATGAGGCGCTCTGATTTGGGGCAAAGACCACACGGAGCCTTAAATGATGCACGACTTGGTTTTCTAATTCGTATTTATTTTTAAACAGGGAGCCCGGAAGAGTTTAAAGTTTTCTTTCTCTTTATAATTCACTCTTTCATTCTCTGTGGACAATACAGTATGACCAGTTATTATCAAACTTTCTTCTTAGATATCACTCAACTTCTGGAAACTCAGGTTTCATCAGTTGAGGTAAAGAAGAAAGGGGGCACATGTGAATAGCTCAGATCAGTCCTGCTCTTAGAGGTCAGTACATCATTGTAGTTATAAAAGCTCGGCTCTGGAACCAGAGAGGCCAGCTTTACTGACCATATGTGAAATCTTGAATAATTGCCTTAGGAGCTCTTAGCTGTGGCTTCCTAAATGAGGATGGGACAGTTGTGAACACAAGTCATGCATTGCTTAATGACAAGGATACATTCTGAGAAATGCGTGATTAGGCAATTTCACTTTTGTGTGAACATCATAAAGAGTGCACTTACACAAACCTAGATGGTATAGTCTACTATACACCCAGGCTACATGATATAGCCTATTGCTTCCAGTCTGTAACATGTTACTGTGCAAAATAACGTGAGATTAAATGAAGCACAAGAGAAAATAACACAATCAAGAGAGGTGGTAAACACGAGATGGATGAGGCATAACATGCATACTGTTTTACAGCAAATTTTTTTTAAGAAAAAATACACTCTAAAATCATAATGAAAGTATAGTATACCAAACACATAAAACAGTAACATAGGCATTTATTATCAAGTATTGTGTACTGTACATAATTATATGTGCTATACTTTTATATGATTGGCAGCGAAGTAGGTTTGTTTACACCAGCATGTGAATAATGCATTGCACTATGACATTATGATGGCTACAGTGTCATTAGGCAATAGGAATTTCTCGGTTCCACTATAGTCTTATGGGACCACTGTTGTATATGCAGTCTGCCATTGACTGCAAAGTCAACTGTATTAAATGAGATAATCCATGTAAGTCTCTTGACTGGTACACCGGTGAACATCCAATAAATGACAGCTATTAATAACTGCTAAACTTTGGAGAAAATTACCCTCTCTTCCTTTTCTAACCATTACAGAGGCAAAATCTGGAGGGGTTAAGCAGGACTTCGGTGAACTAATGAAAAAGGGGACATGAATTAGGTCAACTGAGTTGGTTCTTATTCTGGACCTTACGCTAAAAAAGCTTAGACTCTTAGAGGCCCACACATTGTACAGTGCAGTTGCAAAGAATAATTGTACAGATAGCATTATTTATTTTTGCCAGAGTATTTTTGGATATACCTCATAATACATTATTATTTTGCTTTAGTGTATGTAACAGATGTTTTCAAGAAATTAAAAATGTATTTTCACCTCTAGCGGTTTTTTCACATCTTACATTTCTTTGCTTATTAATTTCATGTTGCTGTCTACATTGTTGAGCTTGTGAATCATATTTAGAAGCTCTGTTTCAATGTTCTTTTCTACTAATTCCATTGCCTCTATCACTTAGGGCCTTTTTCTATTGATTGACTATTTTTCTGCTTTTGATCCACATATACTGCTTTTTTGCCAGCCTTGTAATTTTTTTATTGGATAGCCCACATTTTGAATTTTTTATTGTTGTGTACTAGATTTTATTGCGTTCCTTCAAATAGTATCTGGCAATCATTTGGGTCATTCTTAGATTTGCTTTTGAGCTCTGTAGGGCAGTTCTAGTTTAACCTTTCCTTCCAGGTTAATTTAGTCCCACAACTAAAGTGATGCCTTCCTGAGACTTCTTTCTGAGGCCCTTTGTATTGTGGAGTTTTTTCTTGCTGGCTTGTCATCTCAGAACTCAGAGAATTATTTAGCTGTCTCTTTTTAGTGTTTTTTTCCCAGTCTCAGGTATGTTTCCTCTCATGAGTATGTCTATTAGTACTCAGAGACTCAAAGCGTCATTGCTGTTGATCCTCCAGAGCTCGCTGCTTTCCATGCATCTCCCTCCTCTCCAGCACCCTGCCCCTCAAATTCAGCCTTCTTGGCCTCTCCAAACTCCAATCTATGTCTTCTCAAGTCAGAAGTACTGCCGGGCTCTGGGGCTACCCCTTCCTGCACTGTGGCCTAGAAACCACCTCTAGACAGAAGGTTGGCAGTTGTTGGGCTGCCCTCATTGGCTTCCCTTCTCTCAAGGATCATAGTCCTGTGTTGTCTCTTGTGTAATATCTGAAAAAAATCATTTCATCTATTTCGTCTAGCTTCATAATTATTTAAGTTAGGAGAGTCAATCCATTCTTTGTTATACCTGTATGGCTAGGAACAGACAACTACAACTCTGCCTTTACTCTTGAATAATCAATTAGCTGTTTTCTTTCAGCACTTTTGCACTTATTATTTTATGTACTTTTTGCAGTAGAGACATTTGCTGTCAGTTTATTTGTCATTTGTTTATAGATAATCTCTCTTTTTTTCTCAACTGTGAAAGGGCAACGGAGTCCATGATATAGTCCATACAGGCAGGGAGAATGAGCATCTTTGTGCCTGAGAATGTCCCAGTGTCAGTGATGAAAGTCCTGTGTCCAGTGAAACCCCTCGGTTCCAGGAAAATTGAGATGATTGGTTATCCTACAATCTAGGTCAGCACTTCAGGGCAAGAAACAAGGCGGAGAAGTGTATAAAGTGGATCTAGAGGGAGGGACAAACAGTAGGTATCTAACACACATGGTCTTGGTAATGTTTTCATATCTATTTTTCTAATTGCCACTTATTTTCCTAATTTTCACTAATTCTGTCTTCAGTTGTGCATAATTCGCCATTAGTTATTTCCTTTTAATTTTTTTCATGGCCACATGTTTCTTTCATAAAATTCCTATTTAATTATTTTTTAAACTGGCTGTGTTTTGTTTGTTTTCATGGTTCCATGTTATCTCAGATTGGGTTCCTCAAGAAGCAGATTCCAAAATGTAGGTGAGCAACGAGGGCACTTTTTAAGTAGTGCTTGGGGTCAACATCCGTGAAAGGGAGAGGGACAAAGCAGGGTTGAACAGAGCAAGAGGAAGTGCATGGCAGTCACAATGAAGGCGTCAGCTGATTTCATGAGAAGGTGGAAATGGGATGGCCTTGCATTATATCCTGCTTCAGGCCAGGGTCAGGCCTTTATAATCTTCCTGATCAGTCTTTGGATGTGGAGTGCCCCCAGAAGGTGGTGTGACCTTGGATGAAGCTATTTTCTTTATGTGAGACAACCTAGGAAGAGGACTTACAGTCAAGGACTCTATCCCAGAACCCCTCCCAATGGCTGGGAAATAAATACTTTATTCCTGAAGAATCTGTCACACTTCTCAGTGATCACTACATAGTATCTTAAATTTTCTTCTCTATCTTGCACATCTTCATTTGCTTTAAATGTACATAGTTAATATGCTTTATCTTATAGTTTAATTTTCTGAATTACTTGGAGATTTAATTGTATGGTTTATTGAGTCCGTTGACTCTTTTTATGCTAATAAAATTAGAAATCTTTTTTCCTGGTGTATTTTATAATTACGTATAAGGACTTTATTTTCTGTGGGAATTTAAGTATAGAAATTTGTAGCTTATATGAAAGTTTTGTCTTTCTAGAGAGTATTCATGTTTTCCTCTTCCTGTTGCTGTAGATTTTCATAGGTTTTTATTTGATGTTAATTTTAACTTGGATATTCCTGTTTCATATGGTTAGTACATAGTTAAACTCCAAAACTATGTGAGGTTCAGATCCAGGATATCAAATTCTTGAGAAAGTCTTTGATATTGTTGTTGTTCTTATTCCTCCAACCAGTGGCCAACTGGACGAAAATAAGCTTCTTTATTAATTCCTTGTGGTGGACTTTTTTTAGTCTTTACGTTTTCTAGTTGCTATGAACATTATCTGTGGGTCCTAGCTTTACATCAGTTTCTCACAAAGGCCCATGGTCTCATCTGCTATTTTTGTGGAAAAAATTAAATTGTAAGTTGAGGTAAACTTGTATATCAGTAATTAATGCCAGCTGCTATGACAAGGGATACCAACATTTTTGAGGCTTAACAAAATACATGTTTATTGTTTATGCACAATAAAGATTGGACACCTCTCCTGGAAGCTCTCTTCTAAGCAGTGAGTTGGGGATCTAGTTATTTTCCATCACATGATTTTTTCATTTTTCTTTTCTTCCAGATACATGGATAGAGGAGAGCTTATAAAAGAGTGCATAGTATATATTTAGGGGCAATCACTCCTAACCACAGTCTGTTGTTCAGAACTCAAGTCATGTGGTCAGCCTAACTATAAGAGAGGCTGGGAAATATAGAGGAACTCATGAATATCTATGTTCACTAACAGTCTCTGTCATATCTTGATAGAAAATCACCATAGAGTAATCTCAGAGTTACTCACTGGCTGAATGCTCTGGTTTCCAGTCCCTTTTTCTTTTGTTCTTGTGAGCTTATTCATTAGCTTATATTTCTAGGTGCTTTTTTCTTAGAAAGCTTTCAGGTTGTCTGGTTCACCTTATTGCAAAGTCCAAATTTGCTAATCTAAATGCAGCTGTCTACATAGGATATCATCTAAAGAATAATAGGAAAATTTCAGAATCTAACACAGTACCTGATATATAGGAGGTGATCAGTAAATGCTGGATAAATTGGAAAATAATAAATCTAGAGCTCTGCAGATATCTCTATAAAGATCAGAAATCTGTGAGTTGCAAAGCCCTATAAAGAAGTGCTCCTGAGCTGTGATAGAAATACCTTACGTGTTATTGCAAATACAGACATCCCCTCCCTCATTCTATGAAAGGTAGGCCTCTGCTCCCAGAATATCATCAGTGTTAGAGAGATCTTACCTTTTTTAATGTTCATAGTTTCATAACATGATCATTATGAGGGGGCTTTGTCTTATTCATCTTGCATAGCATCATAGAAATATGGTTTTAGTACTTGTGTGTCTTTGATTCTCCTTCTAGACTTGTCCTTTTTTAAGGGTTAAAGCACATAGAGCTTGGTGCTCTAGGTCCAGATTGAAAGGAGCTAGGATTCTCTTCTCATTTGCCAATATCTTTTCCAGCAGGCAAATGTTATTTTTTTCCTAACAGTCCACCCCAGCATTTTATTGCATCTAGAGATTTATACAGGGTGCAAGTTTGGGGATCTGTAAGGGCTAGCCATGGAGGTCCAGTTTGCACTCCTGCATTACTGATGCATTTGCAGACTTGTACAGTCAGTATTTATGTTCCCTGGAGAACCAGGTTGGATGACAGCAGTTGGAGAACATTTTTGTCTTTCATTTGGCTTTCATTTCCTGGTGTCATGGCAGATGAGAACATGTTTCCTTTGCTGTTGGCAGGTGTCATTAACCATGTTTCAACTTTGTTTTCCCTGTAATTTACTTCTTCTGTTCCTCTTGTAGTAAATGTCACTCATGATTACTTGTAGCTCCCATTGGTCTAAGTGTATCAAATGCAAGCCTGAGGCCTGAATTGTTGACCAATCTGAGGTTATTATAGCAGGAGATCAAGGGAACCATGACATAGAACTGGGGGCAAAACTTGAGAATAACCTTGGACAAGTCCATTAACCTGTTTTGGCCTCAGCTTCTTTATTGGTACAATGCACATGCTAACCTATATCATCCCTTCGTCTGTGACATTCTAAGATTCTAGCTCTTAGTGATGTTTGTATTAGTGGTTAGTTTCTGCATTTCTTTGTGAGTTTAGAGGTTTTCCTTATACATATATTAATTATTGGCCTAGGCCATTAATTCCCATCTCATGTGTCTATCTATATATCGGATTTTAAAACGTGGATGAATCATTATGACTATAAAATCCAATTTCAGAAAGATGGTATTGCATTAAAGAAAACAATCTGGCTTCCAAAGCGATCCAAATATTCTCTTGAAATCCTCAAGATGAGGAGATTCTCTGAACAAATAGTTCACAGAGATATTTCATAATATCCCCTGTCCTCTTAATTCGTTATCTTCATAAAACTCTGAAACTCTCCCCCCTCAAATGCAAAAGACCTTATAATTCTTCACCTCTTTCTTCCTCCCAACATTTCATCTTACTATTTCCTGTTTTACATGAGTTCTTCCTGGCTTTCTCAGCCTCCTGGGAAGTGTAGTTTATCTTCCGTTCTCAGTATTTTCTTATCCCTGCCCTTGTCCTCTGTCCCCATCCAGTTCTTGAGCAAAGGGTAAAAGATAGGAAAACAGACAGTGAATTTTCACCTTATTATCAAATTCATCTCTAAACTGATGATTTTCTGCAAATGACTATGAAATGGCAGGAATAATTTGAGGAAATTATGGTGAGAAACATGAATACTGTAGTGTAGGTGAGACACAGAAGATACAGAATAATAAACTTCTGAGTAGCAACCCTTTCTCTTCTCTCGTTTTCAGTCCATCCAAATTCAGAGTGTCACTCATCTTTGGACTATTAAGCTGGGCAAACTGCCCATTATCCATTATTTCTCCTCCCAAATACTAGAAAGCTATGAGAACTTTGTGAGCTAATTCCAAAATAATGGAATATTTAAGTGCCTACTTAAATATTAGGCAATCATTGCCCTAAAGAGCTCAATATCAGACAAGTTATTTAAGAAGTAGAGAACTCTAAACAGGTAACCTAATATTTCTTTTCATTTATTTAAATTCCAATTTTCTTGAGAGGGTCTTGAGTTAGTCAGTTTCTGATCGAGTTTATCCCTATCCAGCTTGGGTGTCCACTAATGGGTATATTCCAATGAATTATCTGGACTGGTCTTCCTAACTGTTTAACCCTTTAAACACAAGCCATCCTGTATCATTTAGGGACCATTTGGTTCCTAGCATTAAATAATTAAGGCTGTTTCTACATGCAAAATGTTTCGAGGGATTCAGCTGACTGCATTCTTTTGGTGGCTCATGACATCAGTCTTGGGATCTCTGTGGTTAATCTGGCCACCTCTTAATGTTTTTACATTATGACTTATGACCAGAAGATGGCTGCTGTGGTATTAGTTTTATGTCTGTTTTCAAGCAAAAAGAAGGGAAGGGGAAAAGGTGATATCAGGAATTTTGTACCCATTAGTTAGAAAAACAGAAGCAAAAGCTTTCCCCGAGCACTGCCCTACCTCCACCTCAGCAGACTTGTCACTAAACAGAAATGGATTCTGTGGCCATTCTTAACCATAATGGAGGCTGCAAAGGATGAGGAGAGCATTGATTCAGGAGCCATTGTGTGAGGCTGTGAATACTGTTTCTTTGAATTAATTGGGGTGCTTCTCTCAAAGAAAATGTGGTAAAGGCTCTGGAGAAGCCATCCCCCACTGGATCTGCTATACCTATCTAGGAAGTAGAGAATTATTTTTGAAAGAAGTTTACTTAAAAGGAAAAAGGATATTAAGTTTTTGTAGAGATTTGCTTGTAAGTGTTGATCAAATAGTCTCTTTAATCTATGAGAGCAGGAAGGAGAAAGAAGAAAGAGATAAGAAAGCAAGAGTATCTGTGGAGAAGGTAATGGAACTGAAACACATTTCACGGTGGGCCTAGAGTTCAAATGTATATTTCTCTGTAAAATTAATCATCTATTCTACTTTGCATTTTACTTCTGTGGAATTATTCATCCATTCCACTTTGCTGCTTCTAGGTATTATATTCTAATGAGTTCCTCAGCACCAACATCACTGAGAGATTAACATAGTGACTACTGGTATACCCCGTTTCTTCGGTTTTGTAAAGATAAGTGAAGGATTGAATATGTAATTCTCTGAAAACTCAGAGGGCACAGTGGTGATACAGAAAGAATAAAACAACATGGTCACCATTTGGATGTGGGAAAGTTTTTCTCTTGGGAGAAATAGAATTCTGGAAT
>NW_006442109.1:24293480-24317969 GCF_000325575.1 Pteropus alecto | reverse complement strand
ATTTATAAACAATTGGACACTGAACCTGCTTTTACACCTCAGCTGTAGATGTGGCCTCATTGCCTTCAAGTTTGTTTGAAGAACTGCAAGAGCCCAATGTTAAAAACATTCCTTTAAAGTGTAGTGAATAAATTTAGTGGAATTTCTTCAGATGGAGATGTAAGCCTCAAATAAAAGATACTGGTGCAGTAAGAATAGAGAGCTTTTCACATCTGGAAAGACCCTACTTAGTTTGGACAATGTCACTACAGACTTGTGCTCCCACTAGGGACTCTGAAGTTAGAGAAGTTCTATTGAAATATGCTGTTTTTGTTCTAGCTTGGTGTGTCATTTCACTTCCATTAACATATTTTACCTGTGAAGAATTCAATGGGGAAGTAAATCTTAGGATAGATCCATGTATGTGGTTCTTTCCCACTTGCTAGCCTCCAGGAATGCAGGTTTCACAAGTGAGATCAATGACATAGAAGACTGTAGTTCTGTCCTTTCTTCCCAGTGGTAAGTTTTCCAGTCACATTATAAAGATTGTTAGGGGGAAGGACCACACTGTTAAAGAAACAAGTCGTACCAATGGATGAATGCCAGAAAGTATCTCGTTGACCAAAATGATCTATTATGCCAGCCTCAGCAAGTACATGAAATGAGTACCAAGGAAAGACAGAAAGTGAGAAAATTTGGAAGGCACCAGCTACAGCACTGATAGCATATTTATTTATAATCGCCACCAAAATCCCAATAAGAATTTATGTTTCTGTTTACCATGTTGAAGCGTTAGGAGAAATCTGTTTAGGAAACATTGAAACAAATACGTGTCTGCAAAGATACAGTGTAAACCCCAAAAGGTAGGCTTGTAGGAACAAGCTGCAGAAGTGATTTCTGGGATTCTAGGATGCAGTATGGGTGGGTGATATATGGAGAGAATGTTTATTGAGTCACAGCAAAGTGACTCTGTCCTTCTGTCCCTACAGCTAATAAAGAAGCAGTCCATCCCTATTAATGAGTTTAGCACCCACTTCCCAGCTGTGAATCTAGAGCAGAAAAAAACTAAAAAGAATCTAAAAGATGTGAGCTCTAACCAAGGAATGCCAAAAGCCTGTGGGACTAACACAAGATCAGAGGCCTAACCAAGCAGAAAGCAACAATCTTTATTATAAAGCAAGGAGCAACTGCAAATTGAAAGGCATAAGCTATATCAACCAGTTATAGATACAGAGGAAAAGAAGCCACACAGAAGGATGCCATGTGGAAAATGTTCTGTGAGCTTCTTAAGGAAATGCAGAACAGAGAGCATGGTGCAGAACTAACATCCCACAGGCTAATTCTTGCTGTCAGGTAACGATGCCATGATTTGCAGTAATTGTCAAAGACATGAGAGTCACTGGAGTTCATCCTCACCCTACACTTAAAATAGAGATACAGCTACAGCTATTCTAGTAGCTTCACTGACAGCCAATGCAGTGGCGATTGCTGCCATGCTCTGAGTCCGCTGCACTGGAAGGAAAGCTCTGCCACTCAGCCACTGGGGATCCGAAACTTTCCCTTTGAATATGGCGGCTTATAAGATGTGCTTTGCTTCTTCTGCAACAGAATACGCTCAAGCACAGGCAAGCATAAGGTATCTGGTGAAAGGACAAAGGCACTAAGAAAAGCCTTTAACTACCTGATAACTTTTCATGTGGCCGGTGTTATAGCCATGGAGAAGAACAGAACAGGTTATTTGGCTACAGCTAAACTTTTTATCTCAGTGTCAAGAACAAAACAAAAACTCTAGACATAAGACTAGTGAATAGCTGTACTTTCCTATAGGAACAATAACTGTTATGAACTGAATGTTTGTGTCCCTCCAAAATCCAAACGTTGGAACCCTTGTGATATTAGGACGTGGGGCCTTCTGAAGGTAATTAGGACTTGATGATGTTATGAAGATGGAGCCCTTAGAGTGAAATTAGTGCCCTTACAAGAGTCACCAGAAGCTTGCTTCCCCTCTCCGCTCTCCACATTGTAAGGTTATAAGGAATAATCATCAGTCTGAAACCTGAAAGAGGGGTCTCACCAGAACCTAACCATGCTGGCACCCTAATCTTGGACTTACGACTTCCAGAACTGTGAGAAATACCTTTCTGTTGTTTATAAGCTGTAGCATTCTTGTTATATAGACTATATCCTGTTATATAAGACTATATCTGAAAACAAACAGCCCCAAACATAATCATGCATTTATGAAGCCCCACATATTTGGTGTCAAGGAGAGAAAAAACTACACATTTGATATCAAAAGCGTTGTGAATAAAAACAATCCAACTGTCTACTTAGGAATGCTTTTTGTTTTCAGCTTTGTGGGACATATCATCTGCCTGGTTGAGGTTCTATAGGTATTAACTAGGCAGAAAAGAAGCCATGCCCCTTGTACCAAAAGGCGTTCTTCTTGGTATTTCCAGTGTTCTAGCTATAGCAGCCTGTAGTATGAGGTGGGTATTTTACACTTTCTTGCCCTCTCTCTGTTACATAAGGGGTGGCTGAGGTTTTGTGGAGCCTGGAAAACATATAATTTGATGAGGCCTATTTAGAAAATGTAATACAAAAACATTTGCACAATATGAACACATTGCTAAGGCTTCTTTCAGATCTTAGGAAGAGGCCTGTGAAGAAGTTTAAACTCTAACAGCTTCATGGTGTAGACAACCTCAATTTCTCTTGGGTAATGTTGATCTTCTGAAGTGATGAGCAAAGATGACATGACACAGTTAATAACTTGAGAATCCACCAGAGTACTGGAAGGGAGAGGTCACAGGGAAGGACATAGAAAGCCCTTGGGAAGGCCATATTCTGATTCTAGCAATGTTCCTGGCATCTAGCAGGCAATTTGATAAATGTGCGTTCACCAAATAAATGAGTACAGACGATTTCCTTGGCAGGTTTTACAGGTAGAGTCATTGGATCTAATGAGCAATGAACTAATTCTGCACTGGTAAATTACACAGATTTTAAATAAAAAAATGTTTTTAAAAAATTTCACATTTTTCTATTCTAAACATGAGTCTAGGACTTTGACTCTTTGAATATTCTCTATATCCAGGATGCCAGATTGGTTGTCCTTGCCACTCTAGGAGTTAATGACAGAGATGTGCGAATCCGTATCCACATATGATCGGACATTCATAGGAATGTGGTGAGGTATGAAGTGCATCTGTCCCAGGAAAAATGCACGCCAAAGAGAAGTGGATTATATCCAAGCTTTAAGATACTGTGGTGTCCAATTGATTTATAATATATTTTCAAGGCAAAAAGTTCAGGATGTGTACGTGTAAAGAAGAGGAGGAATAGAAGCAACATTTGAAACTAAACAAGCTCTGGATCATTTTCATCAAAATGATTTCCAGTCACTCCTCCTGAGCAGCCTTTTCTGCCATACGGCATCAGGCCAATGCAGTCAGGTTCCTGACAATTTTCTTCATCAATCCAGGAAATATATAGTGGGCCATTGGCACCATCTGTGACCCAGGTGTCAGTCATTGGGAGGCAGCTAGGAGCCCAAGAAAGTGTGTTGGAATGTCATTTGGAAAAAAACCTGAAACCTGCTCTGAGAAAGAGATTAGAAGTATACTGAGCATGAGGAAGAGACTCCATAAAAAGAGCATAGAGAAAGCAAAGGTATATGTTAAAACTGACAAATAAAAAGACATTCTCCTCTTGCCTCTCAGCCAAATTGATATGTTTTAGCTTTTGGAGATCATAAAAAATACAGTATTTCCCAGCCATTTTGGATCAGTTGATATCATACTCTTTATGTATATAAATATTTCCTTGTAATAATATTTGCATATCCCTCTTTTTAGAGTGGGAACATATGGGAAGAAATCCCTGTTACAGGGCATTTAATCCTGACCTCATCACAGGCTGTAATAAAAAACCTTCACTGTGGTTATCCTCCTGAAATAATTATGACCTTTATTTAGAGCCTGATTAAAGTGAAACCTTTACACAGTTGGTGTTGAAAACACCAGAAACCTTGGTCTCTAGTTGTGATGCCATTTCATCTGCCACAAAATGATACTGTCCTACTTCTCAGTTAGAAATGCTTAATACAGACCATTGAGAAATTTCCAAGCAAGGTGGACCTATGATAGAATTGCACTCCATTGTATAGAAGGGTCATGTGTTTTTTTTTTTTTATCTTTGTGTACTGTTCAAGTATCCATGCAACTGAAGTAGTCGTAGGAGCCAGCGGTACTCATCATATCTTCAGCATTGGAACAAGACAAGAGTGTATAGTTGGTAAAATTGTCCATTAATAATATCTCACTTTTTTTTTTTCAGTCCTGTTTCTGCGTTTAGTGGGGCTCCTCCTTTCCCTATCCCTGGCCTGCCTCTCCCCTCCCACATGAGTTGCTTATCTGTTGGTTTATTCCAAGGAAACCTTACTTGGGGCTTAGGAGAGTTCATAAGGACCTAGGCTGTGTTTCTCAAACTTGAGTAATGTGTATCTCCTTTCAAAGAATAAGAAAATACTCATGGATATTGAGTATCTATTTAAATGTTACTTAAGTATTTATGAACATGAAGCGAGGTATAAACTCCATCTGCTTATAACTATTATAAAAGAATACAACCAAGACAAGTTTACATATTAAATATGAAAGAAACTGTAAAACCAATAAGTCAAATTAACATTAATTTAATGACAGATAAAACTGTTTTGCTAAAATCAAATTGACTCTCACAACGTGACTATTTTCCTCAGTGCTATGGCTCAAGTCCTCTTGAGCTTGGCACGCATATAACTACATAAACTCTGTGACAGTGACTATACAGGTGTAGAGTGGAGGATGCAGGCCAACTGTCATTTTGACACTAGGACATGCCAGCATGTGGGAAGTCAGGATGGCTTGCCAGCATATTAAATGGACCCGAAAGATTCTATTATATTTAAAGGCTTTCTTTTTTAATTCTTAAAAATAATCCTGGAATTAAAAAGAATTTCATTCAAAGCAACAACTCTATCAGTGGTTACTTATAACAGGCATTCCCCCTATTTCCCATACTATTATTATTACTATTAAAGAAAAAATTATTTTTGAGAATTTATTCCCCCTAAGTTCATGTTCCTTTTTTACATAAAAAGTTCTACATGTATTTAATTATTAAAACAGAATGTAACGAACACCAAAGCTAAGACTGGCTAATAACATCTGCATTTTTTGCAACTCTGTACTAAATCTTGCTCAATACATTATTTATTCAAGCCTTTTTTTCAAACCTCAGCAATATTTTCTATGAGTCTTTCCAAGATCTTTGCAAAAAGAAGGACACATTTTAGTTTATTTCCATATTGCTTTTCATGTATTATTTCAGCCATTTTTACTATATCAGGAAGAACAGGTATTTGCTCAATGATACATAGATTTTCTTCTTTTCTTTTGCTATTAAGTAGAAAAACAAAATCAACTTTCAAATATTTATCATAAAGTTTTAAAATATTTTAACTTTGAAATATTATAGGTTCAGAAATTAAAAAAAAAAAGTCAAGAGAGGTCACGTGGAACCTTCATTCAGGTTCCCACAAAGGTAATATCTTACTTACATAACTTTAACATAACATCAGTTATAAAAACCAGGACACTGGCAGCAGTACAATCTATAGGCTTTATTCGTTATTAAGTATAGCAAAACTTTGTAAATACTGGCTTGAGCATAAAATGGCCTCAACAATTAAAGAAAGTGTGTATCATGATCTAGCTGCTTAGTCTGTGAATATTTGGCTGCTTAAATCATGATGCCTTCATAGTATACATTAATAATCAACTAAGAGAAAGCCTGTGTTGGGGGCAAGGTTCTTTGCTTATAATTATAGATATAAATCATGTTTCAAGCAATTTTATTGATAATTATTTTTAGGCTAACATTTTGTGTAATCTGTTTGGATCACTTTTTTAAAAAATTGATATGTCGATGACATTCTCCTAGAATTAGAAAATGTGTCGGTCCTCTCTTTTATTGTTTCCATACATTAGTGCATGCACTAATGCACGAATGTATTATCTTCAACCTAGTTCCTTTTTTACTGTCACTTTTGTTTTCAGTATTTAATTAAAACTAGATATTTATACAGTGAATCTACTTAACTAGGCACATGTAAGCTACATAAATTGCTTAGTATAAAAGAACAATTAAGAGTTCTATTTTTCTCATCCCACTTTTATGTTGAGGAACTCTCTTCATTCAAGATTACCTCATATATTTCATGTGACATCTGACCTATGACCTTCTTCTGAATAGATTTTAAAAATATAGGACTTGAAGTTTAAACACTCAATGGACCATCTTATGTTCCTATTAAAAGTAATCAATTCCACTTACACTGACTCACCAGAAACAAAGCCCTGTGTTTCTCCTATTTTTTTCTAGTTTTATTACCTTGTACTTACAAACTCACAGTACCAAACTATTGTAAACTCATCACATTCATCTTGTTATTTCACAGCTACTCTCCTTTGTAAATGCTTTTCCATTTATCAGGAGTTCTCTTTCCTCCTTTGCTAGTAAGGAGAATTCCTACTCTTTCTTTGACAGCCCAGCTCAGACGGCCCTTCTTCCAGAAAGCTTTCCCTTTTCCTTTCTCTGCACGATGTGTTTGCTCCCTGTGAATTCCCTGGTGTACTGATCTCACCAGGCTATAATTGGTTTCATTACATCTCTACTCAGTAGAGAGTAGAGCTATGTCTTATTCTTCTCCCTCAATAATTAATATCTTGGATCGAATTGATTTTAGACTTGATCTTTCCCCCCCAAATGATGGCTTGCTTTTATAGAATCTTGATCATTTAAACCACAAGGAACCCACCAGAAAAAGTACAATGATGATGTAGATCAGAGTATTTGACATTACAATTTTTACCAAAGAGGGCAATCAAAACTGATGTAATTAGAGAAAAGAATTAACCTATAAAAGAAATAACTTTTGGCATGATGGGTACAGTTATGTTAGTACTATGAAGACTCTGAGGAAAATAAACATTTATCCATAACATCAGGATTATTGTCTCCATTGTGAATTAATTGTCCTGTTATTTTCTTACTCATAAGGGTACAATGAATATCTCTTAGGCATTTTTTTGACTCTGCCTCCACAATCCCTCGCCCCTGCCAGAGACCCGAAGCTATATTGCAGCCTTCAAGACTATAAAGTATGGTAAGTTCTCACTTAATATCATCAATAGGTTCTTAAAAACTGAAATGTTAAGTGAAATGACAATAAAACCAGTTTTACCATAGACTAATTGATAGAAACAAGAGTAAGTTCCTATGGTAAATTTGCGGTCACAAAAACATCATCAAACTTTTACATAAAGACCTAAAATACTTATAATATTAAACAATGAAATACATTTAAGAAAGATGAACAAAAACAAATAATTATTTTCTAGCCTGACTATTCTAGTTCAGAGTCATGGGTGGAAGGAGTCTATGCTGCCAGCTCAGGGCACAAGGTAGAAACCTACCCTGGACCAGATACCATCCATTGTAGGGCATACTCACACACACCCACACGCACTCACACTGGGACAAGTTAGACATACCAGTTTACCTCACATGCACATCTTTGGGAAACCCAAGTACTTGGAAAAAACCTGCTCATTCATGGAGACAACATGCCAACTCCACACAGGCAGGGACACTGGCCAGGAATCATTTTTTTTCTCTCTCTCACCAACATTATAACAAAACAATATTGAATGAAAAACATTTTTTGAGGATGTTCCGTATAGTATGTGTGGGAAGGGGAAGAAGGTGTCTCAAATTAGACTTTGAAAATCAGGCTTTATGCTTCCTCCTCCTCGGGGAAATGAACTACAGGGTACATGTTTCTCATTTCTTTTCCCTCAGGAGGATTCCAATCTCTGGCTAAGGTAAAGGGGAGAGAAGCTGCTTCAGGCTCTCCTTTTCCTTTCTTCTGAGATTTGCTTCATGGAGGAACTATTACTGGCCTGCAGCTAAAATTTCCTGATTTCATATGCTGTGTTTTATATCCATTTGTTATGACCTTCCTCAAATGCCAAATCATCTGCTAAGTTTTATGGTTAATTGTCACATTTTCACTTTGATTTATGATGTGTTTGTCTCTGCTGCCCATAGGAGAGATAATATCTCAGACATCCCAGTAACCAAAAGAGTTTAGTTAGAGGCAGTAGGGAGTTCACGCAAGAGAAGAAGGCATACCTTAGTTTACTAGATACTTGGGGAGTTATGGCAGATGAAGTCTTGATTTATTTGTGCTCAGATAATCTGGCCCAGACTTGGAGGAAAAAAAATAAAAGTAGATAAAACAGGGAAGACAAAATGTTTTCTTCTTAAGAGCTGGTTGTTGAACATTTGCTAGCTTACACTGGGAATAGACTGAGTCTATAAGAACAAGTACCTCTCTTATTGTACCTACTACCTATACTATTCCTTACTACCAGCGTAACAGGTTGTGCCTTTACTACATTTAGTATCAGCATCAGCCAAGCTCCTGGCAGAGAAAAATGGCTTACTCAAAAAAGGGTTTAGGGCATGGAGAATAGAAACGAAAAGGCACAGTGCAAGTAATAGTGGAGAGGCCTATTTTTAGACTGAAATAGGGAAGGAATCCACTATCAGAATTTGGAGACAGAACAGCTATGTAAAGTGAAGCACTTAACAGGAGCTGTGACCTCTGGAGGAAGGATGCAATCAGCCTAAGGGAACCCCCGAGAGGGAGTCAGCATGCTACTATGATGTCACTCTTCTCCCTTTTACAACCTGCTCATTCTCCCCATTGCCCAAACCCAAGTAAGTCAGAGGGCAATGGAGCCTACTGATGAAGTTGCTGTGGGTCAGATTCATAGGGCAAAAAGCAAGGTGGAGTGACTTTGGAGATGTAAATAAAAGATTTCCAGAGTAAAAATCTGTGGATGTTGATCTTATATATTTCTTTCTGTTGTGTGGGTATGTGTGTGTGTGTGTGTGTGTGTGTGTGTGTGTGTGTGTGTGCGCGTGCGTGCATGCTTACAATATGCAAGATGCTAGGCCATGGAGAATTGTTAATATTACAGAGAACGAACCAGCAATAAGCTGTAGGTTGCCCCGACAAGGCCCTAACCAAATGTTGATGGTAGGGCTGCTCTGGGTCCAGGATCTCACGTCACTATTTTTTCTGTTTCTTGTGATTCATCAGGATAATTGGCTATAATAACTGGGCAAAATGAACACTAGATATTGATGTTTTCTTCTTCAAGGAACCATCCGTAGCAAGTGCTTGATGAGAATTGCTGCACTTTTCCGAGTGAGCTTTTCCATGCCTATTGTCTACTGCACAGAGGCCTCTGCCCAGTGCTGTGCTGGAGCTAGTTTGTACTGACTCACAAGGGCCAATTGCATGCATCTCTTCCCCACTTTAGTTCAGTGACATCATGTTAGTGGCTCGAAGTTGGCCACAGAGTGAGAATTTACACCACAGAAATCAGCAAATTCAATAAATCATTTTATTTGCCTCCCTCCTAGAGTGTGTTGTTAATCATTGAGCAGCACACCACTGCCTCTGCATATGGAATTCTCTAAATAAATTACTGAGAATTCTAGGAAACAAAAATTTCTACTAGGTCTCAGATGTGAGGGTCTACCCTCCTTGTTTTATCATTCTTCTCTCAAAATTTGATTTCCAGTATTCCTAAAAATTCTCAATTTTTTAATTGTCCTTCCTCTACCCATGGAAATAATAGCCCACCAAGGTGTCAGGGAATTTAGTTTAATTTAATTCAGGTCAGCTTGTAAAAAGCCCTGAATCAGTTTACATATGCTCTTTTTTTTTTTTTTTTGGTATCATTTAGTTACATCTTTGCAACTGCCTACCTGTATCAAGTTACTCGTGTGAATCAGGATGGGGATGTTTTTGTTATTGCTATATTAATCTTTCCTTTCAATCAAAGTGAGGGCCTGTGATGTATAGAACTGTGCTGGATATAAGGACATTGAGAAGTGGGGTGCAGCAGATAACCTGAGGGGTTTAGAAAGATGTTAGTATTTATTACCTTTCTTCTGGGATAATTGATATTTATAAGTAGGGGAGGTATCTCTCTACAGTGCCATTGATGTTCAAAGCATATACAGATGTGGAATCAATAATGGAATGCGTTAAAGTTGAGACTTGACTCAGAGAGCTTATTAACAATGATCAAAACCAAAATTTATATGCTCTGTTAGCCCTTCCAGACCCACTTTCCTTTTTTTCCTGCACTGCTCTAAGCCCCGGGAGGCAGACCTCTGGATTGTATATGGAGGCTCCTTTGCCTTTTGCTTTCCTACTGGGTTTACTCATTGAGAGGCACCAACAGAAGATGAGAAGAAGAAGAGATAAATCAGTTTAGCAATGACAATTTTTCTGCCAATAACTATGGCTCTTTCTAATTCCCATAATACCCTCCCTCCTCCACCAACCCTTTCGTCTCATGTTAGAAGTGGTGGAAGCTCCATTCTGTTAGAAGTGTGACAGCCCCTGAGTGCCTCACCAAACCCAGTTGGTTCCCTTAACTATGCTCACCCTCTTGTAAAAAAATAAAAAAATCCTTTATTTAACACTTTAATCACCTCATTTGATTGGACCATCTATCTCCTGAAAGGACTCTGACTAATATATTGATGTAATGATATTTTAAATACTGATTTTTAATGAAGAGAAAATGGGGAAAGATTTTTTTTTCATTACTGTTGGGACTTTTATGCACACCTAGCCCCCAAACAAATTGCAGCACTTCATTGGCTCCCACATTTCCTTGGAGAGGGAGTGTCTCAGTCTTCCAAGGAGTAATGCTACTCCTTTTGACCTCACCTAGTTTTTCTGATTTCTCATTTTCCATTTTTTTTTTCATTGCAAAAGACACTTGACTCATGACCTCCTTTCTCTTTCTATTGTGCCCCAACCTCATGCCTATCCTCTTCTTTGTTGCCCTTAAATACAACAATTATTCCTCATACCCCATTAAGTATAGCAATTTCTTCTAGTCCAGGAGTATTTCTGCAATTGAAAATAATCACGTGAGTTACTAGATTTATTAAAGCATTTGGAAAAATCACTATTGCTGTAAATGTCTCTAGTATTTCAAGAATATAGAAGGCTACCAGCAAATCTGGCAGAGAATAGTCTATTACCAATCCAAATACTAGCACTTTCACATCTGTTATGCTTAAAAATTTTAAACTAATGTATTCATTACAGAAACAGCGAACAAAAAGATATCCAGCTAGGAGATCTATTTTCATACCAATATTTAAGATATTTTCAATATTCACAATTTCACACTCACTAAATCTCCCATGACTTTCTGCTCTCAGGAAATCTATCAATTACAAACCAAAACAGCCTCTAAAAGGACCTGTAAAATGCAAGACACATAGGCAGAGAGGAAGTCCAAAGATCATCAGAGACTGTAATTAACAAAATCTCCCCAAATTCATGCAAATGAATAAACTTTATCACCATCTTGAAAAATTCATATCTATTATTACTCCAAAGAGAGTCAATCAGGATCTAATTTTAGAACCTAGCCTCCAGAGGTAAGTGTTCTATAAAGTGATGAACATGAATAGAAAATTCACCCTAAAAAACAAAGTGTAAAAAACAAACATATTAAGAACATTATCTTTACCAATAAAATTATTGAAAATAAAACAATGGATTTTTTTGGTCTTTTAAATTAGAAAGTATTTAAAAAAATAATATTGAATGTTATGGGAAAATAATATTGTATTGTGGTTAAAGCATGATTTTGAAGTCACACTGTCTGGGTTTGAGTTCCTACTTCACTAACTGAGTAACTTTGGACATTTAACTTAATCTGTTTGTGCCACAATTTTTAAATCTGTAAAATGGGCATAATGATAGTCTACCTTAGAGAGTTATTTAGAAGATTTGAAAATACAACATTTGTAAAACAGAACAGGACCTGCCACATGGTAAGTGGTTATTATCAGCAATTATTATAGCTATGATAAATAATGACCTATGCTGACATGCGCAGTGAATTGGGTATTGAACAAACACTTCTATATACTATAATGAGAGTGCAAATTGGCATAAAATTTCCAGAGTGAAGTTTACCTGCATGTATATAGAGCTTTAAAAAGTTAGTTTTCTTTAATACAGCAAAACCATTTCTAAGCATTTACCCTAAGGAAATTATCACAAAGATTTCTTTTCAAATATGTTCATTTTAGCATTATTCATAGACAATCATTAGAAATGTCTAAAAATGTCAATATGAAAATCATTCAATGGACTATTATATAATAAATAACACTTTTGAATATTATTAAATGTCTTAGAAAATATATAATATGTAAAAAGCAGAATATAAAATGTTCATGTGCTTGGACTCTAATGTTTGCTTTAAAATGTAAATTTTATAAATTATATAAAGGCATAAATTTATATATATAATATTCATATGTACATGAAAATCAAAAGAAATTCAACAAATTTATTGATTTCAAATGGCATTTTTGCAGGCGATTTCTGTTGACTCCTTTATATATTTGTGTTTTCTAAGATTTTCATTTTGAGTATTAATTAGTTTCAAAATTAGAAAAAAAATCTGATAAAAGTCCACTTAAGTGCTTATATGTAATTCACAGATGTTCAAGCTGGAGCAGTCCTGGATAGCCTCCTTCTTATTTTTCTTTTCCTGACAGTTGCATGCTCAATTAGATGCATTTACAACTTCACGCACAATTGATAACCTTTTGTTGAAAGTGACCAAGGCCTAGCTGAAGCCTCATCTTCTTCCTGAAGACTCCCTTAAGTACCCAAACTGCCTGAAATCATAAATAGTTAGGACAGTAAAATCATGTTATCTTTAAACATTGCTTAATAATTTCACATATGGGAGTTCTTATTTTAAAACAAGTTGTAAATTAACTTGATAGAGACAGGGTTTTGACCCATGATTTTACACTCTCCTCGGGCTCAATAACAGTGTTGGTCTCACAGTTGATGCTTAGCAAATTCTTGTTAAATACAGAGTAAATCTGAATCAACAGATAGATTCTGAATTTTCAATGTCAGGATATTTCTTTTATCAAAATGAGGTTCCTCAGATTGCTGTCCCAGTCTTCTCTATGCCTGATGTTTGGGCATCATTATCATCATCATCATCATCAAAATCATCATCTTCATGCTCAAGAAGCATTTATTTGGTCCTTCTGAAGTGAATGGTGACAGTTCAAGTTCTATCTTTAGGTGAGACGGGCAACAACTGGCTATCATTCTCTCTATAATAACCTTTCGTATGCTTAAAAACTGTTTCCAGAGTCTAAGATCATTAACTTTAAAAGAGTCTTGGATACTGGACAAGGTCAATTGCTACAAGAGAGGGAATGAGAGGAATGTAGGACATGAGAGGAATGACTGAGAACATGTTATGGGGAGAGGAGAGATTGTTTGTGTTACTAGCTTGCTACACATCTCTCCACCCAGCTTAATGCAGCAGGCAAGTGCAGGAGAAGATGAGCTGTCAGTCTCTTGGTGCACATCATTTATCATGGGTCTTCTTATTTCTTCAAAGGCAAAGGCACCCCTGTTAGTATGCAGAGCTTGTCATGGAACCAATAGTATCTATGCACACTGAGTGCACTTTTGTTCTTGTCAGTTAATGTAGCTGGGAACAACTGTACTGCAGGATTGTGATTTCAACCATGTTCTTGGCAGTTGAAATTAAAATCAAATTCCTGCATACAGATTTAAAGAGATAGATGGTTTTCTTCATTCTGAAAAGAGGTGTGAGATAAATTTAGAACATTCTTTTGGTAGTCATTGTTTACAGTTAAAAATTCGCCAAAAATCCATAGTATAGCTATGGAACAGAACTAAGTTTTGACAAATTAGATAAAAGATTAGAGACCACCCTGAAAAATATGCATGTGATTTCCACATTGAACTGCATATTTCTAGGATGAATTATTTTGTGTCAATACTCACACATCTATTCATAAAGAGGTAGTCATTTTGGGAACGCGGCATCAAAAAGTAAAGACCAGTTTAAATAAAAATCTAAATTTGGTCACCATCTTCCTCTGAACAGAAGGAGAATCACATAACTTTAGCTTTCAAAATAGCCTCTCTTTTCTACTTTTTTGGCCAAAGTCTAAGCCACATATTTTATGTTTGTTTGTTTGTTTTTCATGTTTTTAAATTAGTTTCAGGTATACAGCACAATGGGTAGGCATTTACATAATTTACAAAGTGATTCCCTCCCTGCCCCCACCCCGTTACTCTAGTACCCACCTGGCGCTATACACAGCCATTACAATATTATTACCTATATTCCCTAGGCTGTACTCCACAACCCCGTGACTCTTTTGTAACTACTAATTTGTATTTCTTCACCTCGTCCCATTTTTGACTATATTTCTTTTTTTTTGTTGTTCTTTGTCTTTTTCATTTGACTCAAGATGTATCTCTCACTATGTATAAAATCTTCCTTGATTTTTGCTTTTTTAGCCCAAGGAATTCAATTAAATTCATCTGGAAGATGGAAAGCTGAGGCCTATAAGGGCAGTAACAAAGACTGAAAATAATGAGAAGGATGTAAAAATATCCTGACTTAGGGGACAGGGGATTTAATAGGACTCAGAGGTTTCAAAAAATTAATTAATTAAATTTTTTTTTCTTGATAGTTATTACTGTTCTTTTTCTAATTCCCTTTGCTTGGGCACTGAAAAATATTCTTTGGCTAGAATACTGAAGCTGAAGCAAACAGGCATACTTCCGTATCCCCTATGCTTTCTCTAGTAACTGCTCCCTGCTCCTTTGGTCAGAACTGGTGTCAATGAACAGCTTTCATGAAGGCCAGATTTCCTATGGCAATTCCAATTTCAGAGAGCTTCTATTGTCTCTCATAAATATATAAATGCAATTTACAGCATTCACCCTGATTCAGGGATTGGAAAAATAAGGCCACTCACTCTTCATGGTGAGTACTAGTCAACTGATTAATCAATATGTATATTTGAATATACGTATGCATACATATATGCATGTGTACATTATGTGTGTGTTTAAAGTAAGCTATATGCATTCATGTATGTATAGGTATACATACATGCAGATGATTTGCATTCTCATTAGTTCCATTCTATGAAGCTTTTGCAAACATTGAGTTAGCAAACACTGATCATTGCTCCTGAGGGAAGTACCGGTTAGGTTCCTACAAGCCTCTCATCACAACATTCTTATCAATACATAGCCTTGTTTTATATGTATTTCTATTTAAAGATACCTTACTTAACATATACTGCCAAATCATTAACATTGAACTTAAGACCATCAACACAATAACTCACGCTTGAATGTTACCTAATATGTGCATCTCTGCAAGACACATCACAGTCTTCCTGCACTTAGTAACACTAGACAACACTTCAGCACTACACTTGAAGGTCATTTTCCACAGAAAAATGAACAAAAAGCACAATTTAAAAAATGCAGCACTTAATTGACCATGAAAATTTAACAAATCTAAAAGCCTAAACTGGCAAGATTAGTAATTTCCTGGATACTCCTAAGATAAATGTAGACTCATCCTTACCATTTACCTTCTGTTTCCATTTATCATTGCTCAATAAAGAACTGGCACTTAGAAGGATGACTCTTAAGTCCTTTAGTTCCCAGAAAGCAATTCTGCATTTTCTATTCTATTACATTGATCTATTTGACTATGTTTATGACAATACCAAATTGTACTGTAGCTATTGTAATAAGTAGTATAAGTGTTCCAAATTCGTTCTTTATTTTTGAAGTTGTCAATTTTTATAAAATACCTGCTGGGGCTTTGAATTCCTTGCATTTAATCTACATATCAATATGGAAGAAATGACATATCAATGATATTAAGACTTCCAAATCATAAATATGCTATGTGTTGCAATTCATTTAGACCTTTAATTCCTCTTATAAATGTTTTGTAGTGTACAGTGAACAGGTCTTGCACATATTCTATCAGAATTATATCCCAAATTTGTCATATTTTTGCTCTTATTTTAAGTGGTATTTTTAGTTTCGATATCCAATTGTTAGTAGTATTTATAAATACAATTGATTTTTTTTATGTTGATGTTGTATCCTGAAATTTTCCTAAACTTGCATATTGGCACTTAGTAGCTTTTGTATATTCTATGATATTTTCTCTATAGACAATTATGCCATATATGATTTAAAAAAGTTTTACTTCTTTTCCAATCTGAATGATTTAATTTCTTGTGATTTAGTTTCTTGTCTTGTGCTAGCTAGAACCTTCACTATCTTGAGGAGAAGTAGTACTAGCAGACATTCTTGTCTGGCTCCTTATCTTAGAAAGGTTAGTAGTCAGATTTTTACTATTAAGTATTTTTCTAAAATAAAAACTTTTGAAGTGACGACTAAATCATTTGAAATCAAATATGTGACTAGAAATACATGTATATCTTCATTACAATATAATTTATATACCATGTATTTCACCCATTTAACTGTACAAATCATTAGTTTTATTAGCTTCTTAGAGTTCTCCGTCAATTTTAGAAAATTTTCATCACACCCAGAAGAAAATATGTACCCATTAGCAGTCACTCCACATTTTCCCATAACCCTCCCATAGCCCTAGGCAACTGCAAATCTACTTCCTCTACTTACATAATTGTCTATTCTAGATATTCCATATAAATAGAATCATACAACGTGTGGTCTTTGTCATCAGTTTCTTTCACTTAGCATATTTTCAAGGTTCATCCATGTTATAGTTTGTACCAATACTTTATTCCTTTTTATGGATGAATAATATCTTATTAAATAGATTTACAACATTTTGCTTATTTTAGTTGATGGACATTTGGGCTGTTTCTATTTCGGGGTTGTTATGAATAATGCTGCTATAAATATCTGTGTACAAATTTTTGTGTGAACATATGTTTACATTTCCCTTGAGTACATAGCTAGGAGTGAAATTCCCGGGTCATATAAAAATTGTGTTTGACTTTTTGAGAAACAGCCTATTTTCCACAGTGACTGTTCCACTTTTCATCCCCTTTAGCAATACATGAAAGTTCCATTTCTCCCCATCCTTGCAACACTTATTTCCATCTTTTTTCCCATCTTAATCATTATTAAGTGGCATCTCATTGTGGTTTTGATTTGTATTTCTCTAATTACTAATGATGTTGAGCATCTTTTTATGTGTTTATTAACCTTTTTGTGTATTTTTTGGAGAAATCTCTATTCAGATTCTTTGCTCATTTTTAAATTAGCATTGCCTTTTTGTTGTTTACTTTTATATATATTCTATTTATAAGTCTCTTGTCAGATATGTGATTTGAAAATATTTTCTTCTATTTTGTGAGCTACTTTTTCACTTTCTTGATAATATACTTTGAAGCACAAATGTTTTTAATTTTTGTGAAGTTCAAGGAATCTATTTTTTCTTTGGTTGCTTGTGCTTTAGGTGTCATAACTAAGAAACAATTGCTTGTTACAAAATCATTAAGATTTACACCTGTTTTTTCTTCTAAGAGTTTTAACTCTTACATTTAGGTTTTTGATCCATTTGAGGTAATTTTTATATGGTGTGAGATGGGGGTCCAAATTCATGCTTTCACATCATGATATCCAGCTATACCCAAGTAATCCTTTTTATATGTTTCTGAAATCAATGGTAGTATTTTGTTGAAGATTTTTGAATCTATATTCATAAGATACTCAACATTGTTCTGTAGTTTTATTTTTTGTTTCTTTGGTTGGTAAAATGATAATTACACTATGGTCTTGTATAATGAGTTGGTAAGTAATCCCTTCTCTTCTATATTTTATAAGAGTTTTTAAAGGATTTGTACTATTTCTTCTTTAAATGCTTGCTAGAATTCATCAGTGAAGGCCATTTGGGCTTGAGCTTTTCTTTTTGTGGGGAAGTTTTATAAATTACTAATTCAATTTTTTACTTACTATATGTATTTCAGTAGTTTTTATCTTTCTAGAAGCTTTAAAATTTTATCTACATAATCTAATTTATTGGATTATAAGTATTTTCTTATAATCCTTTTTATTTCTTCAAGGTTGGCAGTAATGTCCTCTCATTTCTTGCTTTAATAATGTTAGTCTTCCCTTTTTTTTTGTTGGTCAGTCTAGCTAAAGATGTTTTAATTTTGTTGCTCTTTTCAAAGTACCAACTTTGGCTTCACTGATTTTCTCTATATTTTTTCTACTCTATATTTCATAATATTTGTCTATTATTAGTTTCTTTTTACAGATGAAGCACAAAAATGTGTGTGTGTATGCGTGCACGCGTGCGTGTGCATGTGTTTATATGGAGTGCAGTGGCAAGACAGTGGGGAATCTAGAATGCAGGGGACTAGAGAATAAATTTGATGGCTCGAATTTATAATAATACCAATAGGTGCTTTGTGGAGCACTTTGCCACTTGAGTAAAGACAGAGAGAAAGCAGAGCATGGGCTGCATAAGGGATGAGGTTTTGGTAATGTGGTGTGACGAAAATACAGAAGAGCAAGAGTTTATGGTATGGCAAAGAATATTAGTGAAATAATGCATGATAAGAAAATGGAAAAAATTGTGGAGCTAGAGATTAGCAGAAATCAAAGAGTCAGTGAAATTCCTTTTAGCCAATCTGGAGTCTCCTCAGAATCCTTGAAGATCCAGAAATATGATCCTTTTATGCAATCTAAACCTATGATCTGCATTAGCTTAACCTCAAAAAAAAAAAAATATTATCAATGTATTTGAATTCCAGAAAACTGTGCTTGTTTTTAATCACTAACTCCTGACCCAGCTGTTTCTCTTTGGTGCCAAGTATAATCTTGGTGATGTTCAATCCCCAGAGGTCTATGCTTTGTAAACCCAATAAATCTGAACCCAATAAATGTATTCACAATTAGGATACTTTCTCATATTTATTAGCCCTTCACTTTTAATTAAAGGTTTATTTCTGTGTATGGTTTTTAGAAAAAGTGGAAATTGAAACTATAAATCTAAATCTTAATAAACCTCTTCTTTAGCCTTACATGTTGGTAAAAATTATTGCTGAGGTAGCTTTAAAAATTAATAATTACTATTAACAAATCACTCTGGGTAACACAATCTCAGAAGACACTTCAGTATTTTTAGCATCAGTGGCCTATCCCTACTGAGATATCTAGAAAAATTTGAGGGGATAGGCACAAAAAAAGTTAATCTGAGAACTTCAGGCAGAATGGCACTGAAAGGAAAAATGTCTCACAATTTTGTGATTGTCCCTATTCTTCAGATTTTCTTAGGCTCACCAAATCAGTGTGAGAATAATGTTCCTCGCCTTGCATTACTATGTAATCAAAGTTATTGCACATTTTGAGGACTGAATTGATTCTGACCTTTGTTACAGTATTATCAGCAGAAAGGAAAACTGTCCCTTTAAAACTTGCCTCTTGATGTTAATAAATTAGGGACCTCTCAATTCTATACCAGACTCCATTTGTTGTAATGTTGAATTAAAGTTTTCAGGTGAAATGAACAGCTGCCAAGCTAGCCTTTCAAGAAGCTGCCTTTAGGAACATAATACTTTATTATCCATGTTGTGCCATTCCATGCTGAGTAGTAGCTAAAATAATGAGAGGTCTGACTAAGTGATCTATTTCAAGGTCTATTTTCTCCTTAGCTAGTGGTGCACCTTCAGACTGCTCCATCCATCTGTTCTTCCTCAGGGCACAAGAAGCAAGCCAGTTGGCTGGAACTAAAGTCTTTCACCTGTTTTTTTTTTTTTAAACTATTGTAAACTGAATTCAGTCCCTAATATGTTTATCTAAAAACCAAGCTTTTTGGCTTCCCTGGAATCACGTCTTTTTTCGCTAATTAAGAATATTTTCCATTTGTTTTGAGTTTAAAAGTTTGCCAGTTTCCTCTAGCTACTAATTAAGGGCAGTTCTTTTATTTTTTTTCCCCAGCCCCTCCAAACTCCAGCACCTGAATGATTACAGAATACAATTCATTATTATTCACAAGTCCAGTCCTATTCCTTTCTGGCAGAAATAATTTCCTCTTAAAAGCTTTTTGGGAAAAGATGTAATCTCTAAAATTTGGCTTGGACATCAAAGGGCTTTTACTAAGCAACAGTTTGAGTTGAGTACAAATGAATCAAAAACATATTTCAAATCATAGGGGAAAATGCCTTTGGAATTCATATATTGGGTTTTTCTCAAAGTAAAACAATTGAAAATTTGTTGTAGTGCTAGACAAAACTATAGGCATGTATGAGTTTGTTGGAAAGAAATGGAAGAAAATCAGTTTTTTGGGAAAAAGACATTGAGTTGTCTCTTGTTATAAAATAGGATAATCTGTTAATATTTTTATCTCTAGGAATAGGAATGGAGAAGGTATGGAAACTCACTTCTCTCCATATAGAAGAATTGTACTAATTAACTGCAGTGCAACTGGTTTTTTAAAGAAGTGTTTTCTATAGTGTAATGCAGGACTAAAAGGAATGAAACAATACTAGAATTTCAGACACTATGACAGGCACAGAGGGGGCTAATTTGTGTTAGTACTCCCAGACACAATTTAATATATCCTATATTCATCTATGTAGCTGGAAATGGGTGTTTACCCTTGACCATCCTGTTCCCTTTCTTAGTTTGTTGACTGTAAACTGGAAGAGCCCTTAGGGGTCCTCTATCATGATCATAATTTGATCTCAGAGTATAGGTCAGTTTCTCAAAGAGGTCTTTTTCTGACCTCATCAAAATTAGGTCCTCTCTCCACTAGTTTCTTTCCCACAGAACCTGTCAATTTTTCATTTCTAGTCTTTAATACAACTGGTAATTCAAAATTTATTTACACTTGTTTATGTCTACTGTCCCATTAAACCATAGCTGTGGCGGTATCGTATACTTCTATTGCTGTGACTATTATCCTCACCACTTATCTCTGATTTCAGCCACTAATCTCATGATGATAACACTTTCTCGCCTCCAAGCATCTTTTATTTTACACTTTGAGCTTCTTGCATGCCACAGTCTTTGTGGGACCCACTCATCAAGGAAGCATTTCCAATCTGGAATGCAGGGAGTTAATGTCCTGGGGACAACTTTCATCCAATAGGGTCTGAGTTGATGGAAACATGCTTTGGTCTGTCCTCAGGTAGACAATGCTGCACGATTGGACTAATTCATATACAGAGTCCTAGACTTACTATTGGCTCTATCAAATGCTATAATTGTGAATGTAGCCATTTGCTCAGGTATCTTGACCAAGGTGTTCACACACACACACTGGAAAGGTGCAATTTTTCTTAAATGTAATTAATACAGGTCCCTGGATTCATAGAAAGTTAGTTGTATTTATTGAATTTTGAGTCCTCAGACAGACTGTGTAGACAGAACCCAACACTGTACTTAGAGTTCTTTTGCCCTTTGTCAACTGATCAGCTGATCATCACACCTCATTATTATTGCCTTTTACTGGACTCCATCTCTAGATTCATGCTAGAACTTTCTTTTTCTGACAAATCAGAGCTAGTTTTTGCTTCTTACTCCCAGTTTGAGTTGCAGAGACCCAGGAACTTGGTTCCTTCCCCACTGAATTCTGACAAGAACATGAGAGTCTTCAGCACTCATTTGTTTCATAATCCTCTTTTTAAAGAATTTCTATTTTTTTCTTCAAAATTTTATAGCAAGCCAGCATCTAGGTTTACACATAGTTCTTTAATAAACTGTTGTGTTTCTAAGAGCTTGGGAATTCAAACCAGTTGACTTTTGAAATTAGTATTTCTACCCCAGCACCTAAAATGCTTGGAGATTTTTGAAACCAACTCTGTCCATTGAATTATGATCTGAAGCAGGGAAGTCATCAACATGCCTAGCTTTAGAATCCAAGTAACGGTAACTTGCTGCATCCAGGCAACTCGGAGTTCTGAGAAAGGAAAAAATGACCCTCTGGTGGTCCTAGGAACAGAGCTCAGCACAGTAGACCTAATGGGAAGCCATCTGAGTCTGAAGTTCAAATACAAAGCTTTCATGTCAAGCTTAAAAGAAAAAGCTATTCACCAGGTCATGTGCATTATAACAAGCCTTGAAAATTATAAGTTATTTCTTCAAAAAGTTGAATTTTTTTTTCCTGTCAAGCATGGATTGATTAGTGTACTATCTAATTCCCACTTAAAACACAGGAGGGGGACTTTGTGGAACCATGGCAGAGTGAGAGACATCCCCAGATCTCTCCCTTTCAAACAACAATAAGCTGAACATCTAAAACTCAATAAAAAACACTCAAACTGCACACCAGCACATTGGAGCGTGGGATCTGCACATAAGAGCTACCACAGGTCAGAACCCCGGGTGTTGGCAGTGGACTGGGACAAATAAAGAAGCTACCTCTCACAGCCACCAGAGCTACTTACAGGAGGAGGGGCAGGGGTGAAGGTGTGGCAACTTCCCTGATCAGCCCTGCCTGGAAATGCCAGGACTTTTTAAAGCAGCTGGCAGTAGGACTAAGTCATCAGGGCAAAAAGCAGAGAAGCGGGGTGGGACTACAGAGAAACAACAGTTGATTTTTACGAGCCCCGGCTGCAAAAGTGAGGCTGAACCACAGCCCCTAACTCCCAACCCAGAGGGCCCCTACCCCCATACCCTCCAAGACCGATCACCGAGGAGTCCCAGGGGAATCTGAGCAAAAGCTGACAAGACTGTCACTGACACTGACAGGGACTGAAACTGAGGGGAGCGTGTGATTAAATATCTACAAGAAAAAATTTTAAGAAGGTATCATTAAGGCTTTATATAAAGCAGGGATCCAAGGGGCTTACACACCACCTACTGGAAACCAAAAGAAAAGCGCCTTCTTTGCAACAGGCTAAAGAGAGACCTTTGTATAATAAACCTTCTTTCTGGAAAAACAGCAGAATACACTTCCATTAATGCCCAAGTGGAGAAATAGTCCATTAAACACCATGAAATAGACATGGAAATATGGGACTTAAGTGACAGAGAATTCAAGATGGTACTTCTGAAAAAACTCAGTGAGTTCTGAAATGAGTCATATCAACAATTCTAGGAATTGAAAAAACAACTAGATGAGCAGAGCAAGGAGATTGAAACCCTCAAAAAGAACCAAATAGAACTTCCAGAGAAGAACACACTGCAAGAGTTGAAAAATGAAATAGCAAGCTTGGGAAAAGAGTCGACCAAATGGAGGAAAGGATCACTGATATCAAAGACAGAAATCTAGAAATAAATCAGAAGGAAGAAGACAGAAACCGAAGAATGAAAAATAATGAAAGAAAAATACAAGAACTAGCTGGTACATCAGGAAAAGAAACATAAGAATAATGGGCATTATCGAAAGTGTGGAAAAGGAGCAGGGACTAGAAAGAATTTTCAGACAAATAATGAACAAAACATTCCCAAATTTAAGGAATGAGCTGGAGCTTAGAATTCAAGAAATCAACAGAACACTCAATTATCTCAACCCAAAAAAGGCCTTCACCAAGGCACATTGTATTAAAGTTATCAAAAGTCATTGACAAAGACAGAATTCTCAAGGCAGACAGAGAGAAGAAAATGGTAACTTATAAAGAACACCCATTAGATCATCTTCAGACTTCTCGGCTTAAACCTTATAAGCCAGAAAGGAATGGAATCATATATTTAAACTATTAAGTGAAAGGAACTACCAGCCTAGAATAATGTATCCAGCTAAGCTCTCTTGTAGATATGAAGGAGAAATTAAGACCTTTCCAGACATACAAAAATTGAGGGAATTCTCCACTACGAGGCCTACAATACAGGAAATACTGAAAGGTGTCAGTTCACCTAAAACAAAATAACAACAAAAAATTGCATAATTAGGAGTAAAGTGACTATCAGGCAAAAAGAAGCAGAGAAGTGCAACCCTTACTAAGAATAGGGCATTATAAGCTTAAATAATAAGCGAATTGTTATAACACAGTAGTAATGAACGTTAAGGATACATAAGGACAAATTGAGATAACAATGACTAAAAAGAGGATTCAAAGATCCAAATTCACAAAGGGGAATGGAGATAAGGCACGTGTAGAAGAAAATGGATGATTATATATCTATATCTATATCTATATCTATATCTATATCTATATATATATCTATATCTATATATATATAACTATCCTTTACATATTCACAATGGTAACCACACAGAGAAGATTCAGAATTGAAGTATGTAATATAAAACAAGAAGAACCAGAGGGAAAACCCACAAAAGCAAACCAGAATAAGGAAAACAGAAACATAAGAACAAGGAAGCAATGGAAACACCGAGCTACCAGAAAGCAAGAGATAAAATAGCTATAAGAAGACTTCATATTTCAATAATAGCCCTAAATGTAAATGGACTGAACTCACCAATGAAAAGGCACAGAGTTGCAGAATGGATCAAAAAACAAAACCCAACCATATGCTGCCTCCAGGAGACACATCTCAGTTCCAAAGACAAA
>NW_006442109.1:24283957-24290137 GCF_000325575.1 Pteropus alecto | reverse complement strand
CTCAAAAAACTAAAAATTGATCTACCATATGATCCAGCAATCCCTCTACTGAGTATTTACCCCAAAGACTTGAAAACCCATATCCAAAATGATATTTGCACAGCGATGTTCATAGCAGCATTATTCACAGTGGCCAGGACATGGAAGCAACTGGAGTGTCCTATGATAGATGATTGGCTAAAGAAGCTGTGGTACATATATACGATGGTACAAATATACTCAACTATAAGAAGAGATGAAATATTGCCATTTGTGACAACTGGACCTGACCTTGAGATAATCATGCTAAGCAAACTAAGCCAGACAGAAAAAGTTGAAAATCTCATGATTTTACTTATAAGTGGGATATAAACCTAAACAAAGAAAGGAAAGAGGACAAACAGAGACTCATGGATATGAACTATAGACTAGTGGTTACTTGAGGATAGAGGATGGGGGAGGACAGGAGAGGTAGACAGGGTAAAGGGGATCAAATATATTAGGGTAGGGGGAGGGTGAAGTGGGTAAAGAGAATCAAATATATGGTAGCTGAAGGAAACTAGACTTTGGGCGGTAAACACACAATAGAATATACAGATGTCAAATTATAATGTACACCTGAAAATTATATAATTGTATTAACTGTTATCCCCCACCAAAAAAAAAAACAAAAAAACTAAAACACAGGAGAGTGGGGAATTAGTCAAGATATAGAAACAATCCAGGTGTCTATTGGTAGATAATTAGAAAAGGAAGATGTGAGATTACACACACACACACACACACACACACACACACACACACACACTCTCTCTCTCTCTCTCTCTCTCTCTCTCTCTCTCTAGAATATTATTTGGCAATAAAAAGAATAAAATCTTGCCATTTGCAACAACATGGATGGACCTAGTGGGCATGCTAAAAGAAGTCAGACAAAACTATATGATTTCACTTATATATGATATCTAAACAAAACAGAACAAATGAATAAACAAAACAGAAACAGACCCATAGATACAAGGAATGAGCTGATGGTTGCCAAAGGGGAAGAGGGAGGGAGATAGGTGAAATAAAGAAAACAATAAAGAAATAAACAAAAAAAATCCAAAAATGATGGGAGGACAAAAAGAAAAAAGAAAAAACACTTGATTTTGTTTAAAGAAATAGAGATCAACTAGGAAGTTTATAGATTGTGTAATTAAAAAAAAAAAAAAACAGGAGGGTGAGGAATTCCATTTAAAATGTAATGAAGTAGGTATTATCCCTATTTTACTAATGAGAAAACTGAGAGTCTAAAGGATTAAACATCTTGCTTAAAGTCAGACAGTTAACCCAAGGACTATTTAATTTCAGAAGTCTCACTCTTGCTATAACACCATGAAGCAGTCCCTAGACAAAATAAGCCAAAGCCAAAAAAGATTTTGTTCAAATGGAAAATTTAGTTTTCACTTTGAAAGGTAAAAATTTTACTTAGGGAGAATATCACATATCTTCCAGGCTGTCAAGTTAATGGCATATTAGAAAGCAAAAATTGTTTTCAACATTGGAATAGCAGACATTCCTCTTTATATCACAAAACTGAAGAGCCAACCACAGGAATTTAAAGTGGAACAGCGAACAAAGTATCATTTACTATAATTTCGATTTCTTTAGTTGTGGTTCTTCTCTATGAACTTGGTGGTGAAGTTTTACCTTCAACTCCTAAACCCCAGAATGGTAATGTGGAATCAAGGTGAGGCGAGCATGTGTGGTATTTGAAATGTGTTAGTCATTCTCTAGTTTCTTCCTCTAAAGGAGCGATTTCTAGCACTAATAAAAAAAAGTCGTGGTATTTGGACGGTAACAGAAATGCATTTTTATTTCTATCTCCCATTTGCCCTTTAAAATCTTATTTAGAGGAATACTTTTCTCCCTTGCTCCTCAGTGAAAACCTGGACAATCTCATGACTTTTCTGTTCCCCTTCAGATTAAAAACAAACAAAAATAGTCATCAGTCATAAAAGTCATAATGCAGAAATTCAATAAAATTAATATCTAGTCCCACATAAATGTTAAAATTCTAAATTTGACTTAGTGGCAAATCTGTGACTTAATTTACTTCAAGCAGGGAGGGGTGAGGTAGAGGAAATGGGTGAAGGTGGTCAACAAGTACAAACTTCCAGTTATAAGATACATAAGTTCTGGGGATAAAATGTTCATCCTGGTGACAATAGTTAACAATATTGCATTTGTGAAAGTTGTTAAGAGAATAGATCTTAAGAGTGCTCAACACAGGAAAAAAAATTGTAACTATGTGAGGTAACAGACATTAACTGCACTTAGAGTAGTGACCATGTCATGATATACAAATATGTCAAAGCATTATGTTGTATACCTTAAACTAATATAATGCTTGCTGTATTTCAATTATAACTCAGTAAAATGGAGGGGGAAAAAGATGATATGGTTCAGTTAAATTTGAAAAAAATTTACTGTATATCTAGAATGTGTGGTAGGAATAAATGAAGACCACTGGAAAAATAAAAAAATCTGACAACCTACTTCAGATAAAAAAGCTGCATGGGGATGGGTATGAGGTACTTCTATTCTCTGCTTTCCTCATGCTCACAGTCTCCATTCTCCTGCCAGGGCAACAGATGAGTCTATACACTAGTTCTTACTTGTTTCACTTGTTAGCGATATGGGCCTGGCAGAAGGCTAAAATAAGTAATCCTTAGTGGGCCTGACTAATGATTAAAGCTAGATGTTTCTATTGTGAGTGCTTCTGTTGTCATGTCAAAGATTGTCTGTTTGGCTCCTCTTTTCTGCAATTGTCATGATCAGCCAGATCTATCTATGTCCCAGATGGTCTCTTGTAATCTCTAACTCAGCCCCCGGGCAGCCAGTAGCACATCTCCAGCCTTTCTCCTGAGGTCCTTGTGTCTCTACATAAGACCATACTGGTCAGCACCAGGAGGACTCTGTACTTACTCTCTCAACCATAAGTCCAATCCTGGTCATAGGAGAACACTCCTACGGCACTTGGGGTTTCAGGATGATCACTGTGCAGTACACTAACCTGACTGTACCACCAAAGATGTTAGTCTGCCTGACTATTACTTTCTAGATTTCCAGGCATCTGATCAGATCTCTGTACAGGTGTGAGGTACCTGAAGTCCTGTAGTCCACTTTAGCCAATTCAAGCAGGAGTCAGATGCTGCTCTATGTCTTTGGACTGTAGGGAATATATCTCAAAACACTTTTAGTGATCTCCTTATCCAAAATGAAGTCAGAAAAGATTACCATGTGCCCTTTCAAATTCGTATTAGATCACTGTCTGACTAGCCCGTCTAACGGTCATCTGTCACTCTAGAAAAAGATATTTTTGACTTATTTAGCAATAATTAGATCTCAGACTCTGAAAAGAGTTACATATTTATAGAATGTTGATAAGTTGCAAATTATTTTTGATCAGTAGAGATGCAAATTAATTTTTAGTAGAGACGGTTGACTTCTATGTTTATGATTTGTTTGTCCTATAGGACATTACACAATTTTCTAACTTTGAAATCTTATCTTTTTTTTTACTGAATATATATATCCCTAATTTGTCAGATTGTTTTACTAATTAATGAGTTAAATAAGTTATTGACACAGACTCACTGTGACAGTTAACTTTTTAAAAATCATATCTTAATGCCCCTAAAGTCATCTTTCTAAGCTTGAAATTAGAAGGTGGTGTCTTGCTTCTCATCCTTTGAAAGGAAGTAGCGAGAGTTCAGCTAAGCAATAGTTCTCTATAAAGAACTGCGTTCACCAATCTCTTTCACAAAATGCTCTCTTGATACTCTGGTCCCTTATTATAGTCATGAAGTGACTGAAAAGATTCAAGATTCTGAGAACATGGTGTGGATCACATCCTTGAAAGTCAGCATATGGAGGGTTTGTCTCTCATTTAGGTTTGACTCCCTGATAAACTAGCATATTGATACCTCAGTCAGTCTCAGACACAAAAAGTCATCCTCTAACATCTTGCACCTTATTTTACTACTGTTAAAAGAACAAATTGACTGTAGGCAAATGTGACTGCCTTTAACCTTTGACTTATATGTAGGAAACCAAGTTTTCCCATTTGCAACAACTATTTATTTAATAAATTCTTTTTGTTCTCAATGTAGATTAAGTTGGCAGTATTCTTTGAATCTCACACTTTCACAATATTTATGGCTAGAAAATTTCTGAAAGAGATGAATATGAATTGGTCTGTTTTGCAGCTGAAAATAGTTTGCTGTTTATGTAGAACAGGTACAAGGCAGATGCTGAGCAAGGATGTAGATGAGAGAAAGTGACCTCATCGCAAATGTTGTCTTCTTATGTAAGTAACACCATCATTTTGTTTAAAGTGAATTTGAAAAACATCAGATTTGCTACATAAAATCGATATTCAAAAATACCTCTTAGATAATTTATAAATGGTCAGAGAATCATTTATCTGATCAGGGTTATGTGAATGTCTGCATAGTTCATGACCCCTCACATCTTGTTTTAATGTCAATTATGGAGATGGGCTCCAGTTAACAGATTCTATGCTGTGTGTCTGCATATAACTGGAAAACTTGAAGACAAAACAAAGGCAAGTAATTTCATTTAACACAATCTCTGAACAGAGCGAAAGTATTTGCAATTACTGACTAAATAGGGCCCAGGATGAACAAGAACTACTAGGTTGAGATCTTCTTGGCTTATTTCAGATGAGTGAAACTTTGAAAAATGATGAGGGCGGCATAGGCAAGCCCAAAGTGGTTGAGATTTTTACTAACCTTTTAGGGGCATAAGATGATGTCAATACAACAATGAGGAAATTTTTACAAAGTTCAGACTTTTTAAAAAGTAAAAATATTTTTTAAATCGCAAACATGAGTAGCCCAACTTGATTATCATTATAGTGCTGCATTTTCTGGGAAAATATTAAATACAAAATGGTCACCCATTCTATCATTTTATGTGCAGGCCCTGAAACCTTTGAAATGCTTAAAATGCAAGTTGTAAAAGAGAATTCATTGTGCCAGAATTGACAGAGGGCAGCAGAAAACTTACAAGCTGTCCTCTAGTCGATTCAAAAAGTAATTGCAGCTGCTGTTTCGCAGCAAGCTGGGAAAATGTCACCAAAAACAGAAAACTCCAAAAAGAATGACAAGGCCTTCCTGTAATTTTCCCAGCTTAAACAGAAATGAGATGAATGCATTGTGACTGCTGTAGGTAATGAGACTTTGTAAGATTATTATAAATAGGGTGCATAATTAGCATTCTACAGTTCAGTAAGCATCTTGTGTTGTTTCTGTGAATTTGGAGTAGGCCCCAATGGCTTGACAAAACATTCACTCTCCCTAAACCAGGCAATCATCTTGGCTTCAGACATTGCTTCCAAATACACTGTCAATTACTTGTGAAGATGAATTTAGAAAAGAATCAAAACATTAACTACAAGGAGAGGAATTAACAGTGAACAAGTGACTATCATGTGTCGGCAATATGCCATTTACTCTACAAACTACACATTACATGCATTATCTCATTTAATCTGCATAAGGCAACTATTGCTGTGCTCTTTCATATATGAGAAACTGAGGTCTGGAGAAGTAAATCTGACCAATATTCATAGATAACAAATGATATTTGAACCCAGGTCTAATTTAAAATCCCGAGTCTCTGAATTATACTATCTTACTTTCCAGAGATTCTGCAATGTATGGAAATTTATATTGAGAATTTTTTTCCTTTGAGCTGCTATTTTGAATGATGTTTGTTATAAATTTTAGTGAAAAATGTTCCAGAAGAGCAAATGCATTCACTATAAAGAGGCCAGTGAAGGCAGCTTCTACAAAGCAAAACAAAACAAAACACGTTGAAACTGCTAGTGGATGAGAGTCAGGTACCATCCATCACTCTGTACTTGTATTCGCAAAGGTGAACTCATAAATATCCAAAAGTTTTCATTTATTTTTGGTAAGGATTAAAAATAGGACTAAAAGGAGTATGACTATCTCTGATTTTAAAATGAAAGGAGGACATCATCAGTTTAGAAGAATGTCAGTAAAGAGGAAGGAATACATATCTCTTTGTACCTAGAGATAAAATGGTATGTTAGCTCTCAAATGTATCATGACAAAGACATCTTGAAAACTATAGCGTGAACTGGGATCTGTGTAACTGGGGACTTGTGGG
>NW_006442109.1:24281383-24283919 GCF_000325575.1 Pteropus alecto | reverse complement strand
CCTGAGGGATCCCTTCCCTTTTATTAGTTGGAGAATAGTCTGATTAATGTCACAAAAAAGACCCAAGGCACAATGGCTTAAGCATTATAAGCTTACTTTTCTTTCACATAGTAGTTAAAAATAAGAAGTCCATGGCTGCTAGGGAAGCTCTGCCATCCTCAATAAACACTTATATTTCTGGTCCCTGGCATTTGTATCTGCCATCACACCTACATGCCAGATAATTACAAAGAGGAGAGGGACAAGAAGAGAGCAGACTTGTCCCATTTAAGAGTAAGATCCGGAAGTGACATACATACCACTGCTGCTTAGAACATAGTCATTGGGCTATAAGGGAGCCTGAGAAATGAAGTCTTTTGTTGAATGGCCACGTGCTCAGTGAAGACTCTCAAAGGAGAGTATGAATATTGGTGGACAACTACTAATATCTGCCACACCCAGCCAGGGAAGGAAGGAACCTAGGTGGCTGAGCCCCAGGAGACACCACGGCACAATGATTGAGTTGGGGATTTCCCTCTGCCTCCTTGATTTCCTTCCTCTTTTTCTGGTTACCCCTCTCTTTGGATTATCTCTGGTGGATTGCAAAAGAGAGGGAAAAAATTACATAGTTATTAAGTATGCAAGGTGTGGTTCAGGGGCTGAAACACCATCATTCATCATTCCACTTTTCTGGGGTTGATGATAATCAACAAAACAAAAGCAAAACAAACAAAACAATAGCTAAATGTGAAGTAAAGGTCCAACATTATTTGTTGGCATCCAGGCATATTATACAAACAAGTGTTTTTCTGGATTTTATTTTTTTCTTCTTCAGGAAACATCAGCCTACAAACCAAATATTATACTATCTTACTCCTTTCCATTTGGGGGGTCTGTGGAATCAACTCTGAATCTTTTTATCCTAGAAATCACATAGACAAAAATGGAAAGTGTGCTTCACACACCCCTCTGCTCCCCCAATTTGAGATGGAACTGAAAGTGCAAAGAGGCTGGTAGGCCCTGCCCTACACCTGTGTTATGAATTCCAGACACAGAAAAGAGAATGTTGCATTTCAGTGAAAGAACTAGAAGCAAAAGGCCACTAAGGACTGGGTGACTTTCAAGTTACATTCAATACTTAGCTCTGACCAATCACTTTAGCTTCTTTTCTTTTTGTGAAGTAGTAATGGGTAGAGATAAAAAGAACTGGTAAGGCAGAATTTTCTTCTTCTTTGGGTTGAAGTATAAAAAGAGGATGAGAAAATAACACACTAGTTACTGTGGAAGTAAGTAGAACAAAAATGAGCCATACACCCACTGGTTGATTGGTCTCCTTTCACTAATGTAATTTAAAGAGAAATGTTTAAAACCGAAGGACTTCGGGATGACATTAAAAAAAAAAAAAAAAAAAGACCCAGCTCTGGTTCTACACATGATAGCAATCTAAAGGAAACAAGATACAAACATGGAAACACATATCCATACTTTCTCTGTTCTTGGACATAGGTGAAAGCAAGTTAGATAAAACCTGGATATTAAGAATTTGTAATCTCGATGTGTTATGTTTTATGGAATGAAGAATTACCTGCTGCCAGCTATTGTAGTGGTCATGCTTCTATGTTCAAGAGAGGCTGTTGATCATACATTACCTGAGCTGCAGGTATGTACTTCACCCTAAGCATTGCTTCTGAGCCTTTCTTTTGTGTACATCTCAGTACTCAGATGCTGCTGCTGGAATTGAAAGAAAGCTAAACTGGACCTTTTCAGGAGGATGGAGCTTCTGCTGGTTGATCAATCTCTGAACGTAGAGCCAATATTTAGCGTATGTGTAATTGTAAGCTTCGGTTTTCTCATTAGTAAAATAGAAATAATAACAAATATTAAAGTCATTGGGTTATTATGAAGATAAACTGGCATTATGAACACCAAGAATTTAACACAATGCCCAATATCATGTAAGAATTTAATATATTATTAAAATTGTTGTTATGGATTTGATTTGCCATATAATTTGTTAGGTTTGGGAGATAAAACAATAGTTAACATGTTTTTGCTTCAAAAGGTATACAACATAATAGAGACAGATATGAAAAGAAATTGGAAGAATAGAATAATACTTGATTTGTAATAGACTTATTTATAGAGCATGTTACTCATCAGAAGAGGTTTTATAGAAGAGGCCGCCTGTTTGGCCTAATTTGATTCAACAGGGAAAAAACCTCAAATTCTGGTTTACTCTCTAAATCTCCATGCATAAAGAAAGTTCTACTTGCAATTTCACCCATCTCAGGAAACTGGATACTGCCAATTTATGTTGTCTCTCCTGACCCCACCGCTCCGCCTGCACCACAGCTGCAAATATATCTCTTGCTTCATATCTTTGTGTTTAAAACCTACCTACACCTCCACTTTCCTTTTGAAGTGTGAACGACATTTCCATGTGTAGTTTATAGACATCTAGACATTATGTACAAAAGTGGCTGATAGGTGTTCAATACATTTTATGAAAGGGACTTAGTCAAACCAATAGGATATCTAAATGACAAAGAAACGTTTC
>NW_006442109.1:24280229-24281326 GCF_000325575.1 Pteropus alecto | reverse complement strand
TTAAAAGAATGGAGGGCCCAGCTGGGGATTGTGAAAACCGAGAGAGATCTAGGTTAGGGGCTTTAAAAGATTATATGGAAAATCTGGGAACTTCCTGTTTGCCAGTTTCAAAAGACATTCATTTAGGATAATCATTGAAAAGAATGCTATTGACATGCCAAGGATCCTTTTTTATTTAAAATAAATATCTGATGAAACCTGTTGACTAGCAGTATTAACTGGCAGGTAAGATTAATGGGAGACAAAATTTGTGGAGATAAGGCACAGAATAACATGACAATTGCATTGAATTAATACCTGCATACAATGAACAGAATGACTTTTATCATAGGATTCATAGGATAAGTATTGACCTGGCATATAAAAATTTGCCAAATGCATGAAAGTAAGAATGAGAAATTGAAAGCCTTATGATAGTTGCCAGGAAATGAATACTTCACAATTGCTTGGACTTTCATACCATGTCGTCTATACTCAGCATATGTTCAAGTTCTTCCACAGAATGGATACTTTTCTAATTTCTGATCACTGCTGGCACTGGCTTCCCAAGCCAGATCACCTTTATTGCTTTAAGAAACATGTGTTGAGGTTCACAGGCATTCCTATTTCCTCTGACATTTATGTTTTCTCTAGTGTCCCTTTCCCACATCACCTGAAATAGGATATGTTCGGTGATATGAAATGTGTTGTCTGACAATGTAATCAATAGAGCAGAAACCTGCCTCAAGATGCCCTGGGACCTATATCTCATATTCATAAAAGGAGTTATTACTTTGGGGGCTGCTAAGTTGTCGAGTTTCTCCATTTTTATTAATTGTATCTCTCAGCTGCACTGAGTAGAAAAGAGCGGCTGCTTTATGAGTTTTCTCATTTCCCCAATCCTGCAATGTTTTGGACTCTGAATGGGGCCAAAAAGTAATTCACAAAAGCAACAGTTGTTTGTCTCATACAATTAAATTCTAAGAATCAACTCCAGAGGTGATGTTTTCAGGGGAAGCAGGGTATATTGGTCATAAATGTCTGCCATTTGTTGAAAGTGGAGTTCAATTTGGAGATGAAATCTGATAAAGAAAACAGAGAGCTAAAGTTAGGAGACC
>NW_006442109.1:24279164-24280194 GCF_000325575.1 Pteropus alecto | reverse complement strand
AATTTTAGCTAGACACCATACTGTGTGATAGTTACTTTGTGTGCAAATGTCAGTAGCTATGCCTATTCCTCTAAAAGATAAAAGTTTTTAATTTTAATTATATGTACATACCAAGGTATTTGATATAAACACTTTGAATTATAGCCAGGGCATGAAAGCTGTGTAATCACATATTACCCTATATTTGGTTTAATGGTCTATTGTTACTGCCTTGAAAGTTTTAATACTTTTGAGCAAGGGATACTCCAAGTTCCTTTTGCACTAGACCCTGCGAATTATACAGTCAGTCTTGATTATAACACATTCAACTATAACTAAGAAAACTTGATAAAGATATAGATGTCCACAGTATAAATTCTATTTTTTAATGATATAAATTAAAAATTCATTCAGTGTTTTCAAGGAGAATTTCTTTGTAGTTCTTAACTTAATAAAAGTACTCAATATTAACAAGTTTATTATAATACTGACAGGAGTAATTGCTGTTTGATTTTATAACCTACAACCATCATTGTCTTATGGGAAAACTAGTAAAATCCTCTGGGAAAAATGAACTTAGAAGCTTTTGAAAAATAGTCCTTGGTCCAAAGTCATTTTTTTTTTATCTTTAGTACTTCTAGAGAAACTTTAATTTTTAGATAGATACTGCCTTCTATCATCCTGTGTGGCCGACAGCTGTCAGGCAGAATCCTAGACACAAGTCAACTCAGCAGTACCTAGTAGAACGGCAGCCACTGCTGTGTCTGTCATTGTAAGCTGTAATTAATCTTTTTTTTTTTAAACTTGATTGAGTATGATGCATTGGTGACATTAACAACATATATGAGGGTAGAAGGCATACTACAACTAGTCAGTTTAGTTGTGAAAATACATTTCCAGCAGAGCCACTATGTTACTTTTGTCCTTATCCCTTTTTTACCCCTGTCATGTAGAACTAATAAATAGGAAGCATGTTCTCAGAAGTTGAGACTTTTTGTTGTTTCCTTTATGTTTGTGGGGGTAAGGAAGAGGAGGGTGGCGTATTTAAGTC
>NW_006442109.1:24261846-24279127 GCF_000325575.1 Pteropus alecto | reverse complement strand
ACACACACACACACACACACACACACACACACACACACAATCCACACTTGAATCACTCATAAATGATACCCAGTTGTATCTCTAGTTTTGGGCTATCAGACTTCATTTATTTGATTAGCTTATCACAGAACTTATGATTTTAAGATGATGTATGGACGAAAACCCCCTATTTATATTATATGTATGTTGTCATTATATTCCTTTTGTCATATACAAAAACAAATGTTTGCCATATGGAGCTTATAGTTCTGTTTGGAATACAAGCATTGTACACAGATGATGTTAAAAATATGTATTAAGTGCTATGGCTTTTAAAAATATAGGAGGACCACCTAATTTAGACTGAAAGAGTAAGAAAGGAAACCATATTTAACCTGACACCTAAATGACATTAGTAGCTAGCTTGAAACCACAGTTTGACCTTAAAGATAGCTTGGAAGCAGAGGTAAAAACCAGAGAAGAGATAAGTGGTCTGTGTATGATAAAAACTATAATTTGGTTAAATAGGAGGCAAATGAAGTAATAGAGGTTAAGAAGAGATCTAATCTTTAAAGAAAAAATAACAAACAGTAGTTAAGGGGAGATGACCTGGGTTCAAGATTAGAAGATGATGGGTGTGGAATTTGAAGATGAGAAGCCAAATTTAGAGTATCAGGTGCTTTGGGAGAATGTTTTCTTTTCTCTAAGAAATGCTACATGCAAGCTTCATGAGGACACAGACTCTGTCTTGGTCACTGCACTATCACAAGGTATATAGACAATCTTCACAATAATAAGCCTCCTATATCATGTGTTGAGGAACTGAATGAATTATCTAGTTAGCATGTAAGTAAAGAAGTTGAAAATGAGAAGCCATATTTGTCCAAATGAGACCAAGCAGAAATCTGTAACTAAGCTGCATACCTATATATAAATAGTCTTCCTGGACATATTCCTTATATTTTGTTTTATTCTTATCGAAATTATTGGGGTGCCACTGGTTAATAAAATCAAATAGGTTTCAAGTATACAATTCAATAATACATCATATGTATATTGCATTGTGTGTTCACCACTCAAAGTTAAATCTTCTGTCACCAAATATTTGACCTACTTTACCCCTATCTACCACCCCTCTCCATCACTTCCTTCTGGTAATCACTAAACCATTGTCCATGTCCATGAGTCTCTTTTTGTCACGTTTGTTTGTTGCTTTTAGTTTTATATCATATTCCTTACACTTTAGTAAGACAATTTTAGTACTTTCTGCGAATGAGGGTTATACTTATTCTATCTGGACAGAGAGAAAAAGAAGGAGTATATTTGCTTATGAAGCAAAAATGTCCTTAGAAGTATTAGACCTCTTACTATACTTTTTAAAGAAACTTTAAGAGAAATTTCATTCTAAAATATTTTTAACTCTTTTCTCTGTATATCATTGTTCTAGTATATTAACTTGTTGGTTGGTAGAGTTTGTGGTGGACTAAGGGGCCAAAAACTTCGTCCTAATGACAATCTAGAAACATTCGTCCTTTGAATAATGAAAGTAATGAAAACCAGTTGCGAATAGATAGTTTCCATAATTTTTGTCCTGGTAGATTGAAGGACACATAGCCAAGTTTAGAAAATAAACAATTCTCTTCTAATGGATTTTTGGTAAAATTCTGGACTGTTGATAAAGGTACCATAAATTTCCAGTTCTTCTTCTTATATTTGAGAATTTTTTAAAAAAGCTTAATTTGAAACTCCAAAAAATGTGCATTTATGGATGTGATTTTAACTGTAGAGAAACTAGCTGTATCAAGGAGAAGCTATTTATTTAGCTGATGACAGAATGTTAATATAAACCAGTGACATGCATCATGTGAAAAACCATTAAAATTAGATCAATTAAAGCCAATTCCTCAAAGGAATAATGGAATTCAAATGAAAATATTTTTAATAAAAACATTATAAAAGAAGCTCAATTTAATTAGTTTTAAAAATACTTTGAGCATTGATATTTTTTCAATTTTTAAGGTATTTATTTACCATAGGGAAAAAAGAATAATTAGTGATTGTTCCTCAGGCAGAATAAAATTTATTGTTACAGAGAATATTTTTAAAATCTAATAAAAGGAATGTGAGCTGAAATCCCTTATATTAAGGAGATTAAATGAATCATGTTTCATGTATTTGATCAAACAATACTGTCAGTAAAGACATTATTTGGATTCCTGGGCATCTTCCTGTGCTTATTTACAGATTAATATTACATTGCCACAGATTATTCTGCCAACTATAGTCTCATAAAGGGTTGGTTTGTCATAGTGCAGCTCAAGAAAGGGTATGTGGGTTATTTTCAGAACCACCCAGGAAAATAAGTTTCTCAGATGGTGGGTCAATATTGTATTTTTCTTATGCAGATAGTGCATTTCTTAGGAATGAGAAAGGTAGTGAAAAGCTCATGGATAAAAGGCATATTTCCTATTCTATATTTCTTTTTTCCAATTGTTCTTATACCTCTCCTCTCCAAAGGAAAAAAAAAATGAGATAGTATCAAGGGATGAGTAACATAATGTGAGAGATCTATTTAATTAGAATTCCTTGAGCAGAAAAAAATTATAAAAATTTCAAAGTGGGTTCTCTGCTGAAATATCTGTGTGAACTTTGGCAGGATAATAGCCAAATCCTGTTTTTGGTCAACAGGGCTTGGGTGTCTAAGTACCAGCTAGGTCCACGTTGTGTGAATGGAAGCTTTGTGGTCCCTGCTGACCATGTAAGATAAATTCAAGAGCTTCTATTTAGAGATTTGGGGAACTTTTGATGTACTCATTATTCTGTTTGGATATGATGTGCTTATTTTTAAGATCCTTAAATAATATTAATTCTGAACTCTCTGTTGGTATTTAAAAGCCTGTCCCTCCCCTCCCAGTCTCATATTGCCTCAACAATAATGTCTGCTGGGAGTTTAAATTCTTGTTTTGTTTTCCTTTTTATAATTAGAACTCTTTCACTTTTGGCTGACATTTGACCTAGTTTACCTTTCTCTAAGTTAATTTTCATTTTAACTATGGTATGTAGATCATTTTCACCCCTTTCAGGATTTCTGAGAATAAGAAAAACAATCAGCAGTAGATTAACGGTGGCTGCAAATTCTTCACTACTCCTTCAGTTATGGTGTGGAGACAAATCCCTCTATACTTGAGTCTTCACTGGCTTTAGGAACTTATTAATCAATGGAATATAGCATAAATTACCTTCTGAAATTCTAAGACTAGATCATAATAAATTTGCAGCTTCTTCCTGGACCTCCTGGAACATTCCCTCTTGGACCTCTGAGCTTCCATATAGGAAGTCTGACGACTCACCCAGAGAGATATCGTGGGAAAGACTCTGAGAATAAATGGAGAAGGAGAGGTCCCAGATGAGCTCAGCTTTCCAGTCCTCCCACCAAGGAACCAACTATATGAGGAGCCATGTTGGACCTTTAGTCTAAGATGGACATTGTATCTCCCGGTCTGAAAGAAAGATGAGAAGAAAAGCAATATGATGACTCTAAAAAGGACTGAAGATTCTGTTGCAGGTTATAAAGAAAATAAGAGTTCAGAAAATAGTAAAACTATAGCAAAAAAAAAAAAAAAGAAAGACAACTCAACAATAGAAAGAGAGGATTACATCATGAATAGGAAAACTGTGATAGGGAAAGCATCCTTGGAAGTCCCAGATCAGACAGGAAAGGAGGTGGGTGCAAAGCAGTTGCTGGATGCCCTGTTGTTCTGTGGCATTTGGCACGTGCTCTCCCATCTGACTGACCAGTCCTCGTGGCATGAAGCTCTGAGCCACCCAAACCTCTTCACTTTCCAAAGAGCTAGTGGTCCTCCAGCCCAGTACTATTGTGTCCTAGCCTATCTGCATTCATTAGTGGTAATATTCTGTATGTGTAATAAATTTTTATACCCTAAAGCAGATATGAAAATTGATAAAAGTAGCCACAATAAGGATGTCTCAAGATCAGCATATAAATTCTCTCCCAATTCTTGGCTGACCCCTGAACTCTGTATCCAATAATCATAGGATAAACAATAGCTGAAAGGTTGATATATGAGTCAGTTATCTTTAAAGAGCTTTCTTAATAAGCCTACCCAATGACTATTCGCTTATATTTTATTGGCCACCTTGAGCTCTAACAAGGCTGAAATATACAGTCTTTTTTTCTACTGAACTTTATTGTCAGAGGAAAAAATAGGATTGCTGTCTATAAAGAAGGGAATTCTAGCTACCTACCTGGAATCAGGTAGGTAACTATAATTATTTGCCCCTGCCCCGCCTCCCACCCCATCCCCCCAAAAAACCAAACCTAAACATTTTCTAAGGATAAGAATTCTGGAATAAATTTATAAGCTGTAACTCTGACCTAACCTTTACCCCCCTTACTTTTTCTCTGCAGAAGGCCAAGATGATATTCTCTTTACCAAGATGTTGAAAACTAATTGGTGAAGGGGCAAGAACATCTTTGGGAAGAAATGTAGCAACTATTCTCTGTGCTAAAAGACGATGATAAGAGATGATGAAATTGGAATAGAACCCTGGGTTTCTGCTGTGATTATAAGAATGATCTCACCATAGAAATCTTTGGCAATGGCTTAATGTTTATGATAGCTCTTAAACAGAAATAGAGAGACCATTAATACATTATTTAGTATATATTTCTGAATAGTCCCAGAACTGCTGAACAGGGGCCTGACTATAGCCACTATGATAGAAATTCTCCACTTGAATTCACAGAATCTTTTCCAAATATAGATTTATGTCAGTTCCACTTATTTTCCTCTTAGTCATATTGCCTCTTAAACTTTTGTATTATTAACTCGTATTAATGCTTATCATGTATGAATATCTTATCTCCGAAACTGAAATGTAATTTTCTTCAAGTACAACCCATGTTTTGTGCTTCTCATTTTCTGAGTGCCTGAACAATGAACATATTGCTTTATTAATTACTTAATTACTAAATCTGTAATTACTTTATTAAATTGACTGGACACAGTGTCTAGACAGGAAATGGTTATTAATTTTTGCCAACACTGCCTTCAATCAGAAATCTTTTCCCTATCATTGGACAATATCTTAGGAAGATAATGGTTTCTGCTTTTTATTTCACTTTTGGAGACTCAAGTATTTTCTGAATGTAATTTTATGTTTATGTAGCATAAAACAGCTGTATATATTTTAAACTCTCCACACATTTTCCAATAACACACACTAATCAATAAAGAGAGAATACAAAACATGCCTGCAGCATAGCAAGGAGACAGCAAATACTGTAAGCTTCAATCTGTATGAAAATGGAGAAATAAATATTGGAAACTGGTAGAACCATCTGTAAATTCCACGAAAAACTTTGGATTCAATTGGAGACTGAAAAAAATGAGAGTTCAGAAAGCAGCCTAACTATAACAAGACAATTCAGTAGTAAGTAGAGATTATGCTCTGAGTAGGGAAATAGGGAGTAAGTAGAGCAGGTCTGAAACTGATGAATAAGAGTACTAGGTACTGAAGAGTCAACAAAAGAGAACTGAAGGTAGCAACAAATGAAGGGGAGTCCCCAAATCAGCATATAAATTCTCCCTAAATGCTTGGATGACACCTGAACTCTGCACATACCAGAAGAGACTCATTATCTTAAGGTAAACAATAGCTAGAAGATGGAAATACCTGATTTGAGACTTCAGCAGCTGCCCCAAAAAAGAAGACAAAGTGTGAAGTTAAATTTTGTCAAGTTAGAAGTACTTGGTAAACAGTGGCAAACAAATTGGATTTCCATGACTTAGAAGGAAATATTTTATCTAAAGACTAAGGTATTTATTCTAAGTTTAAGGGCAAACAGTTAAAAAATTATACATCCTAACAAAGACTAAAATGAAGATTCCATTAGGTTGAGAATCTCCATCACTTATCCATCCGACTGGTCAACAAACTCAATATACTACAGAGGAAAAACGGAAAACATAATCCAGAGTGTCTAAAAGATAGTATCTCTGATGTGCAGGGTAAAATAAAAAGAAGTATTAAACAGGTGAAGAAACAAAATTTGATCTATACTTAAGAGAAAAATTGATCAATAGAAACAGGCCCACAGACAAGATAGATGTTGAAATTAGCAGAAAATGATTCTAATATTTAGCATACATTTGTTACAACACATACAAGAAAATAGATATAATAGGTGGAGTAACAGAAAAACTTTAAATGACACGGGAAATCCTAGAAATAAAAAATATCTGAAATTAAGAAGAAAACCATTGGCTGAGATTAACAGAATAGCACAGCCTCAATAACCTCTGAAACAATATTATTTCATCTAGTATATGTGTAATTATAGTTTCAGAAAGAAAAGAGAGAAAGAGACAGGAAAGATAATTTGAAAAAGTATTGTCTAAAATTATTCCTAAATTAATGAAAGTCATCAATTCAAAGATCCAGGAGATTCAGCAAACCTTTGCATACCAAGTCTAAATGCTAAAAATTGAAGATAAGGAGAAAATTTTAAATATAACTAGAAGAAAATAGGTACATTACAATTACAATAAGAAGAACAATGTTAAAAATAGCCATTGACTTATACTTAGAAATAATGGGGGACAAAAAACAATAAACTCATATCTTTAAAAATGCAGAATTTAGAAAAAAAATCTGTCAATCTAAAATTCCATACCTAAAAAAATATCTTTAAAAAAGGAGTCAAAGTAAGGATATTTGTAGATAAATGAAAGTTGAGAAATTTATAATTAGCAGATCAATATAATAAATAAAATGCTAAAGAAAGATTGGGGGGCTGAAGGGAATTCTAATTAATAGAATTAAGAGTCTACAGGAAAAAAATGAAGATCACTGGAAATGGTCACTAGTGGGTAAATATGAAAGACAATTTTCATGTTCTTAAATACTTTTTTTAACTTTAAGATCTACTCTCTTACCAACCTTCAAATATACAATACAATATTGCTAATTATAATCACCATGCTATACATTATATCCCTAGGACTGAGGACTTATCTTATAACTGAAAGTTTGTATTTTTTAACTACCTTCACCCATTTGGGTCACCTCTTGGAGTCCCAGTATTCTTTAACACAAAGTATCAAGTCTTCTGATGCCAGAGTTCACAAATCTCTTAGCCGAAATTCAGAAAAAAACATTGAGACTTGGGGGATGGGTATGTGGGGAATAAGAGAAAGATGTCTTTACTGACTCTTAATTTTCCCTGATAATACCTGACATCTATAAATGAGCTTTATAGTTTTGCAAAATACTTGTTGCTTGCCTTATCTACCTTTCCCTCATGAAGCCCTTGAGAGGTAGATTTTATAATAATCCCTAATTACAGATAGAAAAAAATCTGATCAGAGATGTTAATTTATCTATGATATACAGATTAAACCAGAAGTCACTTCTAGATCACGTCTTTTTAATTAGAAGAAAGTTTTTCTTTTTCCTTTTAACCTGGGGTCTATGGACTCCCAAACAGCCCTTGGATAGTCCTTGGGTCCATAATTTGTATGGGAAAAAAATATATCCATTTTTACTAACTTGTAGCTGCAACTTAGCAGTTCCTTCTATTATAATTGTAAATCACAAACCATTTAAGTGTTTTTCAATACTTTAAGTCAATTGACTATGTCAAAAAAATCAGATGATGTGGAGTTTGTAAATATGGAGAATTAAAACATGGACAAGAATAGTACAAAAAATGGTAAAACTGAATTATAATATTTTAAGTTTCTTACATGTGTAATCCTGTAATAATAATTTAACATAGTGATAAATTAATGAAGTATGTTTCAATTCTAATAATAACTGTATGTTAAAAAAAATACAAATATGAAAGGTATAGCTAAAGGCAACAGAGGAAAAGGGATGGAATACCAAAGCATGAAATACCAAGAAAACAGGAAATGATGTATAAAAAGAGGAGAGAAAAAGCAATCAAATAAAAAAAAAATAGCTAGAGAGTAGACTTAGATTCAATCGTCTAAACTTTTACACTAGATATAAATATACTAAAGAGTCTTATTAAAAGGCAGAGATTGCCATAATAACAGACCTAAGTATATGTTGTTTACAGGAAATATTTTAATTTCAAAGGCACACATGGAATTTTGTTTCAGGCTGTTTAGAGTAATAGGAACTGGATATACCCTATCACCTAAAAATTTTTTTAAAAAACTAAGAAAAATCTATGAAACAATATTTTTCTGACACTATACAATGAGCAGAGCAGAACTGTGATCCCCAAGAAAGAGCAAACAATGCAAATGAGCTCTTAATAATAAATGCACTAGTTTGCTGACAGTTTCTGGGCTATAAGTCAATGATAGAAACCCAAATAGAGCCTGGGTTTTTACTATTGGAGTAGACAGGAATGGGGCTGGGGAAAGAAACACTAACTAGAATTCGTGACACAGAATGTTGAAGGAATTTTCACTGAAAATAAAAAAGCTACAATATACTGGTATTCCTACTCAGTGCAATAGGTGAGAAAAAAGAATATTTAGAGTGAAATAGAAAGAAAATTGTCTTTATTAGCTAATAGCATGATTATTTACTTAGAAAATCCTAATGAATCCACGAGGAAGCTACTAGAATGCCTAAATGAGTTTAGCAGGATTATAGGATATATAGTTAATATACAAAATGAGACTTTAGAAAAAAATACGGGAGAAAGAAGATATTGTAGATAGGACACCAAGAGCTTGAATTTTTTAAAAAATTGGAATTCATTAAATTAATAACTGTGATTTTCAAAAAACATCATTTAGAAAATAAAAAGATAAGCCAGAGCCTTAGGAAAATATTTTTAAAACATATATATAATAAAATTATAAGTTTCAATAAATAGAAGATAACCCCCCAAAACTGGGAAAAATTTTTGAACAAAAACAGCACAAAGTTACACTAATAGCCAATTGGCACATTAATAAAAGCTCAACCCCATTTGTTAGCAGAAAGATGTAACTTACGAATACAAGATACAACTAAACACTACTAGAATAACTACAATGAAAAAGATTGAGCATGGAAAGTATTGCTGAAGGCATGGAGCAACATGGATTCTCGTCCACTACTGCTTATGTAAAATGGCATAAAATGCTATCTCTACATAAGAAAAAGTGTGTCAGTTTCATATGATGATAAATACACATTTACCAACCACTTCACATACAGTATTTATACACATAAATACTTATATATTTATATACATAAACATATATATACTTGGATATTCATAGTAGCTTTATTCATAAGAACCAAACCCACACACAATGCCATCAACAAGTGAATAGGTAAATACATTGTGATATACACATTCAATGAAATACAACTGCAGAAATACAAAATGAACTATTGATACATGGATGAATCTCAAAAATGCTAAACGAAAGAAGCCAGACACAACTAAATATATACTGTCTGATCCAATTTATATGAAACTCTTAAGACAAGTCTAATCTACAGTGACAAAAAGGCAGATCAGTCCTTATCCTGGGTATAGGAGTAGGGTTGAAGAATGACTGGGAAGAGGTATAAGCTAACCTTGTTTGTTCAATACCATTGTAATGGTAGTTACAGGGGTATTTATATTTGTCAAAACACATGAAGCTGTAGCCTTAAAACTGATGTATTTTTTCTGTGTAAATTACCTGAATAGAATTGTGAGATGTTTTTAAGTTACAAAACAATTAAATATCTAGAATTAAATTCAACTCGAGATTTATAAAACTGCAAGAAAATCTATAAAATATTACTGTGACAAATTTTTTAAAAATTAAATACACATAATAAACATATTTTATAAATCTTGATATTACAAAAAGAAAAAATCTTCTCCAAAATAAACTGTAGATTTAACCCAATCACAGTAAAAACCTCAACAGAAGTTTATCTATCTATCTATCTATCTATCTATCTATCTATCTATCTGAAATGTACGAGCTAATTCTAAAACTATATAGGAGTTCAAACAGCCAATAATAACTAAGGCAAATCTTGAAGAAAGAGAACAGGCTGGAATATTCATAACACTAACTATGCAGACTTAATATATAGCTATTTCAATTAAAACAGTGTATTATGAATTAAAGGCTGAGCAATAGACCAATGCAACAGGATAGAGTCCACATATACAAATATTATAACCTGATTCATGTCAAAACTAACATGGCTGAGTACAAAAAGGATTTTCTGTTCAATAAATGGTTCTGAGATTATTATATATATGTAAATTTTGATCTCTTTTCACAGCATACACAATATTTAATTTCAAATGGACTGCAGATATACATGTGAAAGATTAAACAATTAAGCACTTAGTGGAAAAAGCAGAACATCTTTTGATCTTGAAATAAATAAAGATAAAATCAAAAAGAAGATTGAATCGTATCAAATTTAATAACTTTCCTTCTCCAAAAAACACTATTAAAGGAATGAAAATATAAGGTGTAGAATGTAAGAAGAAATATATTTATTTATAAATATATAATTAATGAAGAATTAATGCCCAGATTATGAAAAAATGATATGAAGGAATAAGGGAAATATAGACAATCCATTAAAAAATGGCAAAAAAAAAGTTCAAAGTCTTTCTCAAAAGAATATATCCAAATTGCCAATGAACATAAGAGTGATTAACTTCATTAGTCATTACAAAAATGCAAATTAAAACTATACTGCTTACCATTATGTGCTACCAAAATGCTTGAAGAAAAAAGACAGAAGATACCAAGAGTTTAAATGTATAGCAACTAAAATTCCCATAATACTGCTGGTGAGAATATAAAATAGTACAAACAATTTGTAAAACTGGCAGTGTTTACTAAAACTGAACATATAGCATAAGGTCCAGCAATTTTACTGCTAGGTATATCCCCAACAGAAATTTATTCATATTTTGGTAAAATATTTTTACCAGAATTGTCATACTACCACTGTTCAAAGGGCCCAATGTTCATCTATATTAGCAGAGGTAAATACATTGTGAGGTATTGGCATAATAGAAAACTATATATACATTTAGAAAAAATATGAGAATCAGAATAATATATACTGTGAGATTACACTGATATTAAGATATCCAAACATAATTTCTAGTATTAGATGTCAAAACAGTAGTTACATTTGGGTGTTGGGTAAAACTGGAAGGGGGATTAAGGGGCTCCTGGGGTGCTAGAAATGTTTAGCTGGATGGGTATGTTCATATCAGGTATCCTCAGTTGGTAAAATTCATCAATATGTACATTTATGGTTTTTATTCTTTCCTATGTGTATGATGTACTTCAATTAAAAGTTTATAAAAATAAAAATTAGGGGAAGAGTGCAGTGCTAACAAAAATCAACATTTTTTGAGGACACAATTTAGCCTATAACCCCAACTAATTTGAGGACTATGGCAGAACTCTTTTCATACCCAAGAGTATTATTAAAACATTTCCCGCTTCTATGCTAACAGCACCCGATTTTGCTAGGTACCAGTTTTCCTTAGGCTTCCTGACCCCTTCCAAGACCTAGAACTTGAATGACCTGGACCAATCATAAACATTCCACTTCCCTTTCCAATCATACCTCTACGCACAGGCAAGTGATATAATCCTGGCCTATGAGATCTAAGGGAGTGTGAATATGGGAAGCTTCCTTATTCTTAAATAGAGACACAATGGTGGAACTAGCCTAATTCTTGACTTTAGTTTCTGCTACATGAGGAATTGAAGCTTGGAGCTAAAGATGCTATCTGGAAGCCCTGGGGGTAATATTTTATAGATTCGAAGAACAGTAGAGAAGAATGATGGAAAGCCAGGAAATCACAGTGAAAAAGCCGACCCATAGCTCTTACAGCAGTGAGTTGAATTCACCTGGGAATTGCATGCCCTAGACTTCTTGTTGATAATATGGATATATTTTCTTCTTCATTAAACCAATTTGAATTGAATAATCTACTTCTTGCAGCCAAAGTCATCTTAATTGATATAAGAATGATGTAATCTGTACTTCAAGTATATTTGCAGCCCATTTCACAAGTACTCTGTGGAAAATGAGAGAAGGGAATTCTTTTTCCTTTTTTATATAAATGCTGAGAAAACTCAGTCACTTAATATAGATGAAAATTAGGCATCACACCCACATGGTTTTGTAGCAATATAATTTTACATGGAAAAAAGTTCATGCTTAGGGAATGAAATTTGCCCTTTATGGTTTTTTCTTTGTCCCAGTTTACCTCCTCAATGCCTTGGATGTCAATTTTAGACTCACCAGCACTGACAAGATGACTTAGGAAAATTCTTAACCCATGGTCTTGTCTAAAGTTATGAAACCAATAAAATGCTCCTGGATTTTCATTTTGTACACTTATGTCAATAAATCTCATTCAAACAGACATCTCTACCAAGAAGCTAACCTTTGGTTTCAGTCTAATAAATTTGTGCCTCTTTCAGGCTTAAAGACTTCTCAAAAACCCTACCTGCCATGAATTCAACGAGTTCTTTAAGAATCCCTTTGTACTATAATTGTAATCCATTACATCCTGTGACAAGAAATGCACCATGTCCTTCATTTCTCTGTGAAAAAAAATATGTATATATCTTTGATATATATAATTTATGAGAAATCACCTCACACATTTGGTACTAAATAAAGGTCACTTTGTATTTCAAGAAGTATCCCTAACAACTTTCTTTTAAGATCCAAGAGAGTCTGTTACAGATTTCATGGAACTCTTGAATTTTCTCTTGCTAGGTAGAGTTTTCTGCTTCTTCATGGCTTCCACATTTCTTTCCAGTACTATGCTCATATTCAATTTCATACTGAATCTTGGCATCAAGGCAAGTATTTCAAACTTTATTTGCTTCAACCTATATTTAATCTGATACAGATTGACTGGATGACATTTTATGTTTCCTGGGGACTACCAATGTTTTTCCAATTATTAAATCTACCAATTACTCCATCTGATTTTAGAATGAAGGCAAACAGATTTCCACAGTAGGAGGCCACTCTCTCTCTGAACTTTAAATAAAGCAGCCCATACTGTATACAGTATTTCTACTTTCAAAATTGTGTCTAGATATAAAAAGAAAAATGGCACCTAAATAAATCCATGGTAAAGTTGTCAGGTTTATTTTGAGTCATAGGTCTCCAGCATATTTCACATCATCAGTATCAGATGATACTGTTAGAGAAGGTCTGAATTGCCCTTGCCCATTGCAACAACCTCTTAGTTACCTTCTGTCTTTATTGCTTCCTATGAACTTTATCACTGACATATTGATTTGATTAGGTGGCACACCAAAGCTAAGTTTTTACTGAAATTAATGATTAACCATGTAATTTGTGATTAAATCTGTAATTTTAGAATGTGTCCTGAAACAGACTTTGAAATAGAGAATTGGTTGAAAGTTTTGGGAGGAATTCTCACACGATATACACTTATATGAAGCCAGGACTGGGAATAGGGAGAAGCTGACCTGCAATATAGTTACCTTGAAGCTAGAATAGCCCTTCTGAGTTGTCTTAAATTGAGGGAAGGACTCAGGCCATTGTATCAACACACAAAGCAGTCATTAACTTCCAGCCACTCCCAGAAGGGAATGTAACTTTAGAATATGCAGTTCTTTGATGTTAAGAGCAATTTCTGATGAGTGAAGCAGCTGATAGTTACAAAAGCAGGGAGAGGAATGCCTCACTCTGAAGAGGGAATGTGGACAGCATCACTTGCTTCTTAAGGTAATTTCTTCCATCTGAGAACAACTATTATAATATTTGGAATGTTCTTATGTCATGGATTAGTGGTAAATACTACAGCCCCTACCACCAATACTGGTCTTGGAGTGACAACTGATACTTATCGCCTATCTCCTGTACTATTATTTTTAGATTCCCATCACACTCAACTAGAACCTCTCCTGGTTTAATTGACCTGATTTGTGCACTGAGATCCTCATCCTGAGAGATATGAGCCATATGTTACCATGTCCTTCTCAAGATATGGCTGCTACGCTTACTCATTTATCATTAACTCTAAACATAGAAACACCAAGAAGTATCCCAGAAACACCTGTGTGCCAAGTATTCTTAGATACCATCTCCTGAGGATAAGTACCCCTACCAGCATGGTGACTCCCTTCCTTTTCCCTCAGTCTTTGGTACAGATGACTGAGTGGTAGTCCAAGAGTAAATTTCAATGAGATTTTACCATATTGCCTGGTGGAAGTGACTGCCATCTGGTACCAGGTCCTCTAGATGCACAAAGCCTAGAATGTTACAAGGATACATGCTTTATACCTCAAGTAGAAAAATGGGGGCAATATCAATTGTAGTCACCCTTACTTATACATATTTGTTCCTAAACCCATGCATTCTGCCTGCTGAGGACACAATACTTAATTTATAATGATTAACACATCCTGGAGGATGGTGCCCCATAGTGTTAGATTATCATCTCTCAAATGACACTTGAGCAGTGTTTTCAAGAAGCTATTTTAGCGACCTCTCAGATTGGGAGCTTGTGGATTGTTATAGTGTGTGAAGCTTCACAGTACATCCCATGACCAGTTGGCCACTTTCGTACTTATTTAGTCTGAGGAGATATTGTGAGGGATCTTGTGTCTGTATGTAAAATACTCTGGAAGTTGTGCTGGCCATGATTCTGAGGGTAGAAAAGGTAAACTTATACTCTGAATCCAATTAGTCCTAGTCAAGATGAATCGCTGCTTCTTACAAGATAGAAAGTGCCTGATCTAGTCCACTTGTCATCAAATGGCTGGTCAGTCTCTTCAAAGAATTGTGCCATATTGGTAAGGCAGGCTTGTTCTCTATTGTTAGCAGTCTGAGGCATTCAGCAGTGGCAGCAGCTACATCAGCCTTGGTGAGTTGGAGCCTATGCTATTAAGCCCATCATAGGCTTTATCCTGCCTCCACTGCCACTCATAAGGTCATCATGCCAGCAGTGGGGTGGCTCATTCTGTCTACTGGAATATTTTGTGATTCTTTTTCAATGCAAGTTAAGAAAGATCTTTACGTGTTGTACATACACCATTTGTTGATCCTCACGCCTCTTCCCCAAGCCTGCTTGATCTTTAACATTTATCTTTCAAGGCTTTTAACCAACCATCCAGGCCATTTGCCAGTGACCACAAGATCGTGAACATTCTTATTTTGGTCCATTTCTCTTTCCACACAAAGTGGCTGGCTGATCAGATGAACTGCCTAGAACGCAGCCAACTGGGAGACTTTTCGTTGATTGCTCTTTCAGGGACATACCTGAGTAAGGTTTAGAGTAGTAGCCTTCAATTTTTGATTCAAACTAACATACCAAGCTGATTTGTCCAGAAACCAAATGTGGACTTCTCGTTTTTCTGTCATCTGGGCATTATGCTACCACATAGGCTATAGATGTGAGTTGAAGAAGAAGCACCACGCAACAGTAGTATGAGACATTGGATCAGACTTATGCAGTTTACTTATGCATTCTGGTTCCGCTTATATTCAATTCCAAATATGCCACTTCCAACTCAAGATAGATTGCTGCTGTGTAACCCTAATCCTATGACTTGGAGAGTGTCACAGAACTCATGATGGGCAGTTGCTCTGCCTTAAGAAGCATCTAGTAGCAATTGGAAAAGCTGCCTTTTTGTTTGCAGATGATATGTTCTTGCTCCAGAACACCAAGAATCTACGTTCTGATTCTCTTATTGGAGCTTGCCATAAAATCTACATCACAGACGCCATTAGTATCATGAGATCTGCCAGGCTGTATGGGCCAATTGGTAAAAATACATGTACACATCTTGGACTGGTTGCATAGTCCTTTTCTAATCTGGGTCATAAAGTTAACAGTTTTCTGTGCCACCCAGTAAATGAGTTGGAACAGTATTTCTTTGTGCAGAAGAAGGAATCTCTAAGCACAGCACCACAGTGTTTACTTAAACTAGCCTCCCCGATACAATGGCGCTTTTTCACTTGCATCAATATGAACCTAGATTTTTAAAAATTTCTTGTTTTTCATATTGTATTATAAAGTCTCTCTTCAAAATTAAAAGCATTTATGACAAAGAATAAGAAACAAGTGGCTATATTTAGATGCATATGTGGAATAATCATATAAGTTTCTTCTTGATAAATGACTAATAATAACAAATTCATGGAATGGTTAACTCAACAAAATAACTTTGTCAAATATGGTGTCAATAGCATGGCAACTATGAACATTAAATCTGCAAATTCAAGGGTTTACAGCTAAAGTTCTGGGTAGAGTATGGACATCTAGCTTCCCTTCTATCATATGCCATGTCTCTTACTTTGTTTTCCTTTGACAAATTAAACAACTGGGAACTTTTGCATTACCAAAGGAGCTATTTTTGGCTATTAACAAAAAAGCATTTTTCTGGGCATCTATTAAAAATTTCCAGAAAGAAACTGCCTAATTTGACTACTATTAATACTGGCCTTGTGCCATATTAATGTTTATTTATATTCTCGAGGCAAAAATAAAAATAAACAAAAACAAAACAAAACAAAATGGATTGTTCAAATACTTGGAGATAAATGGTATGATTGAGGAACTGAAATTCTTCAAGTCATGGAACTCTGAGAATAGAGTATATTTGGGAGAATGGCTGTTGGTAAAAGCGGGGTGTAGGAGGGAGAGGTTGGCAAGCCTGATCAAGAAAGACTTTGATGCATTTCTGAAAAGACTTATCATTTGGGGCAAGGAGAAGTCACTAAAACATTTTATTTATAGTTTATTATTTTTCTTTTTTTTAATTCCAAAAAATGACTTCTTTAAACTGAGGTAAAATTTATCTGCATTTACATTTACCTTACAGTGTATAATTCTATGACTCCTGACAAATATATACAATCAGATATCTACCACCAAAAACAAGATACAGATCATTTTCATCACCCCTAAAATTTCCTCCATGCCCATTAGTAGTTAACCCCTCATTGATCCATAACCCATGGCAATGTCTGATCTCTTTTAGGTCCTTGGGTCACTATAGGTTTGCCTTTTCCAAATGTTACATAGATGAAATCATACAGAGATTTATTCATGTCATTGTTTGGTTCAATAGTTCATTCTTTTATTGCTGAGAAGTATTCCATTGTATGGATGTACCATGGTTTGTTTATCCTATTCACCAGCTAAAAAACATTTGGGTTGTTTCCAGTTTGGAGTGATGATAAAGTAGCCATAAACAGTCATGTGCAGCCTTCTGTGTAATCATAACTTTTCATTTCACTTGGATAAATACGTAGACTTGGAAGTACT
>NW_006442109.1:24161549-24261816 GCF_000325575.1 Pteropus alecto | reverse complement strand
AAGTTGCCATTACTATTTTTGCATTCTCATCAAAAAAATAAAGTTTCAGTTGCTCTGCATCCTCAGCAGCATATAATGTTGGCAGTTTTCTTTCTGTTTATCCTTTAGACATTGGAATAGGTTGCTAATAATGTAAGTATATTTTCATGTGTTTGTCATCTGTGTATCTTCTTTCCTGAAGTGTTGGTTTGAGTCTTTTGCCCACTATTTTAATTCTCTTCTATTATTATCATTTATTATTATTATTACTATCGATATTTGAGAGTATTTTATATATTTTGGATAAAAATCCATTGTAAGACATGTGACTTGCAAATATTTTCTCCCCTATGCCTTGTCTATTCATTGTTTTATAGTGTCTTACAAAGAGTAGGAGGCCTCAATTTTGATGCAGTCCAATTCAGTAAAGTTTTTCTTTTTTGGGTCTTGCTTTTGGTATCACGTCTAACAAATCTTTTCCTATCTCAAGATCTCAAACAGTTTCTCCAATGTGCTCTCCTAGCCTTTGTATTTTTAGATTTTATATTTATACCTATGATCTAGCCTTTAGAATTTCTGTAAAACTTTTAACTAATTTCTTTATACATTACCAAGCACCTCTTTTTTCCTTCTTCTGCCACAGGTCAGTTGGTGCCCATGTCTAATCTCCCACTGGAGGGGGCTCTTTCTTTGGATTTCAAGCTACTTGGTTGCCTGGTGAAATCAAATCTCTTATAGGATTAAGAAAAATTATGATTTTGTAGTTGATCCATCTTTTACTTGTTGAGAACGGGACTCCTTCCAGATTTCTATGCCTTAAGGATTAGTAGAACTCGACTGATTGTTATTGTTATTTTAAACAGTTTCATTGAGATATGATTCAAATATCATAAAATTCATTCATACTGTATTTAGTTATTTTTAGTATGTTCACAGAGTTGTGCAATCAACACTACTATCTAATTTTAGAACATTTTTGGTCACCCTAAAAATAACTCCATACACATTAGCAATCATTTTCCACCTTTCTCCCCAAGTCCCAAGTAACCACTAATCTACTTCTGTCTCTATAATTTTGCCTATTCTGGACATTTTACATACAAGGGATCAGATAAGATGTTGTATTTTGTGACTGGCTTCCTTCACTTTGCATGTTTTTAAGGTTCATCCATGTTGTATCAAGTATCAGAACTTTATTCCTATATATGGATGAATAATATTTCATTTTATGGATATACCACATTCATCAGTTGGTGGACATTTGGGTTTTTCCACTTTCTGGTTATTATAAACAATGCTACTACTAAAATTTGTGTACAAGTTTTTGTGTGGACAAATTTTTTTCATTTCCCTTGCCATTTACCTAGGAGTGAAATTACTAAGTATATGGTTACACTATTTTTAACATTTTAAGGAACTGCCAAATGACATTGAAAAATGGTTTACCATATTTATCATTTTTCAACGTGCCTCAAGTACTTATTATTAAGGTACTTATATTCTTTGGGTTCATGATCTATAATCATCATTATTCCACTAATGGATTAGTCTATTGCTGGACTGAAATAGGAAGGGCTATTTTTAACATTCATGTGATAGTCCCAGCAAGTGATCATGAGAGCTTGAACTAAAAGAGTAACAGTAAATAAAATTTTTATTTAAAAATAAGTAAATAAAAATCTGGAATTAATTAAGAGGTACTGAAAGAATTACAACCCTGTTATATGTAGGAATAAAGACTAATCCAAGGTGCTGTTTACGTAAAGTTCAGACATATAGATATATTGGGGTACGTTAGACCATTGCTATAATTTGCACAATTAGATAATTTTGATTTCTATAATAATCACTTTTTATTCAAATATTTTTACTTATTTTTTGTTATTTGTAAACTAAAGGTGGCAATAAAATATTCTTCAAGAATTTAAATTACGGTTTAAATAAACACGGTTATAGTTACATGTATTTATATAAACTATCAATTACCTGAACAATAACACTGAACGAAGTTACCACTCCGTTTCTGCTTTAAAGAAAACTGCTAACATTATTTGCTCATTTCTGATGCTGTCAGTAATAAATATACATAAAGCACACAAGGCAAACACTGCACTTGATACTGGTTCACAACCTCCAACAAACTTCCTGTACTACTGCTTCTTTCACTTTAAGTCCACATTAGCTGCCTTGGTTCTTGCAGAAGGTCAGCATGATTTCTGGTGTCTTAACTCTATCATTTATCAGAGATAATGTGCTAATTTGCCTCTTACTCCTAACTCTCAAAGTAACTCAGTGCTTCTACTTGTTGACTTATGTCCCAAATCACCACTTGAGCTTTTCTAGAACATTTACTTCTTGTCCAAGCCGTTAAGATAGTAACAGCAGTCTGTTACCAGACTTCCTGATCCCCTGCTCCATAAAGCCCATAATATTCTTCTACCAGCAGGAAATCGTGGCCTTGGTATTCACACCTGATCATCAGTCTACCACAGTTACCTCCCAGAAAGTCTAGCACTGAGATATAATGGAGTTACTTTGCTAACCTCTTTGATATGGATATTTTGCAAGTTGCCAAGGCCTCTTACATATTTTTCATTTTTCTTAAATATAACAGTGCAATTAAAAAGTTATACAATTTTTTCTTTATAACATCTGTTTCAGAAATCACTATAGCTCAAGTTTCTTCATGGCATAAATTGCCTTATTTTGATTTCATCCGTTTTTATGTCATTTCTTTTCCATGTCAATATGATTAGGCTATATTTAGAAATCACATTTTCAGAAAACCTTTGTGTACCTAGCTACAGTTTTTGTAAACACACTTTTGGGTTCCAATCTCTACTCAGATAAAATCTTTTACTTCATAGCTTTTCTTCCCTACTTGATCCCCCTACCTACACACAAAATCCAGACAGATTCAATTCCATTTTAGTTTATTTAAGTAAATATAGTGGAATTCTTTATTTTTCATTGATATTTGCTTTCCTATTCTTCTAATCTAATCATACAATTTAAAAAACATAGTTTAAATAAAATTTCTTTGTTCTTTATGTGGCTTACTTGAAGAATAGCACAACTATTGTCATCCAGAAGGATCAGGGAAATGGGGAGCCTCTCCTAGGGGGTGTCGAGGGCCAGCAATAATGAATCAAGACACAGGGACCATTGTGCTGGGGTGCATCCTTCAGCCAGTGCAGCCTAACAAAATCGGTTTGGAAATGTGTATGTCCATTACACTGACTTAATGATACACTAGGCTCCTATCTATGTGGTATTTTACATCCTGTTGCCTGGCCTGCTGCCCTAAAAATATGGGCAGAAGAAGGGAGAAAAAAATTAATTACATATGTACTAAACAGTATTTTCTTTTTCACCAAAACGAAAAGTTAATTTTAGCTCTTTTCATATGCATCTTGTACAAAGCGTGACCATGTACTCTGTATAACCTTAAACCAGATTTTCCAAATATTAACTTTTTCTAAATCACATTTGCTCTATTATTCTGTGTTTGTGTGTATAGGTAACTTTTCTCTGAACCACTTGAGAGTATCTCTTTATCCCCAAATAATTCAGTGTATTTCCTTCATCCTAAAATATAGGAAATTAATTATCCAACCTAAGAGAAATTCAGATTTTGCCAATTACTCTAAAAATGCCCTCTAGAGATTTTTTTTTTTTTTTTTTGCATAGGATCCATCCCAGGATCTTACGTTGTATTTAGCTATCAAGTCTCATAAGTCCCTTTTATTGTGGTCTTTGTTTTTCATGACCTTAACATTTTTGTAGAGTATAGGTCAATTATTTTGTAAAATGCCTCATAATAGGGTTTTTGATGTTTCTTCATGGGTTAACTCAGGTTACTCATTTTTGACAAAAATAACAATGACTTCATCTTTTGTTGTCAGAGTCAAAAGCAATAATGCATATGAAAGTGTTTTGGTAAAATGTAAAGTTCTATCCCAAACCTAGGGTTAAGGATTAAAAGCATTATTACTTCTTTCAATCCCCAATCCTCCTCTTTGCTCTCGTCCTCTAGAATATGTGGTATCCCTATTCAAAAGTAGCACTAAAGACATAAGGAAGAGGCATGAGAACTAAATAGTAAACCAAGCAATATTTAGAGCCTGCAACTGTGCTGCCAGACCATGGGAAGCTTACAGTAAAAAGGAAGATTCCCGCTGGAATTACTAACAGACCATTTACTCATAGCATGAAAGGAAAAACTTAAAGAGTCTTTAAGTTGTATCCTACACAAAATAAACCCAACCATTCATTCCCTACAGCCATACCATGGGGAAAATATAGAACAAGGGCTGAGATTGCTAGCATGCCTTTAACGCTGCATACCCATACCTTTCACTCTGCATATGCATACTTGCACACCAAATACCCATACCATAAAAGGAAAACAGGTAAACAAAGTCTTTAAACTTTAATTCATGACATATAAACTGAATTCCTGGTACACTTGAGGTCTCTCTCAGTCTCTCTCCTCTGTCTCTGAGAAGAGACCATGCTCCATATAAGGAAGGTTATTCCATCTCTAATTAACTTTCCTTTTGTCTCTAACTCTGGTGTGCGCTTGAATTTTCCTGGCACAGTCAAGGACCCTCCTCTCTCAGAATAGGACTCGAGTCCCCACTTGAGGGGATTCATCCTACCCTGCATCACTAAGATACAATGCCTTACTTAGGTACAGCAATGAAGCTGGAGGAAATAAGCGAATCCTCTATATTGTTCACTGTCAGAGAAACTTTAACACACTGGCATTAGAATAAACTAGGGTGCTCCTATCTTTCTCTGGCTCCCTTCCTATTTCTTTTCACGTGGGTATTTCCCCTTGTAAAATCTTTGCACATTTAATTCCATCTTGGTGTCAGCTTCCCAGACCTGGTCTAATTGAGGGAACTACTGCTCTACTGGTCTAACTGTGGGGACAGTAAGAGGAAAAAAATCCACAGCTCTGCCTGAAAAGCAGGGTACATTATTAAAACAGGCAAAATTTCAGGCAAAAAAAAAAAAAATCTTATGAACACCTCCCCCTGCACCAATCCAAATTATCAGGCTTTGAAACCATGGTCAAATGTCACCAACCATTTGCATTCCAAAGATAGCAGAGACTGTTGACTTCATCCCTGAGTGAAAAACCAACTGGACCAGGGATTCAGTGGTGGAACAGAAGCCTCAAGGAAGGGAAGGAGAACAAAGACACATAATGTGAATCCAGCAATTTACCATAATAACAAGTGTTCCCTTAAGCAATAAGAGGTTTATTGATTTTATATTAGTTGATATTAAGAACAATGATTAAGAATGAGAGGAAAACATTCACTTCCCTGAAGGAGATTCTAATAGATCTAACATTTCCAGGTCTTAAATGAGGATGGGTAATGATCCCTCATATTTCATTCTCACAGTGTCATGTAAACAACTAGGAGATCAGCCTGCCTGGAGTTGCAGTCAATCACAACAGTTTTCTGTAGCAAAGATTATATCTGACGTGTGAAAGGCACATCAGCCTTTCAGAGGTGGAAGAGACAATGTTCCCTAGGGCTTCCTATTGGCTTGAATCTTTGGTAATGCTTGGAAGGCAGGCTTGCTCCCAGAATCACCCCCAGCTTGACTTGCACAGCCTCAGGGGACAGCCCTGGCAGGCTATGTGAGGAGTCAGAGTGCCTCTGGCAATCTCCAAAGTACTTAATGATGGCAGTGGGAGCCAGAGGGTGAAAAAGAGAGAACATTTGACTTATGTCTGCATTTATTGCAAACAAAAGGATGATGTGTTTAGTTATGAAGACCTCAAGAAAACATCCTCATTCGTCTAATTTAAAACCATATCAGCTGGCAGATAAATCATTATGTAAGCCATATCACTGCTATCAGAATATTTTAAGGAAATGAGGAAAGACTAGGTATGTTTCTATTCATGAATTCTCTTTCCTACATATACACACAAATGCTGAATTTGCTATAATTAGTTTTGTTCTCTACAGAAAGCTTCATTTATTGGGGATGCCATTAAACAAGTGAAATACAAATTACAAGTGACATTGATATGATCATAACTGCTTCTTCCTGGCTGCAAGAGATATTTTCTGAGAGGAACCTGCATTTCTACAGATGGCATGAAAAAAAAAAAAATGAAGCCTACAGACACACCATTATTCCTGTGAGGCCCCCTCAGTTCATTAGTTGAAGCAGCCAAGTCTTCACGAGCCGCAACTGATCAGCAAATGGGAAATGAGCAAGAGTATAAATTTCCAGCAAACCAAATCATTAACATTTGCCGCCTGCATCCTGGAAACACAGTAAATCAAATGTGTCATCATTTATCAAGACAAAATATCATTACTAATTGGGATTAATTTGCTGCTGTGGGATTGCTGACCTTTGCTGAAAGAAAATAAAACTGCTCGTTAGCTGTCTTCATTTAATTTTCCTTGAAGGAAGGAGAGGGGAAAAGGCAGTTTGTCTTGGGAAGGAGGTGGGGCATTATTATCTTCTACGTAGCTACACATTCAGAAGTCACAAAGCAATGAGAGAACTTGCTGATATGCTATTGCCAATCGATGATTCAGGATGTTTGATATGTGCCCAGAGATCACAATCATTGTCTGTGATTTAGCATTGTCTTGGGAAAGAATAAGAAAAATTGCCAGGATGGAATTCTATATGGTTTCATTTACAAATAAAGAAAGGCGAGCACCACCGCAAGGGAGCAGACTAGAAATTATCTATGTGGACTAATTTAAAGGGTGTTCAGAAATATAACACATACCATGTCTGACTCCCAGTGACTCCACATGTGACTAAGGTCTATATGAACTGCTAATTTAATAATTGTGGGGGTGATCTTTTAGTAGCTACCAATGTTTTTCGAAGGCTGATAAATGCATGTGCTTTGCAAGGTAGCTGTAAATGCCTAAATCAGGATTCTTGTCTTTTAGACCCTAAAAAAACTATGGATCCTGAAAATTCAACTGAGGACTCAAATCAATAAGCTAATGACCACAGACCTTTTGAATTTTTAAAATCTAAAATATTATTTATCTTGATTACTGAGGTTTTTGATGTCCCCTTAAATACTATCTCTGATGCAAGTGCCTGCTCATCTCACCGTAGTAGTGACAAGCCTTGTTTAAGGCTAAATGATTTACACACCACAACTATTGAGAAAATTGAAGGTGAATAACCGTTCGAGGTAACAAACCTAGCAAGCAGTGGAGCCAAGATTCAAACCCAGACCACTGATGCCTGGCTCCAGTATTCATGCTCTTAGCATTGCTATCCCCCTTTGCTACTGTTAGTGAATTGGAGAGAATTAAGAAGTGGACCATGTCAGCAAGCATTGTGTGATGTCATGGGACAGACAGACAGACAGACACAATTAGATGCCAGGCAATGACTAGTTAAACAGGAAAATGTGTGGATGAGCCAATTTATGGTACAGGAAAATTAAAAGTAAAAAAAACCCAAAAACCTTAAAAGCTTTGTGTAAGCGTTGTATTGAGCACTGCATTAATACATCTGCGAGTCAATGCCTATCACGGCTAAGAAATGTCAAACACAGCTCTGAATCGAAGGAGGAAAAAAGACTTGGGCCAAGTGTGCTGTCCAGGCCTGGACAAATCCTGTCTCTGGTCAATTTGTTTTGAGAGTTTGCCAATCTCCAACTCAAATGTGCCCCGCTTATTCTCCTTATAACACGAGCTAATATTTGTAGTGGTAGGAAGCGTATTAATTTTTGTGCTTAAGTATTTTAAAACAGTTTTCTCCTCTTAATTAGGGAGAATATTCTTAATCGTTTGGCACTATGGATATGCTTTGTAAACTTTTTGTGTGACTTTTTAGAAGGTAGGTGAGGTGGTACATTGAGGCCAAGTGAGAGGAGGGAGGCAGTACTGCAAAACTAGACCAATGACTGTAAATTATGACTTAGAAGAATGACAATTTTACTAAAATGTGTGCGATTTCATAATTCCACGTAATGAAGAGACCCAAATGCATGAGTCATGGTAGTCTTTGAAGAAGATGATGGGTCAAGAGGCTGCTCTGAAGAAGGGCTGTGAGTAAATGCACTTGTCGTGTACTATGCAGAGACCTGCAAAGGAGTGTGGAAAAAGAGCAGGGCAGGGAAGTTTGAGAGGCCACAACCCTTATGAAAAATAATGCTCCTCCAAGCCATTTCCTAGGGCAGCTTCAGAAGACCGAGCTGATGGTTCTGCAACCCTTATTAAAAAATAAGTTTCTGTGCCTGAATTTTTTTTCAGCTCAAGATGGTCTCAATTACTGAATTATCTTCTTCATTTTCACTTGAATCCAAGCTTGAATCTTGTTTATATTGGAATCTAAGCCCACTCCTCCTGAGTCACCTGGGTTTAACCACCTTACTTTGGTCTTGTCACTGACAGCTCTTGGTAGTTTAATCCTGTTCTGGACCCCTGAAGAGACTGCCAAGGATTTTAGGATTTTGATTTGCTAGTGATCAGTTTTGACTGCTCAGAGTCATACTATAATAGTTAATCCATAATCATATACAAACATTTAAAACTCTCCCTATCCTTGCCCAGCTACTTATCTTCTTTATCTGATAGAGGTAGTATCAATCAAAGATAATATCTATAGAGACATCAGCTTTATAAACTCTCCCTTCTAGGACTCAGAGGTTTTAGTTAACATAATTACTGAATTGTTGACTCCTCATGAGTTCCTGTAGTTCTACTCTAAAAGTGTTTCTTATTTGGGAGTTGAGAAAGAAAGGCATCATTTTAAAACAAGCCAAGCACACTACAAGGTAAAAGTGCATACAGTCTTACTAAATCCCCTAACATTTCCGGTTATTATAGACATAGCTCTAAAATTTTACTTGCCTGCATCTTTCTAGCAGGAATTCACTAGTGATCCTGTAGCTTAGAACAAGATCATTGCCCTGGCGCTTTCAGTGTTTGGGGGCCAACTGGATGTAACATATGGGAAACAGACACCGATTTTGCTTGTGGAATTTTCATAAAATGTATTGATCACATGGTGTGTGGCTCACAGGAAGAAGCTTTGACAAATGTCAGCCTCTCCAATTTGCAGTATCATTCACAATCCTCTACTAGCTAAGTCCTCCCATCCACCATCACATCTTCACATGACTCTTATTTCAGCAGAGGAAGTAATGGTTGATAAACTTCGCTCTGTGTCTTGGGGAGGGGCGTAAGTATTTTATCTGTTAATCTTCTGGGCCCTTGAAAATCCCGAGGTCAGTAGGTTCCCACACAGAATTTGAAGACCTTTCTGATTCTTATTTTTCAGGTTTCCTGGCATAAGGATACTGCCCAAAGGCATATGCTTTCCACACCTCTCCCATGCGGCCCAGTGGAAATAAATAGGACAACCATAGATGTAGGCCCTCCAGAGCAAATATTATGAAGATCAAGAACTACAACTCTAAATATACCCAATTCTCAAAGGACTCTACAAACCCTTCCAAGAGTAAAAGAAATGCATGATGTTAGAAGGTAGTTAAGATGCATCATAAAGGAATTATTTAAGGAAGAGATATGGAAAAGAGGCAGGGCCAGATGGTCAGATCTTATAGGCTGTCTTACTTTATTCTTCTGTCTGGATGTCTTGTTTAGCTCGACACCTCTCTTCTACCCCAGCAGTCTCCATGCCTATGTCCAGCTCAGTGCGCCTGTTCCTCTCTAGTCATGCTGCAGGTCTTACAGAACCCCTTTGACTCCATTCCATTCTAGCCATTTCATGCCTATTCTAGTGAGAAAAGTCTGTTTGGGTCCTTTTTTCTACTCTCATTGATAGTTTTGTTTGTTTGTTTGTTTTTGCTTTGTTCTGGGTCATGTTCATTGCATTTTTTATTTCTCTTTCCATCTTTTTGCTTCCTATATATTCTTTCACAGTGAGGAAGTGTGATATTTCATTCCCGCCCCCCTCCCTTTGTTTCCCTGTCAGGTTTGTATCTACCAGCCAAGCAGTTTGTTCTGGTTCTCATTTTTTACCCTAACAACAGAGCTCAGGTCATCTTTTATTCTCTCTCTTGATCACTGAATCACAAGGACATTGTTTACCCACATCATACCATCTTTTCCTTCTCTCACTGACAACTCTGGTCACCCTGAACCATCATGTGTTCTTGTTTTTGTGAGTAAACTGCTTATTCACACACAATTTCTATCTCCTCTCATGTTTGCTTCATGTTCATACAATGAGAGCAGCTGCTCAAATACTTCCATGGTTTTTGAAAGAACTAACTTGAGAGATTGCTATACTCTTTAACCAAAAATAACAATACAAACTGACATATTTCTTTCTCTATGATTTTTTTCAATTTACCTAATTTAAATGTTCTCCTTCCCAAATACCACCCCCCAACACACACATACACGTCCCACTATAACTGACAAGATTCACAAACACAGTAATGGTAACTCAAGATAAAAGCCATAGTTGACCATTTACTGTCTTGCACATGTAATTAATACTAATTCTCTTGCATCTTATCAGTAAATAGATTGCTTCATACAAGTAGCTTGCATACCCTCTGGAGACAGAGGATATACCATATATTTTTTGTTTGCATGTTTTAGTTTTTTTTTGTTTTAACTTTGAGTGCCAGGCATTGTGTGGGAACCTAGAAGAACTCAAGATATTCTTGTTGATGACTTGAATAACTAAATAATTTAACTACATCTGGCTAAGGTTGGTTCATTCAAAGCCTAGAAAGAGAAGACCATAAACTCCAGTGTGAGCTTAGCCCTCAAAAATTCTTCTCCCACCTCTGAAATAAATGTTTTTACAACCCTGCAGATGAGTGGCACAAATTCTTGACTGAATAGTTTGTCAGTGTTTTAATATAGACAATCTCATATGTTTTATCTTTCTCAACTCTCTCTTCCTCCTTTTTTGCACTTCAAGGTAATGATCCCTGAATTCATAACACCTCCTACTTCAAGGTAATGACCCCTGAATTCCTATCTCCATCTGATTTTACTCATTTTTCTACTACATGTTTTCTTTAAAGGACTGCACTTGTGTCGATTTCTGTCTTGTATTCTCTTTTACTTAGCATAATCAAAAATTAAAATTAAAAATATTATTGAAGATTTGGCAAGTAACTGCACACTTCAAAATCTCTGATTAAATTTTGAGACCTATTTTTTCTCCAAAATCATTCTTCTGCCTTACCCCTGAGATAACTCAGAGGAAACTGATAAACTGATGAGAAGAGATTGAGCTGCCACTCAAACACACCCACCACCACACCCTCTTCTTCTATCTCAAGGATGAAATGGCATTATTTATGGCATTTTGTAATAACACTCTAGATTTAGCTTCAGAGGACTGAACTTTATCTAAACAAGTTCTTTTGTCCCATATTCATGTTTATGGTAGCATAAAAAAAACAACCTGCAAAACAACAAGAAGGCAACAAACAATATCTTTGAAATATCATAGGGAATCTTGGCAGCAGTAAAATGCCCTCAGTCTTCTAAGCAGTGTAACGCCATTCCTCAAAGAAACAGACAGATTTACAGGGTTAGGAGATGTCGATTAGGTTTTAAAAAGGGGCTACTCAAATAGCATAACAGAGTGCTTTCCCAAGCAATACCTTAAAGGTACAGAGGTTCGGAGGAGTTGAAGCAAAACTTAGCCTGTATTCTCCTTACAGTTTCTCCCTTATTTAGGTGTTTTGGAACTTTACAACAAGCTATATGCTATTGGAGGTTAAAAACTAGTGATCCAAAAACTAGTGATCCAGTCTGAAAAGGGGTTTTGTTGGAAAACCCATCACATTTCACGTAAAGTTCCCTTTGTCATTTTTCGTGTGTGTGTGTGTGTGTGTGTGTGTGTGTTTTAAATAAAGGAAGGTCTGGCAATACCAGGTCCACATTCCCACAGGGCAACAATGGTTATTGTTGAGAGCTGACTTCCTCATTTGGCGTTGCCTAGTTTGCTAAAGTGCTTACCATCTCTTAACATATTTCACTTCATTCAATGAAGTACCTTGGTTGAACTCTGCAAACATTTGTAATTTCTGCCTTAAGTCTTCTGAGAGGTAAAGGTTAATTTATTCAAGACTAATCCCTTGCAAACTGGCCTCCTCAAGTCCCATAGAAACTGGCTATAGCCCAGTGCTTGCGGCAATCTAGTCCACCTCTGATAATACTGAAAAATAAGACTGGTGCTTCCTCAATCATGGAAACCGATGTAATAAACTTTGCTACTAGCTTGCCATGTCATCCAACTGCAAATGCATGTCTAGAGACTGTTGCCTTGATTATGTCAAGAGGGGCTGGTTTTCACCCTCAACCATGCAAATTAAGCTGGCATGCAGTGATTAAAGACATGATTTTACGGGGCCATGTTTTAACTATATCCTGGTCACTCATCTAATCATCACAGAAGTTGTATGGAGCTTTTTTGTCCATACAACTTAAAAGCTCACAGCCCAAGGGTTAGGATCTCATGCCCAGAGTCTGATACTCAGTCTTATGAGATCTGTGCTCAGCCCTAGTATGTAATAGGCAGTAGGGGCTTATATACCTACTACTTCGTGTCTTTGGATTTTACCCAGAGACACTGCTACAGCAGGCTTTGTGAGAGTGCTCCTTCACTATTTGCCCTTGTTTCCATGACAATTGGTACTAGGCATCTGACCAAGGACCCATCATGAACTTCTAGTGTAAATAAAAGGATTAGAGATCAAAGTCTCACCTTGCAGGCAGAATAAGTCTTAGAGTTATTATGCTGTGGGTAGCATGGCTAGCTATTGGGATGGCCGGTCACTGTTCATGGAAACTAGTCCATGAAGTGCTGAGAAATGGGAGAATTACAGGGAATAAGAAAATCTGTATTGAATTCCTAGATTGTTAATAAGGGCCTTAGAAAGAGTCGCTCAGAAAGTAGTAAGCTCTATTGAGGTGAATATTGAACTGTGGCCCTGATAAACTACACATTCACGCATGCATATACACACAGAGAGACAATGAAGATGAACATGCACACACACAATAGAAAATGGAAATGAACCCACCAGATGTTCACTGAAGGACTTACTACTTGGTATAAGATAGAAGAAATATTAGGGAAATGTGAAGACCATCTATAAGACAGGGTTAAAGAGGGCTCCCCAAAAGAATCCCTGGGAGGGATATTAGCTGACCACTTTCTTGACACTCCAGAGTCATCAACTCAGAGGCTGATGCACAAACACAAGCTGTCTAACTGCAGATGACTTCACATATATTTTGTGAGCTAGATGGTCAACTCTAGTTCCTATTTAATTTGGTGATGTAACACCAGAAAACACAAGATTGTGCTTCCCCCTCAGTGATGGGCTTCCTTGGCAAAAATGTCATAATGAACTTGCCATTCAGTACCAGAAATGATAGGAGGGAGACATCACAACCATTTTAGTGTCTCCTAATGGAACTACCCTGTTCTCAGTCTGCTTGCCCTCTTGCCGAAATCTGTCAAGATATACCACCAATATGGACCAATGAAAAATGATGGCCAGCAATGGGTCCTTAAAATGCTAAGCAAGGCATACAGTACAGCTACTCTTCCTTTTGAGATGACACAGGTTCATTCCTCAGTCATGGAACAGGCTTAGAAGCCCTGGCTGACCTCTGCTTAACCTTTCAGCCACTGCCAAGGTGCCAGTCTTCTTACTTTCTCTGGACTTGACAATGTACTCCTCAGGATTTTCTTACAAATAGCAGTGCCTTGTCTGCTTTGGGTAAATATGGTCTGTACCCTGGGATTAGTCACCTGGTCAATACTGACCATCTTTTAGAGGATCCATAATGACTTGACATCAATGAGTTGCGCTGCCTCTCACTGAAAATGAACACAAGTTGAAATAGTATAAGTTGTTAAAATAATGAAACATGACATATGGTTAGAAGCCACCTCTGAGAAGTGGACTGAGTATTAAGAAATAAGTTGTCTAAGATTGCCTGAAGGATAACTTTTCAGAAAATTAGTTGAATTTCTTCAAAGTTCAATGGAAACTAGGCACAGCCCAAGTTTCCTGGTCAACAAATATACTTAGAATCAGGTCTCCTAAACTGTCTTCCACATTATGCCAGGGCCGGGTTGGTGCTGCCATGGTGACATCTTGCTTCTAGCTTGTCAGTCATATGGCAAAACCATTTTCTAAAGTCATTGGCAAAGTCATACTGCTAAATCACATGGCTACGATTTCAAGGCTTATACCTCCGCTTTAGATCATACCAGAGGAGAGATTGGTGCTTCCTAATCACACAATTTAGAGAAGAGTAGAGATCCAATTCCTGAAATCTGATATTTAGTCATAATAGATTTCAGTGTACTGTTGTAGAATGCAATGCACAATTCAAGACCTACACAGCAACTGATAGGAGACATCGCTTATAAAATTCTTAATCTTTTAGCAGGAAATGATAAGGGACATCTCTTGCAGAATTCTTAATCTTTTTAGTAAACCTAGTTAAGTTTTCTTCCCTCCTTTCTTTGGGAAAAAGGCCCTCTCCCTCAAATCCCAACAATTTTTCCAAAACTGGTGACTCAGATCCTCTGGCTATTGATAAGGATCATGGGCTATTGTTAGTAGAAATGGCAATAGGCTAGACATGGCCCTTAGAGTCGCAGAGGGGAGGGGACTTTCGGCTAAAGGTCTTTTTTTTTCTCTTTAAGAAATATATTAACCAAGCCTGTTTCCCTTTACTCGCTTAATAGGCAAATCAATAATAGAAATTAATAGATATATGATTTAAATAGCAAGTTTGTACCTTCTTTTCCTTGTCTAAGGACTGAGGCGTCACTTCAGCAAGAAACCCAAGATCCTGCCCTGACTTACTGAGGCAGGAAGAGAAAGAGCTCCATGAAACCCCAGTAGGCAGGGACTACCTATAATCCTTCTCAGCAGGATGCAGATACAGAAGAAGAGACCTCCCGTCCCTCAACATCCATACTAATAATAAGGGGGTTCATGGCTCTTTGAAAAGAGGTAAAAGAGGCAGGAAAGTTAGTTAGGGAGTTTGAGTTTGCCTGAAAATACACTGAGGTCATTCTATCTTAGAAGGGGGTCTGCCCTAATCCACCCACAATTAAGCAAGCCAGAAGGCATTTTTTTTTTTAACTCACACAAAGAAACAAGTAAGCAGAGAATTTGGGACCAGTTTGAGCCAGTCACTCGCACCTGCGCAATGAAGACCCCAACAACCTTCAACTCACCTGAGGCTCATTATGTCATCATTATAATATGATGCATATGCCAAGAAGTTCATTAATATCATTATCATAGATTGAATTCTGGGAACAGCATGCACAGAAAGCAAATGATGAATCACTGAGTCTTGTCGATCTTAGTTGTCAATCAAGAAAGCCCACCCCTCTAAGAAAAGTAACCACCCATAGCAAATAGGGATAAAAACCCCAAAGGTTTGTTACCAGGCCTCTTGAGCCACGCTTTTCTTGTTCAGTTCTGCTTCTACATCTGGAAGTATACTTTCTCTTCTAATAAAGCTTTTCTTTTCTACTGTATTTCAGTATCTTGCTCAATTCTTTATTCGAGACATCAAGAACCTGGATAACGCGCAGGGAGTGAATCCCCACTCTCTGGTAACACTACCACTGCTCAGGTAGGTCGCTTTTTCTACTGAAATAAATCGGGTCTGGTATGAGTGATGTTTGGGTATTTATCTTCATTTGCAGGATGCCACCTGAGTAGTTTGCTTTTAAGCCTTTTTTGTTTTTCCTGGAAAGCTTCTGTAATATTCTATATTTTCTTATCTATAAATTATACTGAATCCTTCAACATTTTCCTATTTGCATGCAGAATTACTCCCATATAGGATACTTAGTATTGGTGGTTTTAAAAAATGTATAAATGCTGGATGTTGGGGGAAACATTGATGAATTTAAATACTATCTTTGAAGCCAAATGCTGGGTGCCCCTAACGTAGGGAAGAGGCAAGAGAATTAAAATGTTAATCAAGACACAATCAGAGACTGCAATACACTGATCAGCCCTGCAGCCAGGCCAGGAGGACACCTTCAGAACAAAGGAAGATTTCTGCTGGGACTGCTAACAGCTCATTTCCCACACCTGTGAAGGGGAACTAGGAACCAAGAGTCATTCCCTATGGCTAAAACCACGGAGAACCTAAGAATTAAAGGCTGAGAACTGCCAGCAGGCCTTTCACTACATATTCTTACCATTTCAGGCTACATACTCTTCCTCTGCCTCACTGGATATCCATATCAAAGGAAATGGGAACTAATGATTGACATATAAACTGAATTTCCTGAACACTGGCAACCTCTATTGTCTTTCCACTCCTCTCTTGGTCCCTCTCACTTTCTGCTTCTGAGAGGAGACCACACTCTGTCTGTGGGGAGGGTTACCCCTTTCTTACAAACTTTCCTCTGGACTTCAATTTTGGCCTGTGTGTTGAATTCTTTCTACGCTCCCCGCCAAAGGACCCTCTTCTTCTCTTGGTGCAGGGCTTGGTCTGCACCCCCAATTGGGGAAATTTGCCCTGTCCAGCATCACACCTACATCTTGTGGGGATGTTTATAGTGCTAATGCGAAGGTGCTGTTGAACACAAAATGCTAATAGCTCACAGGAAATCGAGGAGGAACACTGAAAGTTTCAGTCTTTCTTTTGTCTTGAAAATAGCTTCATTAGGGCTTTTCCAGTTCCTGCTCTCCAGGCAGGTGGCTGAAAGCTAGCCATGTGAAGGGCTGATTCTCAAGCCCTTATAAATACCTTGAGGGTCTAGTACAAAGCCCAGAAAAGAGTTTGGGGCTCAGTGTCTTCTAATTTAAATATAAAAGAATGTTTTTCGATTTTATTCCTCAAACTGGTGAAACAGGAAATAGCAATAACATATTTCAAATGTTTAATGAATTGACATCTGATTTAATTTACCTAGAAAAAATTAAGTAATCAAAATTAAATTATTTATAAACCAGAAAAAATGTGAGTAATAAATTCTGAGAAACTTGAAAGAAAATAAAGTACACAATACTACTGAAACTGTTATATAACTTAATCATTCTATTTTGCATCTAAAAATTGCTTTTTAAAAAAACCCTGTCAGCTAGTGCCATTTGCTCATTAGTTCTTAAATTGTAGTTTTATCCTCTTAATTATTTTCATAACAGATTAGGTGAAGCTTAGAACTGGGTCTTTCAGTCTTTTGCTGTCTCCTCCCAGTTCAAAATACACGTCTCTCCTAACAGCCTCATATGTATGTGTTTATGGGCAGGCTTCACATAGGGAAATGGCAGCACAATTCTTTTTAGAAAATTCTTAGAATGTTCACTTCTCTCTACACACAGAGAGAGAAGGAGAGAGAGAGATAGGGGAAGTGTGAGCACGCGAGCATGGAAAAAAGGAAAGAAAGAAAAAAAGGAAAGAAAGAAAAGGAAAAGCATTAGCTGCTTTAATAAACCTTTTTCCAGGGCACACATGTGCCCCTTTGCCTTCTTGTCTTGACCTAATATTAGAATTGGGATTACTACACTTATTAATCAGTGGTATAAAATCAAGTAGTAAAGACTAGAAGTGGGAATGATGATAAAATTGCTTTGGTGGTCTTAATAGTGTTCCAAAGAACAAATTCAGCGGTTTCAGTTAAAGTAGAAATAAATGTTTGAGTATCTTGAGAACCACCACCATTTTTCTGTTGCCATCATCTTTTTGTCATTTCTAAGGTATCTGAGGATCTGTTTAACATAGATATTACTACGTGGGAAAACAAAGGGAGAAATCAAACAAATGTGCCATTTAATTTTAGCTTTGCTAGAATCTAGAATCCCAAATCCCTCTGATTCTGTTTCTCTTTGTTTTGCAGATAGCCTCAGTGAATTAGATCACAGCCAGTCTCTTGAGACTGAATTAATCATTCATATGTTTTAAAATCTATTGAATGAATAAGAGGGAGAAAAAGCAACCAAAATGCCTGCTCAGATCTTAGTATTTGGCCATCTGCCAAATTTATCTGATGTCATCTTTAGTGGACCTGTAAGCCCTTTGGAGAGCTTTCAGTTCCCATGTTAGCTCTTAAGTACCCTATTTAATTGTCTACAGATTAATGATCTACTTTGTTCTCTACTCCTTTGTATTTCCTGGGCCATCTGATGTTACCACACAAGTTACACAAACCAGAAGCTGAAGGCCTGAAAAAATAATTTGAGAGGCATGTAAAAAATATCAGGTTGTGGGTGTGGCAAAAACATAAACAAAGTAGCAAAACAGTACACAGACCTTTCCCCAAAGAAACTGAATTGGAAGAAGATTCTAGAGAAAATGGAGATGGATGAAAAGAACATAATGGTATTTTTATATTTTAATGTTATAGAACACAGAAGTTCAGTGGCTACTCTTCGACATGTGAATGTACCCAGGGAACCTGACATCAGGGTTTCTTAAGCAAACTAATGTAGTCTGGCAAGAATAATAAAGTAATGTGAGCTTTAGAAGGCTCTGTGGCTTCATAGCTGATTGACAGTGGAGCAGCTTGGTGCAGAAGCCTGATGGAAACACTTAAGCCAATACACAAGAGCAGAAAAGAAAGAGCTGGGGATGTAGGATTCCCATCTGGAGTAGCTCAGTGTTCTCGAGGCCTATTCTACTCCTGTCTACCATCTGCTGGGCCCCTTGTGCTGTCCCTCAGCAGGCCCTGTGTCATTGGGAACAGATTCCCTACATCTGTAGGTTCTTTCTCTTTCATTCATATCTTTTTCAACTGGTTTCCTGATTCCTAGCTTTTCCTTGATGATAGTACCTTCTATAGATTTATAACCATATCCCTGAAACTTAAGGGGTTGGGATCGAATTGGAGCCATCAGTGTTCTTATTCTTGTTATTTGCTGCTAGGCCATTCAAATGAAGAAATTTTATCCTACAGGTAAGTAAAGTGAAGTCCATGGTATCCGTATGACACACTTTCCATGCTACTCATCTCTGCCTGCAGTGCTAGCAGGCAGCCATGGTTGCTTAAATTTACGTATCCGTTTTGCCACTTCTGCCACTGTCTTTTGACTTTAGGTAAATCCCTGGAACCATATGGCCAGTTTATATGTCTATAAAATGGAGACAGTAACACCTATTTTAGAAAAATGTTAAGGGAAACGATAATCCAATGTGAAAAATACTTAACTGTATCTTTCTGGAAATGTAATACTTAGTGATTGATAAGATTGCCATTATAATCAAATTTTAGGATTTCAACATCTGTTCCAAATCTTCTTTTCTAGCCTGTCTTTTAAATCATCCTCTAGGACTTCAGTATCATGTGATGGTGGCCATTATACTTCTCCAGCCATAATACTCTACTATACCTTTATATACATACATTTCTTCCATTCTCAGATATACAGTTTTCAAATGTTTCAGTTTCAGTTGGGTGCATTTTACAATGGATTTTTGAAACTTTCCTCCATTATTTTCCCCTTAAAATCTTGCTATTTAAATAATTGTACTTGCAATAATTGGTGACATTAGAACTCAAGAAATGTGACAATTCCACTTGGTCTCAGCTGATATCTTTATCCTTTCTGTGTTTATAGCACTTTCTCAATAACTTCCTCCCATTGTAGGTTGTTGCCTCAGGCAACCTTTCTAGGCAAGCTCCTAGCACCCTCCACATTCAGTTTTCCCATTCAACCCTGGATTTCCCCCACTTTTATAGATATGCTTTTCAGAATTTTTCTCAAATCAATATATCCAACACAAGACAAGCACAAGAGCCCTCTTTGCTTTCAGTAGCCATGAACTACTTTGCCTGAAAACTCAGACTTCATTCCTCTATGCTTTATTCTGCTGCTCTAGGATAACCACACCTAGTTCAGGCTTCTGATCCCTGTTTCACTTTCCCAGCAAGACAGACACCAGTCCCTAAAGAGGTCAGAAATCTTTTTCTGTTAAGGGTCAAAGAGTAAATATTTATGACTTTGTGGACCAAATGGTATCTGTCACAACTATTCAATTCAATCATTAAAATATGTAAGCAGCTATAGACATATATGTAAACAAATGAGTGTGGCATGTTCCAATAAAACTATTTATAAAAATAGGTGGAAGGGAATTGCTTATACATTGCTGACAGGAATGTAAAATAGTAGGGCTGGCTACTCTGTAAAACATTTTTATAGTTTCTCATAAAATCAAACATGCAATTACCATATGACTCAGCAATTACACTCATGGACATTTATCCCAGAGAAATGAAAATTTATGTTCACATAAAAACCTGTACACAAATGTTCATAACAGCTTTATTTATAATAATCAAAAGCTTAAAACAACCCAGAGGCCCTTCAACAAGTGAATGGTTAAATTGTGGTATAGCCATACCATAGAATACTAACCGATAAAAGGACATTAACTTTTGGTACACACAACTAGGACAAATCTTCAGGAAATAATGCTGAGTGAAAAAAGTCAATCTTAAAAGGTTGGATACTGTATAATTCCATTTATATAACATTATTGAAATTACGAAATTATAGAAATGGAGAACAGATTAGTGGTTGCCAGAGTTTGGAGTGGGAAAAGAGGAAGGCGAGTGTGGTCATAGAAGGGAAACACAAGAAAGCTTTGTGGTGATGGAACTGTTATGTACCTTGACGAGGGTGGTGAATACATCAACTCGAATGTGATGAAAGTACATAGAACTAAACATACGGACACACGCAAATGAATACAAGAAAAATGGGGAATCTGAAAAAGATTGCTAGACTGCTATTATGTCAATATTTTGGTTATGATATTGTACTAGTGTTCTATAAGATGCTACTATTGGGAGAAATTAGTTAAAGGTTACATGGGATCTCTGTATTACTTTTAATACATGTGAATCTTTATTTGAAAATAGAAAGTTCAATAATTGTAATAAATAGACGGCAAAACAAATTTGGCCCTACCTTCCTCATTTGTCTTTAAAATCCTCATTCCTGTAGTTCCCAATTTTCTATTCTGGTCCTTCTCTCTCTCTTGATCCAGATATTTTCAATTGCCTGCTACTTGGGTAACCTTCTTGAACTTCAGCCTCAAACAGTCCATAATTAAGTTATCATCATTCCTAAACCTACCCCTCCCTGCCAAAAAATTCTGTTTATTCCTTTCTTTTCTGGTCCTTGCTCTGTGAATGGCAGCAGAACCTCCCCTCATTCTTGATCTAAACCTAGGTGTCCCCTCTAATTCTTCCTGTGCTCTCCCAATAACCGTCCATGTAATGAGATTGGTAGGATTCATCTCCTAAGATACCTCTTCTATTGATTTCTATGACTGCTATGACTCTGGGTCAGGCTCTCCTTACTTACTGTTTAAACTATTGTCAGAGCCTTCTGTGTGGCTCTTTCTTGCCTGTTTCTCTCCATTAAGCCATTCCACTCTGGCTCACAGCTTTGAAGAGGGCATTGCTTTGCTTAAGCCCACTCTCGGACTCTCCTTTTAAGGAGGGAAGTCTAGGCTCCTCAGTCTGCCATCTGGGGCTCTGCATCTTTTTGTCAGCTACTCTTTCTACCCTTGCTACTTACCTATCCATCCACTATGTACCAGCCAAAATGGAAGATTTTTTATTTCTTGAACATTTGTCTCTTAATGTTGTTGCACTTTCCTCTGGCTTCATGCCTAAGTTTTCATCTCTGTCAATCAAAATTCTTTCAGATGGTGATCAAAATAAGTCACTCTGTCAGTAAACAAAATAACTTTCCATGGACATAATGAATATGGGTATTGGGCAGGATTTCCTTTCCGAGAGGCAATTACAGCACAATACCACTCAGAGAAACCCCAAGCCTGGCAGAAAGTATGCTTGTATGTGCTGGTGTGCAAGGCACGCATCGTGTTTAATTAAACAGAGTTGATTTATGTGTGTGGTGGGGTGCCAACAGCCAAGGGAAAGGCAAGTGAGATCTGCTCAAAAATAATCTCATATTGCTTTCACCCGGTTTTGTTTTAAGAGCACATCAATATCCCTCTTGCATGTGCCCCGTTTCTGCACCACATCATCACAGAATAGCTCTCTGATGGCCCTTCCGCCCTCCAAATAATACCGAATCAAGGCTGGTATGTGTCATAAATCTTTACTGACAGGGCGAGGTGATCAGGCTTTAGGGATGGCTAGACCTATCTGTTGGAATCTCTACACTTTGATTTTCCCTTTATTTAGACTGTTTTCAGATGGAGTTCCCTCTCTGGTGATAAAAACAATCCCTAGAAGCTGGAGGCTCCCATATTCCATCTTGATGTTTTCCTCAACTATCATCATCCTTGCCTTTAATTCCTTGTGCCAAGCTGTTTGGACAGGTACTATGGCACTTATATTCTGTTACTTACAGCTTGTGCAAACTTAAAATTTTACAAACATCTTATTTAATCCTTACAATGACTTTTTAAGCACTTTGATTCTTAACATTTTATCAGTGAGAAAAACTGAATTTTAGAGGTTCTCAATTAACTTGTGCAAGGCTCCTCAGTTAGTAAATGGTAACAATTTGAACTTCGGTGTTCTAGTTCTGAAACCCACATGCTTAACAAGTACTCTATTGCCTACTTAAGACTTGGTGTATTCATTCTGAAAGTGAGGATAATTATAACTACCCTTTCGTCTTGAAACAGCTGTGCTTATCAGAAAAAAAAAAAGAAAAAATGGGTATGTAATTATGCCAGAAAAATACTGTTGAATGTATGGGACTATTATTTTTCCATAATTCATTTTAAACTTCATCTAACATTCGCCTACCTTTCTGTGAAAAATGAAAAGTAAATGTTATTTCTAGTATCCAAAATATGTAAAGAATTCTTACATCTCAGTAAGACAACTTGACTTTTTTAAGTAGAGAAACAATTATAAAAGACACTTCAGAAAACAATATGAATGTTCAATAAGCACATAGATAAATGATCAACATCATTAATCATCAGAGAAATACAAATTAGAATCACAATGAGGTACCATTATCTACCATTAGTACAGCTAAAGTTATAAAGAGAGACCACTGGTGGGAACCTAAATGGCATGACCACTTTGGAAACTTCTGACAATTTTGTAAAAAGATAAACATATATCTTACAGCCATTATACTCTTACACAGTATTTACTCAATAGAAATCAAAACATGAGTCTCTTTGAAGATTATATGTTATTGTTCATAATGGCTTTATTTCTAATAGCTGAAACTTAGCAACAATTTGACTGTGAATTAATAAGTGAACGGACAAACTGTGGCATATCCATACAAAGGAATGCCATTCAGCAATATGAATTATTGCTATACACTACAACATGGATGAATCTCAAAATCATTATCCTGAGTGAAAAAGGACTACTTGCTGCATAACTCTATTTATATAAAATCTACACTAATCTGCAGGGACAAAAAGCAGATCAGTGGTTGTCAAGAATGGAGTAAGGGGTGTCTTGCAATGGGACACAATGAAGGTAATGTACCTTTAGTGTAGCTGGTGGTTTCATGGGTCTATATAACTGTCAAAAATTATTGAATTGTACACTTTAAATGGATGAAGTTTATTGTATGTAAATTACTCCACAATAAAGTTCATTAGGAAAAATAAAAACTATAATAGCCCAATGTGTGACTAATTTAAACGAGATGCTCTAGAGAGGAAAATAATCAATGAGCGCTGGTGGCAGCTCATAATAGCTGCTTGTGCATGTCTTCTCCCAATCTACAAACATTGAACAGTCAATGATAGCTTGAAATCAGCCATTGTAGGAGTATTTATACTATGGAAATAGAAATAGAAAAATGCTACAAATTTGTGTCCTTCCTTCCCATAAGAACCGATTGCTAAACATTTACCAGCAAATCACTGACTAATGTCATCTATAATGTGTCCCAATATTTCTGTTTATAGCTGTGTTCTTATCTCACTTCTAAGACTTTAATAATAAAAATAAGAAATCAGTAAGAAATTTAAATGCCATATAGTATGCTGACTGAAGAAATAAAAAAAAATAATAAAAAAAAACTTCTTAATTAGGTTCTTCCTAAATTTGGAAATGAGGGATGGGGCAGAGATTATGTTAGAAGTGGAAAGAGCAATAGATTAGGAGCGAGCGCATTTGAGGCTGAAGTAAATTCTGCCTATTTAGAGGCTTAAGTGACCTTGGGCACATCTCCTTTCTTCTCTTAGTCACAGATTCTTCATTTGTAAAATAAAGTTTATGATACCATATCAGTTTAAATCACACAGTTGATGTCAAGATTAAATAAAATCATGTCTGTGATGGTGCTTGTTATCATTACATTCTAATCTGATATTTCCAGAAGGTTTAAATGTCTCCCCAAATATACTGTAAACATTTTGAAAGAGAACATAATAGTAATTCAGTTGTTCCTTAAGAATTATACAAAACATTTTCAAATATAAATACAAAAATTCTAATTTTTATTTTGAGTGAGACGAGGAAGTTTAGATATTTATCTCTCCTTTGAAGATGTAGATTTATTTTGATTATGTTATTACCTGTGTGATAAAATCAGTTTCGATTTTTTTTTTTTTTTTTTTACTGTAACACTTAGCTTTATAACTTAAAACTTCTCCATCTTAAAACAGATGGCAACAGAACCTCTCAAGTCTAACTATAAAACTATATCTAGCTTTCTATGCTGGAATTTAAGTAGCCTACAAAAAAGAAATTGTTGAAGCTTCTTTTAAAAGAATAAAAGAATAAGAAATAAAACACAAATAGCCTCAGCAGCAGTTAGAAATAGAAAAGTCAGGGGATATTTGATGCATCTGAAAAGGGGAAAAATATTTCTTGTGGCACAAAGAAAACCAGAAGATAAAGAAAAAGAAGCTTATAGAAAAAACATTCATCTCTTACTGAAACCAAAAAGTCAACTATGTACTTGACTGGAACTTCTTTTTGATGACATTAGAATCAAATTCAAGATTGGCTGCATAAATTAAGGTTATGAAAACTTGCACCTGAAACTATGGAGTGTGATTACAGAGTTTCATCAGGAAATGAAAGAATGAAAGTCTTTTAGGAACATTTGCCTGGTGGTGCTAATGTTAATACAGGCCCACATATAAACATAGCCTTATACTTGGCATTCCCAAAAAGCCTGGGAGGAAGGCAGACTGAGTAGCCTATGACAACAACAAGAGCACCCACTAGAAACTTCTCTGAGTTTTAGTCAGTAATAAGCTCCATATGAACCAGGGCTACTTAACTATGTTGTAGCAAAGGCAACTTTTGGATGTATTGGTAGCTTATCTAGGGGGAGAACGTTAATACCCTTTTTGTTCAGTGAGTCAGACCATGTCTAAAGGATTGTATGTAGCTTAATTTAACAAACTCTAAGAAAGAATGGACACACTCTGTGAAGAACGGGGTATTCAAACATGAGAGGTGAAGATTGTTGGGTTGTGTAATGGGGGCTGAAGATAGCTGTTTTCAAAACTGAAGAGTTTATATGGAAGTCAAAGAAAGTTATTTTTTTCTTTTGAGGTTTAAATGGTGGTAGGACAACTACTTCAAAGTTACATTATAACTCAACTTCTATTTAAATAGAAAGGAAGTTAAGATACATAAAATATAGGATACTTCCAACTTAAGGTTATATGAATTCAAGAATACAGAATCAAAATTAATGAAATGAACATATGATATTCTGCCCTTTGTATTTAAGCTGCTACTATTGATTTGAATTGTTTTATTGTAATAGTGATAATTTTGCCTTGAGACCTCTCACTTAATTCTCGTACTTGCAATTTGCCTTGGAATGGAATACAGTATGAGAGTATGGGACTCATGAAGAACTCAAGGCTCAGGCCAGCCTCATTAGGACTGATCTAACAGGATTTAGACACGCTCATTTTCACTGGGATTAGAACATGGCATATTTGCTTGAGGGGTTGACTTTATTACTGAGAAAGGACAATTGGATCATTATTAAAATAGACTTCCTAAAAGATGAATATTGAGTTAACTTTTACTTATCAATGGCTAATTAAAAGCAATTCTTCTCATTATTGATTGATGTATTATTCCAGCCTCAGAATTATTGGTTCATGCATTTAATATACTATAAATATAGAATGGCTTTCAAGTTGTGATAAACTAGCTTACCTATTGGGCTCAAGCTGACTGCATTATTGACAACATCATTAAAAACAGAAGCAACATATTATTAATTTAAAGGATGGGTGACAATGTTATAATTAGATGGTATAATTCAGCTCAAAACCACAAATTTTACATTTCTACTTGGTAAAGTATAAGCATTTTTATCTATTTTTTCAGCACAGTCTCAGATAATTGGATTTTATACTTTTCTAGCCAATTGATCATTATTTTGTAGTCATTTTAAAAAAAATGACAGACCTAATCATGTTGGTATGTCATTGGTGAATGTGGCTTAGACCTATACAGGGGTGTCTTTATTCATTTTCTCACCACCATCTGCCTACTATCTGCTAGATATTTGGAAACAATAGAAAGTCACTGTTTTCATCGAGCTTACATATATAAAGCTTCAAAATGTGTCTATAATATCAGATTTGCTCAAATATATATTTATTCAAAATATCAATCAAGAGTCTGGGCAGAACAGAGACATTTTAAAATAAAAATGTCTCAAAAATTACCTTGGACATACTATTTTGCAGGAAGCTTCTAGAAGATGTTGATCACCAAAATAAAGGAGTAAATCTTGAGAGTTAACGCAGTATCTGGGATAACATTTCTCAAACTGTATCAATATGACCTGGAAAGATACTGCAAAATCGCAGGGTATCTTGGAATATTTTAGTCATCAAGGGAGATACAGTGACATTTGTTAGATACCACATGACTGAACAGTATTAATTTTTTGGACCTTAATTACTTAACACCTAGAACTGTAAGGTATTTCTTTTGGCCTAGGAGTGTCATGAAAAAAAAATTAATGTGACACAAAGGGTATGATGAAGTAAGAACATCTGACAATATTTGAGCTAGGAAATGGGGTTCTAACAGAAAACAAAGGCCACGGGAATCCTCAGGAGGATGGTGAAAGAAGAATTTTAATGACTCATATTCAGCAGGTCCAGGGATCTATTGCAGGTCAAAAGACTCTGGAAGTGACTTTTTCAAATGATTTTAAAAAGTGGTAGAATGTCCGATAGGTTTAAACAAATAGAGGAGATCTGCATCACTTTGAGGGTTCTGGTATGATTTACGATAAATACATGGAAAAAGAAATAAAATGAACTGAGACAACTGCCAATATACAGATAAGAAAAAAATGCAGAAAGAGAAAAATAACCATGGTAATATGCATGGCTCATTTAATAGTAGTTTTTATAATGTAAAATAATGCAAACACTGAATATCTTTTAAAATTTGATTTATTTCGAGAGACTATGAGAGATAGGAAGTGTGCAAAGTTTTCAGCATGTTTGTATATCATAAAGAGACTGAATTATCATACTGCATTTGGAAAAGCTAAAAGATAGTTCTTACCACTAAAAAAACTTTTAAAGTAGCAACAAAATATTATTATAATAAGTACCAAAAGAATTAGCTAAAAATTTCAAAGGTGGCTACCTTTGGCAAACCAGGAATTGAGAACAGTCAGAATAATTAATTAGCCCCGTAGACCATCTGACTCAAAATTAAGACTATAACTTTAATAAAAAAATTTAAAACTAATTTATTTAAATAAAACACATTTTAAGACACTGTAACCTATGTACATTTCCTTATGTTTTTGTTATGATCTCTGTTTTTCAGTGATTAATCATGTGAGCTTGACCTCAGTGGAAGCAGAAGTAAAGATTTGAAGGATGGGGTCCCTCTGACAGAAGATTTTGAGGTAAAAAGTAGTGAAATGAAATGTGGCACCTTTTGAATAAAAAATCAAAGTGAAGTTATTTGAGTGTGGTCAGTTCATTCCTTTTATTCAAATATTTATTTTACTTTGAATTTTACTTTTTAAATTAGTACACAGTAAAATTGCCTTTTCTGGTTATAATCTACCAGAATCTCTGTAAACAGGATATTTCAGGTTTTTAGTCAAAGACCTACAATAAATTTGATGGGGAAGAACTAGAATACAAATAGGGAATTTGGGGGAGAATAAACATATCACTTATGAAATCTACCTGTGGTAGATATTACCTGTGTTCACCAATATCTGATTCTCCTTTTCTTCTTGGCACCAAAAAGACCGACTCAATACCTTACAATTGGATTATAGGCATATTATAGCCATAGATAAATTATGGCCATTGAGTTGCAAGAAGTGATGTGTATCATTGCCTTGCTGAAGCATCTAATTGCTAGTGAAAGACTCTAGAACATTTTCTTCACCAGTCTCATCAATCAAGGAGGCCATATGTGTTAAATGGTGAAGCTGTAGGATTACAGAACTCTCATTAGCCTAGATGTCCTACTACTTACTAGAGCACAGTTTCCCCAGAACTCTGCATTAGAAAGAAACAATTTTTTATGTATGTTAAATCACTGAATTTGGAGGTTGTTTATCACCGCAACATAATTTAGCTTATCCTTACTAAGTTACCACCTATTTAACTTTTTACTATGTTAAAAAGGATTTGGGATCTTTGAGAACTGTGAGGATACCCCACAACAAAGGATCCATGCAATTTATGCTCATCGCTTCCACCACTAATTTCCAAAGGATGAACAGACATTCTTATCTTCATTATTATTATTTTTTTAAATGTGAAGCACATGCTCATTTTTCCTATTCTCAGTAATTTTCCAATGTGAAAATCTAGAGATTTAATTTGGTTGCTTTGTCTTCTGCCTTAATTTTTTAAAAAATTATTTTATTAAAAAAATTAAAGACTATTTTTAGGACAGCTTAGGTTTACATTAAAATTTGGTTTACATTAAAGATTTCCCATATAACCCCTGTTCCCACACATGCATGGCCTCTCCCAGCATGGTACTTTTTTTAGGAAAGATGAACCTATATTACCATATCGAAATCATCAAAAATTAATTGTTTACTTTAGGATTCACTCTTGAGGTTGCACATTCTGTGGGTCTGGACAACTGCATAATGATATATATCCAACAATATCATACAGAGTATTTTCACTGTCCTAACAATCTTCTGTGCTCTGCCTATTTTATCTCTCTTCCCTCCCCCACCTTTGGAAACCACTGATCTTTTTGTTTCCATTGTTTTGTCTTCTAGAATGTCTTATGATTGGAATCATACAGTTTGCAGCAATCTCAGATTGGCTTCTTTCACTTAGTAATATGCATTTAAGTTTTCTCTATGTCTTTTCATGGCTTTTTAGCACTGATTTCCTGCTTTTCTCTCCTTTTGTAACATAGGAACCTATTGTTTGTACTACAAAATTCAAGTTGCTGCAGTTTGAAATTCAGCATTCTGTCCAGCCTCATAGAGTGAGATTTCATTAACTTCATCTAGTTCAACTTTCCAGCCTTTTAAAGTCTATCGATTTCATCATTAGTCCCAGAGAAATCAAGATCTTCTCTAGTTGGTTTAATTAAGAGTTTGGATCTTTCTTATATCTTCTCTATTCATTTGATACCTCAAAGACTTGTCTTGTCCATTTTCCAAATTCTTCATACAGAAACCCTTGAACCACTTTTTGCTAGGCATTCAAGTGTACGCCAAGCCCTCACATGCTGGATTCATGCAGCACTTGGTTTTTACTGATTGATAGATTACTTTATCAGTTTTCTTTTTCACTTCTTAATTTGTCTGATTTCCTCACATTGTGCCAAATTTCTGCTTTAGACTTGGAGAACTCAATGTTTCCTATTCTATTGTTTTTTTTTTTTCCTAGTCAACTTTTATCAGATACAAGTCTATGTTCAAAGTTACCATATTTGAGTCTATGGCCAGGCCACCCTGATCGAGCCCAATCCCGTCTGATCTCGGAAGCTAAGTAGGGTCAGGCCTGGTAAGTACTTGGATGAGAGACCACCTAGGAAGACCAAGTGTTGTAGGCATAAAAAATAAAAACTAAGGGATTGTAAGCTGACAAGGTCCTTGCAATCTGTGAGGTCAACCAAGGGTTGCCTCGCCATAAAAAAACAAACAAACAAACCATAGTTGCTTGAGATTATTTTTTTATCTAGAGATGTGCGACTAGACATATGCACATTTGGGAGTGTAGTTATTCACACTGGGGTCAAGTGACGGAAAATAACATAATCTTTGCCTTTGGGGTCCCAGGTTTACTACGAGTTAACAAATTCCAGAATCTTCCTGAATGTGTTTGCTGTATTATTAGAGTCAGCTTAGGAATCTGATAAAAATGATTTAAAACATTTAATATTCTGGGCTTCCTGATTGAGAAGACTTATTTTAAATATAATAGTGCAACCATAAATGAGGAACTCAAATATAGCTACCATCTTTCCTTGAGCCCGATCACTTAGTGAACTAACAATTAATGTAAGGATAAATTCTCATCACAAAGTCTGTTCATAACTGCTTAAGTTGAGTTTATGGTCTGTTGATTGGCTGAGAGAAGTTAATTGAAAGCAATTATATATAGATGGTTTGCAAACTGTGGCAAAAAATTAATGTGACAAAGTAAGCCTCTGTGGCACAGTTCAGTGAGTCTTATGGTAAGAGTAAAAACCTAAAACTTTTATGTCTATTTAACAAATTTTCATGCTGTTATTTGCAAAATAATATAAACCAATTTTAGTATTATTCCAAGCAGAAGAACCAACTTCTAGATTTCTCACATCTAAAATGTCTCTGACCATTTTAAACCTAGGCCTCTTCCCAATAAGCATAAATTAAATACAAAGATTCATTCATTATTCAACCAGTATTTCTTTGCTATATGCCAGGCAATGTGCTCAATATTTGAGATTAAGAGAAAATTAAAAATTCTTCTTTTAAGATGCTCAAAGTCCAGTAGGAAGACACATATATACAAGTCATTACAATGCAGTGTGAAAAAATCCAATACTAGAAATGCCAACAAAATATTATGAAGAAACATAAAGGGAAAACTAATTCTGGGAAAGCCAGGAAGGTTTCACAGAGGAGGTCACATATTGGTTCATCAGACCAAGAGGGTGACGGGAGAAATAAATATCTGTGTAACATTTCATACACACACACACACACACACACACACGGTATTGAAATTGTCTCTGACTGCTGGCTGCTCAGAATTGGGCTGTTGGCAAAAGTTTCTAGAACAGAGTGAGTAGCTGGTGTACAAACTGTATAAGGTCAGAGTTGGCAGGAGCCTCAACGGTTTTCATACTTAAGTGCCCTAAGGTAGCAACTGAGTCCTGGGGGAGGGGGTAGCTTGCCCAGTGATATCTGTTAGTAAAAACAAACAGTATAAATATTTTACAAACAGTAAATAAGGACACAGTTTGCTGTAATAAGTTGACAATATGAATGTCTCTTTGGGGGAACAGCAAAAATATGATTTTAAAAGCTGCTCCTCAGATACCAAAATCTATGTTTTGTTTTGTTTTCAATATATTTTGTTGTTTTACAAGCACTTCTCAACTTTAAATTTTCAAGATTATTAACCTAACTTGCAATTTCTTTTCACGTTCTTTGGGGAAAAAGCAGCAATTAAATAACAGTTATAGTCTCCCCAATAGGAAAGTGTTTTAGAAAGTTTCTTTATCTGAAATTTGGTTGCAAGTCAGGAAATGAAAGATTAGAAACTTTAAACCCTACACTGGTTATTTCCAAAATGTTGCTGCTTCCAAAAACAGTCTTTACCTATTTTGTTTTATTAGTACTGGGAATAGTGACTTTTATCAAGTATTCTTTCTTGATTAGATAAGTGATATAGATTAAAAGATAGCTAGATAATTAGGTAAATAGAGTGTGTGTGTGTGTGTGTGTGTGAGAGAGGGAATATATATGAGAGAGAGATTAGTTAATTTCCTTCTGGATAAGTGGCGCTATCTGGGATATTATATCTAGTTCTGGAGGGATAGATCTCGGTAATCCGAGATGGGTATAGAAGTTAAAAGTTCCTAGTCTGTATCATAAGGATAGAAAGCAATGAGCAGTGTTCAGAACTGAATCCAGACTCTGGGGACCCAAAAGAAAGCCGCACAGACTATCAAAGTGAAAGGCAGAACAATTGTTGTGAGGGAAAGGGCAAAGAATTAGTGATTTCTACCTGAGGGTAAAAAGTCAGCAAGCTAAATCTCATCCCATTGTTTTATAAAGATGACTTTGAACCTTGATTATAAATTGAGAGGAAGATGGTAAGGATTTAGCAGATCATGCCGATATGCTTAATGTTGTCAACGTAAACCAAGGGCTTTTAACCTTAGTATAAATGAGATTTTTGCAAGAAGATTTCAGAAGCATCGGGATTTGGGATATTTTATTTGATAAGGAAATTTTTCCCCCTATAATCCTTCACTTTAAGAGTAGTAAAATGTAGATTTTAGTATCTCCTCCCATTTTTTAATGCAGAGAAATAGCTGCCATAGTACATAATCCATCAAATTCCAGATCATGTTAAATAGTGTCTTGTGCCTGCAGTAAGCACTCAAGATGTGTCGACCCAGTTGGCCCTCCAAATACCAGAGCCAGAAGCGATGCACTGAACACTCAGAAAGAGTAAGTACTAAAATAAACGCTTGCTTAAATATCAAAATATAATGAAACAGAGGTCTTTAAATGTAAAAAAAAAAAATGCTAAAGTGTAGAGAAAAAGGAATTTCTCTGAGTGTAAGTAAGAAAATCAGAATTTCCTAAGATGAAACAGTAATTTGATGAGTATTTTGTAAAAAGAATTTTAAGTCAATAATAAAATATATTTAAATTATATAAGGTGAGAGGATGCTAATAATTCTGGTGTGCAAGGTGCTTTAGGGATAAAGAGAAGATTATCAGGAAAACTCTGGTTTCATTATTTCTGACTTCACTGAAGTTGTTAGATTCCCACACCTAATTTATTCTTTGAAGCAAACAGATCAGAGGGATTAGGGATGCTAGCTGTATTTTCATAGGGCTTTTACAGATCTCCTGATATTCTATACATGTGAAAAAAATCCAAATATTAATAGACATATAAACAAATAACCATTTTGCTAGGTGCATCCCCTGGAGTTAGAAAAGATACTGAAATGATTGATAAAATGTATAATTTATGGATTCACATGCCACCATGCTCACATTACTTGTGGTGTCTGTATACTGAAAGCAAAACCCCATACTAAATTTTACTGCCCATTTTAGAACAACCTGTGGAGATAAAAGGCACCCAGGAAATTGTCATATACTTATGAATGGAACAGGGGGTGTAAACTCAGAATTTGGTGGTTTATCTGTTTGAGGTTTTGTAAATTCTGTCCTTCAACAGTTCTTACTATATGATAATGTGATTAGATTAAGGAGGCACTAAACATAAAACACACTCACTTCATAGTGTTTCCCAGAATCTCTTTCAGTAACTATTTTTGTTTGTCTTAACAAAGGCATTTGCTCTTGGCACCACTTTTTCAAAAGCTGGATGATATGATGGATGAATAATTTTTCAACAATTGGATGATTAGACCTGAAGTCTTAGTCTTTTGGGAAAAAAAATGTGTAGATATAGCCAGCCATATATCTTAGACGCCCCTCTCCCCCTCTCTCTATATATACACACATACACACACACATACACATATCTGTATATGTATACATATACATATATATATATATATAGCTTTCTTAGAATCATCCAAGAGATATTGTAGCTATAATTCTTAGTTATACTAAAGATTTGCCTTAAATGTGTTGCTATATACAAATCTGACCTAAGATTAAATTCTGAAGCAAAATGTTTGTAAATATTTATTGCAAAATTGGTATGTTGTTTTTCCTTCATCGTATATGTTAATCTATTTTCATATTGAGTCAAATGAAGTAAATTGAGTTGTCAACCTGACTGAAGACCATGTTCTTTCCTATGAAAGCTGGCCAACTAGACATCCTCTGCTATTCATGATGGGGAGGGGTGGAAGTAAGGTGTGGAACGTCTACGGTCTATTTTAGATGAAGTCAAAGGGCTAAAAATGAACTATTGTCACTTTAACTCTATTTTTTTTTCAGTTTGAACCACAACCCTAACATTATTAAAATGTGGCTTTTGTATTTCATTAAAAGCTAAGCAATTAAGTTTGTATTTTGATGCACCATAATTGTAACAGTGTGACATTGTTCTGATGATAATGTTCATTGATCATTCATAATGCGACTACTCATACCATGAATCAAGTATAAATCAACACCTTTTTAATTTTACATGCAGTAAAGTATTTTATTTTCAGTTTGATAATTTGCACTCACAGTTTAATCTTCAGCTGTCAGAATATTTTTGGACTAATTGTCATCTGCTTTCTTATCATAGATCTTTAAATTATTATGGAGAGTGTTTTAGAAATAAACCAAATACCATGGCGGGAGAAGAAACGGGGAGATGTTTGAGCATTACTACTAAAAAAGAATATTTAAGTGCCGAATAAAACGTCTGACATTCAGGCATAGGACAGAAATTGTTGGTCTCATGCAGGGACTGGAGGGTGCATGACCACACCTTCTAGCAGCATCGGAGTAAGTAGACACACAACTACTTGACCTCAATGCCTGTGAAGTTCTTTGTACTCCAACCCACTGTCTGAATTCCATGGCTAATGGAGATATTGTCCTCAGATCTCTTCAGCTACCTTTCCGAGTTTATAAATTTCAAACATAAAAGTATCACAATTTGCGGTGGTTTTATGCTATGTCAATTGCTCCAAGTTAGAACTATAATTTTTAGAATTTCCTTCTCTGTATAATTCTGAGTTAAGATGAGCCATAGGAGAAATTTGTGTAAGGTATGGAAGGAAGAAGAGAAATAGCAGTCGTTACTCTTGATTCTTGTAGTATGACTGGTGCCATTAAAACAGGCATGTTATCAGTTATCTGCTCCTTCGCCTGTTTGAGGAAAGATTGCCATCTGGTCTGGATCTTACCAGTCCTTTCCACCACATTCTGCTTCTTTAAGCCCTGGGCCAGCTATGTGTGTAGCTTAATGGTGAAGGGAACCAGCTTCTTCTACAAAACATCACATTTTTGAGATTGGATACAGACATAGGTTTTATCCTGGGTTCCAGTTTGTCATTGTCCTTTGCTTCATGTCTAAGTTATCTCTACTGCCAACTCTGCTGACCTATAGAAACTTCAGGTCCATTGCCAGATGCAACAAGAACTTTCATTGACTTCTTCATCACCTTCTTCAATATGTGCTGTCTAATCCCTATAATAAACTCCTTTTTTCATATTACTTCTAGTGGTTCTGCTTCCCTTATTGAACTCTCATCAGTACAATAATGGAGGCTGAATTCTATGCCAGTGATTCTCTTTCAGCTGATAATCAGGGAAGGAGTATGAGGTACACATTCTCTCTGTACTTTGCAGTATACATTGACATGCTTCTTTGACCAGAAGGGAAAAACTTTAATTTCTATGTCTGGACACATGTATCCTTTTTAAAATGCAGAAAGCAGTCTTTCACTGTCCAGGGAATTTGTGGAAAGCTTCTGGACTTTGGCTCATTATGATCAGAGTCTCTGCTGCCCTCAGATCAATGCCTTTGCAGTTCTCAATCTCAAGAGTGCATATATTTCTGTGGACCCTTTTCCTCCACCAGTCTGTTCTCATTGTCACCAAACCAGAAAGAGAGGAGAGGAAAGCCCTAAAGTTAGGTGATTATTAAGGAGTTTATCTCTTCTACAAGATATGTCTGCTTTTATTTTGAACTCTTGTTCTTTCTGGCTCTTCTACTTCCTAAGATAAGCAACCCTTTTGAGAAAATACAATGAATCTCTTCTAGAAATTTGCTTTCCTCAATTCATCTGTTTAGTCATGAAATTTGACTCTCCTATGCCAATTTTAGTTTAATCTTATGTTTAATATTATTTAAAGACAGAATGGGGCTATGATGAAATCAAGAAGGCTTGGTAGCACTTCAAGAAAGTTCAACAGAAATATCATCTTATCCTAATGGATTTTTTGACCTAGAAAATAAATAAAACAGATGCTGCTGCATGGTCAAGAATCTGTATAGAGGAGGGAAATGGTGGTCAGCATTCACTGGAAGGGGTTGGAAACTGGAATAGTCTTATCTGATGGGCTTAGACTGATGCCAGAGGAAAACAATGAAGTGTAGGTTATGGAAGGAAACTAAAGCAGGTGTTGGAAGGTGGCATCTTGTGAATTCAGAGCCAGATGCCTCCAGTTGTCTTGGCACTATTATCAAGAGTAATAAGATCTCCCTAAACATAGTAAGATAGAGCATCATATGTGGGAGTCTAAAATAAAGCCAAAATGTGGAGATTGTAATGATGATGATAATGTTAATTGTTCATTCACAATACAACTAGATCACCTACAGGCAGCTAGGCATGTAAGTACCATAAAAGAAATGTAGAACTCCAGTTAATCAGACACTTATTGGGTGATAAGATTCCAGTTTCTGGAGGGGGAAAAAGATGAGAAGGTAAGGACTTTGGGAAAAGCAGTTTCATGAGCAAATACTTATTATTATCATTTTCTACAGAACTTTTAAGAGCTTTTATACTTCTAATGTGCTTTTCCAAAAGAGATATATAGTAGGTTGCATTTTCCACACATAGCCTATTTAATAGTACATCCTTTGGAAAATACTGGAATCATGAATAAATATCATCTTTGCCTTCAAAGACCTCACAGTCTATTGACAGCTAATAGTGGGGAAAATGAACAATGTAAGTAAACAGAACACTGGAGTAAGAGAAGTAGAAGGTAAAGAAAAGAAACCATGCTGATCATTCTCCGTTTGTTCCTTTGGATTCTTTATGTACCCTTCTATCTCTACTATGTGTCTGAGGCAGGTGATGGTTGTGGACAGCATTATTTGGGCTTCCTTGCCCTCTAGGGGGATCAGTCAATAAAAATCTCAGAAGGACACCAGAGGTCATAAAGACAGAGAGACTAGGACACTATTTCTGCCTCCATGTACCCTCCCTCTACCTTTAGCAGGGGATTTTAGCAGCAGCTGCTTTCTTTTGCTGAAAGCCCCGGGTCATGTCAAATGGCCTCTCACACATGTCTGTAGCTCTCATTAGGAACTCAAATCCCTACCTCTACCCATTCAGGTCTACGGTGATAACAACTTCGACTTGCTGTTAGTTCCCATGTGCTTTACCATCTGCTGTTCACCTTTTAACCTTGCCCATACCTCTGTATAAAGTATGCTAATTCATTATCTTTAATTAACTTTTGAGTTTATCATCTATATTGTGGTAGAATTCTCAGTGACAAAGGAACTAATACTTGTTGAATGTCCATTATGTTCCAAACATTTTAATACACATTACTTTTTTGGGTTATCACAAACACCCTCCAGTCTATGAATTATCAGCCTTATTTTATAGAATAAAAAATAAAGGAGAATTAAGATCTCGAAAGGTTATGTAACTTGTACAAAGTCACACCTCGAAAATTAGTAGAACTGAGATTTGAGCCCAGCTGTTCAAAATCCATACACATTTTATCATACTATATAATTAAGAAAAAAGAACCAATTTTTGGAAATAGGACAAAATATCAGAACCAGACTAGTAATAAGTTTCGCTTAATACTGAGCCAATTAAATAATGAAGTGATTTGGTGACAAAACTGTAGAAGTAGAGAAACTGAATTGAGTGTGAAGAGGACAACACAGGCAAGGGACAGGGCCTCTTTCAGAGATGACAATGTTTTTTCTATCTCCTTTTTTTTCTTAAAGGTTATAAAGACAAAATTACACCCAGGTTGAACAGTGTTATAAAATCATATACCCTGCACAATGAAGGGGACCTGGATTCTTTTGGAGCTGTGTGTATCTAGGGAGTCTCTCAACTCCTCACTATTCCTATACCCTTTCAAAAATAAGATTAGATAAGCAATGTGACTATAGCTAACAAGACTGTATTGTGTACTTGAAATTTTCTGACAGGGTAGATCCCAAGTGTTCTCACCAAAATAAAAAAAAAAAAAAAAAAGAAAAGAAAAAGAACAAAAAGAAAAAGAAAAGAAAATGATAACTACATGAGATGATAAATAAGTTACCCTCTATGAAGACTCCAGGAATCTGAGAAACTCAAGTAGGGAAGGTGCAAAGATTTTCTGACATTAGACTCCATAATCTTTTCGTGGTATTTTACTGGTCTTTGTTCCACCTGCGGAGAATAGTAAGTTTGGCCTCCAAAATTTACATGTGAAAGAAAATATAGAGGTTATTAAACAAATGGAATTCAGCAACAAAGCATAAAAAATCAACTGACATTTGCAAGAATTCCCAAATTGCAAGAATTTCAAAACCAGCAATGTATTTCTTTGCAGCTAAATCCAGAATATTAGTTTTCAAAAGGACTGGTCAGTCTCCGAAAGGGCTAAAGCAGGGCATGCGAAGGAAAAAGATCTTATGACAATGGCTAATAGATAAAAACAAATGTAGCCCAGAATTGTATACTTCTATAATCTCGAGAGGACAAAGATGAAGATTTCATCAATCTAAATAACACCTGTTAATTCTCACATAATCTACTTGTTTTGTTCAAGTATGCTATTTTGCTAGAAATATTTTTACCAACAAGAATGGAGCTCATTCTGGTGATAGAGTACTTCTTAACACAAAAGGAAGTTTTTGCCTGCAGGGCCAATATCACATGGATCAAAGACTTTTGATTAAAATATATACAGTTAGGAGTGAGGCTGTGATGTTTTTGTGTGATATCTGGATTTTGTAATGAAACACAGCAGGTAGAATGTGAACTTTAGGGTAAAGAAATGCAATATTCTTGAAATCTGTGTAGACTTTTTCTAACTCCTGGTATTATGATTAACTTTCTCTGGGAGGCTGCCAGCACTGACATTATACTGCTGTTCAGAGATGTTCTTTTGATGGAGAATATCTGGTGATGTCAGCCTGAATAGCTGCACAAATGATGATGGCTGTGGCCTTTCTAAACTGGGCTTGTTTGATGAATTGAGGAAATTTTAGAGCTACATATAAGTGGAACCTGGAGCAGAATTTGTTTATTTTTCCAACTTTTGAGCTGACATAAATTTTGGAGCCAAACTTATTATTCTCCCCAGGTGGAACAATGAGCAGTAAAATATCATAAACTAAATATGAAGTCTAGGGTCAGAAAATCTGATTTGAAACAAAGTTCTGCTGCTTTCTGCCAGTGGATTTGGGGTAAGTCACTCTACCTCCTTGAGTAACAATAGCCTTATTTGTGTGATGTAAATAATAATAACAACTATTTCACAGGTAGTCAAAAGAAACAATTAAAATGATATATGTGAAAGATATCTATAGACATCTATTTCTTGCAACTTGGTCTACAGAATCTTATCAACTTTTTTTTCCAAAAACAACTAAACAAAATGAATAAAGTATTTTAAATATCCCTTTTAAAAACATAGTAAAGGGCTGACAATTATAAATGGAATATCAGAAGACAAAAAAATCAGTAAAACTGAGAATTTAGAGGGATTAGCAAGAGACTAAATTTTACTACCACCCTGAAGGCATTTACCAAGCAAATAAACTAAATGTTCAACTTTCATGGTCTCACAGAAGACATAAGATAAAGTTGAAGACCAGCTTCAGGTAGGAAATCTAATAGGAGGTCTCCCTACCTTGGCTTTAGGCTAGAACCTCCAACCACTATACATTGGTATAAGGGAATCTAGAAATTAACCTGCCTTTCATACCAGGAAACTATTTAGGAAAATCCCCTTTCTAAAACTGTGAGTTAGGGAGTAAAAAAAAAAAAAAAAAAAAAACTCCTCTGGAAACCTACAACTGTAAGTAAATATATATAGTTTTGTCTACCAAATTTATACGATTTTGCTGATTTAAGGTATGGAGATTTTTATCTCAAAAATCCCTGGAGGAGTAGCACTCCAGATTTGCGACAGAAATAAATGTCAATCATTTCTGGAGAAACTAACCTTCAGCCTAGGTCTTAAAAGAAGATAAGCTTATAGTAAAAAAATCATTAAATGGGTAAGCAGTCACAAACGACCCAAGAAATAGGCCCACAAAAGTTCAGTTATTGAAATTATTACACAGAATATAAAATAAGTATGTTGAATACGTCTAAAGGTAAAAGAAATGAAATAAAAGTAGAGAGAGATTTCTTTTTTTAAGCATGATGGAGTAACTTCTTTAAACTAATTTTCCTGTCAAAAATAATCATTAAAGTTGAATAAAATATAGAAAATGGCTGTTTGGAAGAATAATAGTCCAAAGAAGGTAGCCAAGACTTGAGGGAGTAAGATCCTGGAGGAAAAGGAATTGCTCTGAGGTGAGTGTATACTTGCCTCCACTTTTCCTTTTCAGAATATTTGCAATACATAACCTGTTTCATAGAAGCCAGACAGAAAGCAATGACCCAAAGTTTGGGGCAGTTATAGTGGGTTAAGGAGGCAAAAACTTATCCTTAAGTTAAAGCTTGAGGATCAAGCTCCCAGGAGAAAGGGAAATCACAGAGAAAGGAGATCCCCTTTACATAAGCGGTTTCCCCTTTAGACATTAATCCCATACTGTGCATGTACAATACATCACAGTGAACCAAATATTTCTTTTTTGTCCTCATTTGATAACAATTTTTTTTTATCATGAATGGGTGTAAAATTGTTTTCTATATCGCTTTAGAAAATCGCATGTTTTATTTTTTCCTTTTAAATCTGTTGAAATAGCGCTTTACATTGTTTGATTTTTCAAGTGTTGAAATAATCTCAGAGCCTGGGATACACCATACTTGATCACATATTATTATTTTTGAATATTACAAGATTTGCTATGCTTTTATTTTATTAAAGATTTTTTCTATGTTTATTAGTGATATAGTGATTTTCATTACTTATAATGTCTTTGTCTGTCTGGTTTCGTAGTCATTGCTGGCCTCATAAATGTGTCAGAAAGATTCCCTGCTTTTTTTTTTTTTTCCTGGAAGACCTTGTGTAGAATTGGTGTTATTTGTTCCTTAAATGTTTGGTAGAATTCACCAATGAAATATACTTTTAACTATACATTTATTGTCTCAAATAGATATAGGACTATCCTGGATATCTATTTTTTTTTAAATAAACTTTGGTAGTTTGTGCCTTTCAAGATATTTCTCCATTTCATTTAAGCTGTCAAATTTACAGGTATTTTCATAATATTCTATTATTATCCTTTTGATCCATAGAGGTTTTGTTGATGTTCTCCTTTCATTCTTTTTTAATAGACTTTATATTTTAGAGCAGTTTTAGTTTCACAGCAAAATTGAGCATAAGTACAGAGATTTCCTATATATCCCCTGCCCGCACACATGCATAGCCTCTCCCATTATCAACATCCCCCACCAGAGTGGTAAATTTGTTAAAAATCGATGAACCTACATTGATACCTTATTACTACTTAGAGTCCTTATTTTATATTTTGGTTTCTTCTTTGTGTTGTATATTCTACCGGTTTAGACAAATGTACAATGATGTGTCCACTATTGTAGTATCATAGAGTAGTTTCACTGCCCTAAAAAGCTTCTGTGCTCTTCCTATTCATTCCTCTCTCTATCTTAGTCCCTGGCGACCACTGATCTTTTTACTGTCCCCATAATTTTGCATTCAAAAATTTTATTTAAATTAGTTTCAAGTATACAGTACATTGGTTAGCTATCTATATAGTTCATAAAATGATCCCCCCAATTTCTCCCTCCTTCCCCTGACCCTCCACCTAGCCATCATATTAATGCTAACGGCATTCTCTCTGCCATGTTCCCCATCCCCCTCTGTCCGTCACCAAATTATCCACTATATTTGCGAGTCTATTTTTGATTAGTTTGTTCTTTTTGTTTCTTAGATTCTGCATATAAGTGAAATCACATGGTATTTATCTCTCTCTCTCTGACTTATTTCACTCAGTATAATAACCTCTGTGTCCATCCATGTCATTGCAAATGGTAGGATTTCAGTTTTTTAAATGATTGAGTAATATTCCATTGTATATATGAATCGTGATTTCTTTATCCAATCATCTGTTGACAGGCATTTAGGTTGTTTCCATATCTTGGATATTGTAAATTATGCTGCTATGAACATAAGGGTGCATAGATCTTTATAACTTATTGCTTTGGTTTTCTTTAGATAAATATCCCGAAGTGCAATTGCTGGGTCAAAAGGTATATCCAGTTTTAATTTTTTGAGAAACTTCCATATTGTTTTCCATAGCAGCTGTACCAATTTGCAATCTCACCAACAATATATGAGGGTTCTCTTTTCTCTGCATCCTCGCCAACACTTGTTTTTTGATTTATTGATAGCCATTCTGACAAGTGTAAGGTGACATCCCATTGTGGTTTTAATTTGCATTTCTCTGTTGGTTAGAAACCTTGAGCATCTTTTCATATGTCTATTAGCCATCTGTATTTCCTCTTTGGAGAAGTATCTGTGCAGGTCTTGTGCCCATCTTTTAATTGGATTGTTTGTTTTTTTGTTGATGAATTGTATAAGTTCTTTATATGCCTTTTCTAGAATGTCATAAAGTTGGAATCATGTGGTATGTAACATTTTCAAATTGGCTCCTTTTACTTAGTAAAAGACATTTAAGTTTCGTCTTTTTATAGCTTGCTAGATCATTTCTTTTTAGCACTGAATTATATATCATTATCTAGATGTACCACAGCATATTTATCCATTCACCTACTGAAGGCCATCTTGGTTGCTTCCAAGTTTTGGCAATTATGGATCAAGCTGCTTTAAACATCTGTGTGTAGATTTTTGTGGGGATATAAGTTTTCAACTCCTTTGGGTAAATACCCAAAGGAACAAGATTTTTTGGTAAGAATATGTTTAGTTTTGTGAGGAGCCACCAAATTGTCTTTCAAAGTGGTTGCACCATTTTGCATTCCCACCAGCAATGAATGAGTTTCTGTTGCTTCGCACCCTTTGGATGTTGTCCACGCTCAGGATTTTGGTCATTTTAATAGCTTTGTAGTGGTATCTTGTTTTAATTTACATTTCTTTATGAATTACGAGGTAGTGCATCTTTTGATATGTTTATTTGCCATCTTTGGTTATCTTTGGTATATCTTCTTTGGTTAGATGTCTGTTAAGATGTTTGGCTCTTTTTAATTGGGTTGCTCATTTTCTTATTGAGTTTTAAGAGATCTTTGCATATTTTGGATAATGTTCCTTTATCAGATATGTTTTTCATAACTATTTTCTCCCAGTCTGTGGCTTGCCTTTTTATTATCTTGACAATGTCTTTCACAAAGCAGAAATTTTTAATTTTAATGAAGTCCAGTTTATTAATTCTTTCTTTCATGGACTGCGCCTTCAATGATGTACTTAAAAAGGCATTGCCAACCCCTAGGTAACCTGATACTGAGAAGGTCTCCTGTCCCTCCCTCAGAGGCAGACATACTTTGTTTCTATCCTATTCCAGAAGCAACAGTTCTTTGTGCCAGTTTCACTGAGGGGTACACTCTCTGGACCCAGTCTCCAATCTTTTCTATGTGCATCCTGTTAAGATTCATGGAAAAGAACTTAATAGGAAACCACCCTTATTTCTGAGGCTCTCAAGGATGCTAAACTGTCATGCTTGGCCATGCTCAACTATTAAGCGTTAATTAATATGTCAATTATTTTTCGCAAATCTGCTTTTATGGCTTTTACTTCTTCCTCCCATGTTCTCCCAAAGGCAAAAGAGTACATGAGTCCTGTATCTTCTCAAAGGGGCTTATCATCCTTTCAAATTTAGTTTATCTTGTTATGTTCTTCGATTAGCTCATACAATGTTATAATTTAGTGGATTATGCAACTTATCCTGGTTTTTAGAGTGGAGGCAACAATTTCTTTTGGCTTTCCATATCCTAAATAGAAGCAGAACTCCATAGTGTCTTTCACGTTGCTCTGGTAAATGATATATCCTTTAGGCCCTTCTTTGAAACATAATTCTCTGGTGAGCTTTTTTTATATTACATAAAATATCCCCTAGAGCATACCGTTTTCTGAGCCTGATAATGCTTTTGTCCACCATCTTCCATGGCAATGCTAGCATTTCTATCTCAGTTAGTATGAAACATCACTTTTTATGCTTCTAGAAGCTATCCTAACAATATGTCTATACCATCTTTAGCATCATTGCCAGGATATTAAGTATTCTATCCCAGGAAAGTGCTGGAAGATCACTAGACTCTCCCTTCTCCAGCTTATGTTTCATTGCCACTTGATCGAGCACACTCAGGATTCAGCTCACAATACTCCCTTGGGTCCATCAGGTATCCTGCCTAAATCTCATAGCTGCCTTGGGGTATAGTCCCTTTCTTACCTTATCAGGCCCAGCACAGTCCAGCTAAGTTACATTACCAATTTAATCAAAGTTATAGTCCTGGTGTCTTGAAGGAGAGTTAGAGACAGATTTAGGAGAGATCATCTGTGGGAAAGGCTTATGTATAATTTTTAAGCAATTATAAAATACTAGCCTTTAATTTTGAGTACTCTTTAGGTTCGTTAGCTTCAGGGAAATTTGAGGATTTGAGATTGTCAGGAGCTTCATTTCAGATGTCCTTATACCATGTGTTAGAGTTACATTTTCTTCCCATCTTGGATCCTGATGTTGGTATTGGAGACTTATCTTGGTTGGGAATGTAACTTTCTTTGGAGCTTATCTCCTTTTATAATTAAGTCTTAGGCCTGGTCATCAACTCCTTCATACCACTGCTTTCACACTTAGCTTTTAATTACTGATCAATCATATTCAGCTTATTATTTTTCTAAAGTATCAATATAGCTTAGCAATAGCTAGGTAGTCCTTTTCCTTGATAATGACTATCTGTACTAATATTTCTCAACTACCTGATATATAACAGCAACTAATGCATGCCTTTCCACTGGTATACCATTCTAGTTGACTACTGGTGAAAATTTTAACACAGAGCTGTACTATCATCTTGTGCCAGAGGCCTTCTTTGCTCTACCTACCAGAAGCTATAAATTTCTCAATGCTAACCAAAGAGTAGATAATCCAGCTCCCAAATCTCTTCCTACCTTCTGCTTTTGAGACTGCTCTTTACACAAATTATTACAGGTTGAGTTCTCTGGTAAGCATCCAGGTGGTTTATTTGGGAGGACTTTTGGGATCAATATTGAGAAAGGGAAGGAAAAGAAGCAGGACTGGGTACAGGGAAATTATGAGCTGTGATCTAGTCTCTCGAGAAGCCTCAGCTGACACTGGTATGTGAGGGGTGAAGGATTTGAAGATATAATGACATTTCAGAGCTCTCCAAACACAGTGCATAGGTTGTTGGATATGGGTCTCCTTGGGAAAATGGCATATATAATCTTGGCTATAGTGACTCTCCTCAACAAAGGAAATTTACAAGAAGAAGCAGATCAAGGAAGACTGCTGACAGCAATCCTAGCAGCTGGGGTTACTATATCCTACATTTCTAATGGAGAATCTTAGAGGCACTTCAAGTTGGAGAAATTCAAAAGAAACCCACACCAAGGCAATCATAGCCAAACTGATAAAAATTAAAGACAGAATAACTTTACATCATCAAGAGGGAAAAAAGGACATCAAATGAACAATGGTAAGATAGACAGCTAGTTTTCAGTGATGTAAATCAGAAGTTAATGAAACATTACTTTCAAAATGAAGGAGGAAAATAACTGATAACCAGGAACGCTGTTTCTGTGGAGAACATTCTTTAAATATGAAGGCAACATAGGCTATTTGAAGATAATAATAATAATAATAAAAACTGAGAGGTTATTTTGTTTTGTTTTGCCAGTAGAATTACACTAATAACAGTACTAAAAGTGGCTGAACTCATTGAAGGGGATTACCTAGACAGTTAAAGAACTTGGATATAGACTCTCAATTGAAGTTGATCCCTGGAGCCCTACTGCATATGCATGACATTCCTTGCCTCTTCATTATAATAGGATCTTATAATGGTCTGTTACAAAGGGAATTCTGGCTACCTCTTGCTTACACCGGGTTCTGTGTGTTTGCAGACCCACCCAGTGGTTACTGCCCAGTCTTCAAGTGTATAACTGGGATTGGTATACTTGGAATTTTGAATAATCCCTACAGGGGTCCTTGGTTTATGAGGTAAAAGCTATCATAGTGGGGAAGGCCAAGTGGAAACCTCAAAAACTGGCTCCCTTCCCAGCCAAAAAAAGTAAATCAAAAGCAATTCATCCTGAGATGGGGATGAAGTGGTGGCAGAGCTTAACACCACAATTAAAGACTTAAATGTTGTAAGGACAGTGGTCCCTATAATATATTCATTTAAGCTGCAAGTCTGGACAGTCTATAGAAACTGGGTGGATTCTGGTGAATGACTCTGGAATACTGAAAGGACAAACAAGTAGAAGCTTGATAGCATCTGCTATGCTAGAAGTGAGAGCAGGTTAATGACTCAGGTACATAAAATGCACTCATTGACTTGGCAAATGCATCTTTTGCTATTAAGATTAGAAAAAGGATCAAAAACAGTTTGCATTCAAGTGGAATGAGCATTGCTATTTATTTGCAGTTTTGTCTGCCTTTGTCATATGATGTCTAAAAAGATCTTGACTACAATAATATTGTCTAAGCTCTGTTTCTTGTTATTATTCCCCCTAAGGAGATAGGAACTATATAGCCCATATAATATCACTTTGACCCATTACATCAATGATATTAAGCTGATTGGACAGGATAAGCAAGGAATAAGCTCGTATCCTAGAGGCCGTGGTAAGACACATGCTCTCTAGAGGTTGAAAGATAAGCTATGACATTTTAGGGACCTACAGATCCAGTGAAATTTATAGAAGTCCAGTAGTAAGTAGTATATTAGCACATTTCCTACAAAATAAATGACAAATTGCTCTATTAAGCATTCCCTACCACAAAGAAGGAAGCATGGTTCTGGGTAGACTTTACTGGGTTCTATAGGCAACACTTTCTACATTTAGAAGTACTCTTCCAGACCATTACCTGGGTTACTTGGAGGCTGCCAGTTTTCAGTGGGATCCAGAACAATAAAGAACTCTGTAGCAAGGTAAGGCCATGGTGCAATCAGCTCTGTTCCTTGGGGTCTTACGCTCTGGAAGATTCAATATTGCTATAAGTGTCAGACCATTGTTAGAAGCAATTAGTATAACTGAGATTGAACATGGCCCGGGCTATAGGGAATGATTAAGCCATGTATATGAGCAGGTAGCCTTGACCCCCATGTCACTCACTACATTTGTGATAGTGTTCCATCCCACCTCTCATATAGCCATTTGGAGGTACAGCCTAGTCTGCTAGTTTAGCACAGTGGAAGTTTGAACAACCTGGGCAACCACTTGGTACCAAAACTATGTATGCCTTACCTACCTCCAGTATTGAGGTTCTCATTGCCAGTTGGGCAGTAAGTAATCTGGGTTCAAAACCCCATTTTATATTTAGTTTCTTGGGTTACTACTGATATCAATTGTTGCAGATCAAGTACTCTGGAATAAAGAACTGAGATCTATTAATAATTTAATAATCAATAAGGCATTAAGTATTTATTAAGAATCAACACATATATATAGAAGGGAGAGAGGGGAAGCAGGGTTGGGCAAAGAGAGAAGTCAAGCTTAGGTGCAGGCTAGAAAAGAGTAAGTCAACCTGACTGTGGCTCTGGATCACATATTGCCTGTTAAGGTTATTCCTGATTGAACCAAAATATCTAGGCCTTTATACTTTCACTTGTTATTGGATGTAAGCTCCCCAAGTAAGTGTGCAACCTTGGACAATGGAGTATTCTAAATTGAGGCAAACTCTAAAGGAAAGCTCATCCCTGAAAGTTGGGGGAGTAAATTTTGCCTTAAAGGGGGATCTGGAGAGAATATTTTCATGTCAACTACAGTAAATAATAGAAGGTGAGATTAAATGGGTAAGAACTGGAGTTCCAGCACTGAAGACACAGATGACAGATTGGGCAATTTACATTCAGATAGAAATGAATTTCTTCTAAATGCCTTAAGTAATTTGCCTCAAATCATCTTTTCCTTCTACTGCAAATTAGATTGTGCCATCACAGACTGTAATAAGTCGGATGAGAGAGTAACAAGGCTTTCCCAGGCTGGACTTGTCTAATAGTTTAACTTTGACTCCCTACCCCAACCCCTAGATATACTAGTGCAGAAAACCTTACTCAAAATAACAGTTTAAATACAAAAGCAGACTTTTACAATGGAATGGAGACTCTTTCATTTCATTATTCACCAAATATTTATTGAACTAGATTTCAAAAAGTGAAAATAACTAGGGAAGGCTAATAGCCTCTAGATTTAATAGGTCTTTTGTGCACATTGCTTAGTATTTCATGGAGCTAGTCAACCACATTTCACACCAGTTTCTTCCTAAGTGTATTACTGTTTTCCCCCCATGGGAACATATTTTTAATTACATAATGGAAGTCAGTAGAAAATAGGATTTGCATGACAAATATTTTCGTTCAGTCACCTTTGCTTTATGTCAAGGGATTTATTGCTGATAAAATAATTTTTCATGCAATCAACAAATTGAGTATGTGATCTGGTTTATATACTCTGTGGCATGTGAAATAAAAGATGAATAAGCTATAACCTCTGTTTTTAAAAGAACCTCCATTCTATTATGAGATGAGAGATGGACATAAACAGAATATAAAACAACTAGTAGTACGTGCCAGATGATGAGAAAAGTAATATAAGAATTCAGAAGAAAGTAACCCTACCCATACTAGGCAAGAGATCTCTGGAAAGGGCAAAAAGGAGACCATTGTAAGCAGAAACCACAAGCACTATAATCACAACACAAAAGCAAAAGAAAGGCAAAGTTTTTAGGGAAATCGTTACTAGTCCAGGTTGGCTGGTTGGCAGACGCATAGGTTATTTTTAGAAAATGGATAAATAAAAGTTTGGAAAAGAAGTTTGTGTTTTGTCAAGGTTCTGAATACTGGCCAAAGGACTTAGGACTTCATTAACTAGACAATGAGAATGTTCCCAGGACTGTTAAGAAGACAGAAGTTGTACAGGCTTGATTTGCTTGGAGCAATTTGGATTGAAGAGTTTAGAAGTTTGAGAACTAATTAAAATAATATTTAAATAGTTCAAATAAGAAGTAATAAGGGCCTAAGTTAAATATTTTTAAACAACATTGCAATTATTTATAGAATGTCCTATTATACCTTATTTAAATTTTGACTCTAAGCATTGACTACAGTGCTAATTTATAGCTTGCTTTTCAAGAAATATACTTTTAGTAAGTGAACAAATGAATCCATGATAGGAAGTAAGAAAGGAAGACTATTGCAAATAACAGCTTAAATCAATAGAATCTTTTAAATCATTTGATGTGAGGGCTAGAAAGAGATTTCAAAGAATTTGAACTTGAATGGTTGAGAGAACAGTAACAACAATTATAAGAAATTCTGGGGGAAAATTAGTTCAAGAGGAAGAAATTTGAGGGACAATATGGTGAGTTTAGTGCAAGATGAGGGTCGCCCTCAGTGAGCCAAGAGGGAGTGAGCCACATTCTCACAAAATAGCACAGAGTAGGGGTGTGCACTTTCCTCTTTCTCACAGAAAACAGCATGGCTCCAGTATGATGAATACTGGAAGGAAGGCAGGTAAAATTATTTAGATTTTTTTAGGTGTCTGCTGTTTTGAGATGCTCTGGCAGTGCAGCACCAAGTAGTGGTCAGTATTTTCTCAGAGGACTTGCAGGGGCACGCATGACTAAGGCCTAGAAGATATTTCAGGATTTGGCAAAAGGGGCAGATGTCCAGCCATCTGCCCCACTGAGGCTCCCAATACAGCCTGGTGGGAAGCAACAGCCTCCAAAAACTGTAGGCATGTACACCATTGTACACAGGTGGGACTTCTTCTGGCCACACCCAGGAACTCTTGAGGTGTTTGGGGAGTACTTTGCAGGGGCCTGAAGGCTGCCAATAATGTAGGTGCATACTCCATCTCACAGAATTAATGGGCATTATTGTTAACATAGGCATGTAATAGTCACACATTGTGGGCACTACAATTAAGCCACACTCCTATTCCACAGAAACTGCCCCCTCCCACAGTATTTGCTTCCAAGAACCAATTCTATACACATTCGCCATGTCTTATTGATGGGCAGATAGTTCAGAACCAAGTTTTAAAGCACTTATGATTGGTTTTGAATTTGGAAAAACATGTGCACATATCCCCAGAAAAGTTAGGCACAGCTTTTCATCCAGAATGAATAATTATGCATAGAACTGATTACTTAAATACACAGTTCATGATTATGAATGAAATTACCTGCATTACACTGAAAATACCTTCTTCTGCATGGATTAAGGAAAGTAAAACTTGATTGCAGATGCTAGAAAATTTTAGGTCTTGAGATTTTCCAGTTGCTCTCAAAATATATCACTCACTTCTTGTAACATTCTCCTTATAGAAGTAATGTACAAGTTAAAATTGAAAATGAAATATTGGTTATACTGGATTTCACAGTGGAATAAAATTTCAGAAGCTGGACCACAGGAAAGTAAGTGGACTGCTTTTCAGTTTTTATATCATCTAGTTCAGACACTTTCCTGAAGCTATAGATGCAGAGGCCAAGTAGATCTCCATCTACTTGTTTAATCTAAGGGATATCAGCAAACTCTCACACCCCTTACAGTTTCTTCTATAAATCTGTGTAGATGCCTAAAATCCTACCTTTATTACTTTACTAGTTTGGTCTTTTTTATGAAAATGCATGTTCCTGAGAAGAATAATCCATGAAAGTGTAATCCATCAAAGGAACATAGTGTGAACCAGCTTGCCAGCTCTATTCCAAAGCGACAGCTGGGGAAGGACAGGTTTATTTTCCGTGTTGTTTTGGCAATGTCATTTTTCACATATTTTCCCACTAACCAGATTAGACTCTCTGTGTAGGCAAGGGCCTTGGTGTTGGCTTTTATCAGATCATCTCATATGAACATATGAACTTGCTTCCAGTTTTTTGGAAACTCATTTGCTTTTCTTATATTTTGTAGAGTTTTGCAGGAAACCAACTTTATAAGCATGTACTGCTTAAATGTGAGGACTCAATGCTGATATTGTGATCCCAGATCAAAAACAGTTTAAAGACACCAGACTCAGAAACACTTTGAAATGTAGGCAAAATACAGCTCACTTCTCTTGGTTTATTACTCTATTTTATGTTCATAAACCATAGCACTATTTTTAATTAAATTTCATATTTACTAAAATAACATTTCATACACATACAAGGTAACAGAAAGTTTAAAACACTAGAGTCGCTCTAAAAAGTTTTCTATAAGGGAAAGCAACAGTGTCTTGCCCTCCAGTGCCTCCAATCTCTTTCCCACTCTTAAAGGGACAGCATTAGATAATGCTAGTTGTAGGTTTTTCAAGGTTGAGAAAAATACCCTTCTTTTCCTAGTTTGTTGAGAGTTGTTATCATAAATGTATGTTGAATTTTCTCAAATCACGTTCTGTACCAATTGAGATAATTATATATTTTCTGTTTTAGCTTGTTAATCAAGCTAAATCAGATAAAATTAAATTAGTTAAATTATTAGCTTAATAAAATTAAATATGATAAATTGCTTTTATGAATTTATGAAAGTTCAACCTGTCATTCCTATGATAAACCCCATTTGGTCATGATATATTATCCTACTTTATAGTACTAGTTTTCATTTGCTACTGTCATAGTTCTCTGGATTTCTTTGAACCTATTGCTACATCCTCCTACAGCTTCTCAAAGGTCAGTACAATTTTCCACATGATGAAAAGTATCTAATAATCTGTCAGTTCAATTCTCCTCAGCAGCCTCATCCAAACAATCTGGACAGTTGTTCTCCAGGCTTGCTGTTCTGTAAGCCATCTTTCTGAGACTGTCTTTCTTCTCTCATTAATTTTTATAATCTGTTTTCTGTATCCATGCTCTCTTTTTCTTAGTTTTTATTTTTATTTATAGGTTTTTTTTTTTTTTTTTTTGGTGGAGAATATCCTTCAGTACTTTCCTTTGAAAAGGTAGATTTGAGACACTTTTCATGTCTTGGAATAACTTTATCCTCACCTATGATTGCTAGTTTGGTTGCCATAAAAATTTACATTTAAAACTTTCCTCACTTAAAATTTTATATTTTGTTTTCGATTTTGCTTTGAAGAAGTTCAAAGCAATTATGACTCTTGACCTATTGTAAGTAACGTTATTTCTTCTTTCGAAAAACTTTTGTCTTTTTCTTATCCTTAGCATTCCAAAATTCCATAAAGATGCCTCTTAAATAATTATTTTGAGAAATAATCATATGATTAGCTGATTGGCTTCTTTAATCTTGAGTTCTGGGAAGTCATCTGTCCTTAAGTTCTGAAAATTTCTTTTCTGTAATTTGTTTTTTGTGTCGACTACTGAATTGCAGATTCGTTGGGGGTTACCTTTTGAAAGCATAAAATGATAGAAATATTTGTACAATTATAAAAGCAGAAATCTGCTACTTTCTTCGGTTTATAATTTTATTTTAAAAAACATTAATCAAACATCCATTACACAACAAGCACTGTGCTAGAGAGAAGAAGCCCAAAGATAAATTGGTCCCAGACGTTGTTGTTTATGTACTGAGAGATAGAGACATGAAATCTGATACTAGTACTCTAATACAGTATGTACTGGTATATGGGATGAATAGGAAGTTGGGGTACATGAAAGAGGAATACTCCTAAAGGGAATTCAGGGAAGATTCCCTGGAAGAGATAATATGTAATTTAAAATTTAAGGAGGCATGAGAATTAAATAAAGAAGTAGGTGAAGGACAGTCCTGTCAGTAAGAGTGATATTTTTATCTATTCATTCATTCATTCATTCATTCATTCCTTTACTAACTTTTTCAATAAGTTTTATAGGATATTATCTGATTGCAAATTAATTTTAGACACACAACATGATCAAAGACATGAAATCACAAAATACATACATTTTGTGTCTATGTGTATGTGTCTGTCACTAGAAGCATTTAGAACTGTTAGTGGAGTGTAATATATGACAGATGTGGCAGGAAAGAGAGGTCTGAGAACAGGTACTTTCTTAACTTCCTGGTGTGGCATGGTAAGTACTTAGAATTTTTCCTGTAGGTTTTTGGGTGTCATCGTAGTATTTTTTTTTTTTTTTCTGGTTGTGGTTTGTTTTTATAATAGAATTATTTCATGTGAATTCCCTGTGTTTTTTTAGCTTACCAACTATACATCATATATAGGTCGGTAATTATGAATCTATTTTCTTTCCCCAAATACATGTTGTCTTTGCTTTAGAACAGGCACTTATCTATATCTATATATCTGTATCTCTTTAAACTCTCTCTTCACCATATCTACTAGCAACCAGGCCTCACCTTTCTCTCCACTAAAATAATCTAGGATGTCTAAAAGACTGGTGTATTGTTCTGTAATTTATCTATGCTGAAATAATCATGTGTAAACATTCACCCACTTTTTTTTTACATTCATCTCTAAATCTATCTATCCATTATTTGTTTCAAGCTCGTTACAAAAAATTATGTCCTATTGTACAGTTTCTCAGCTAGGCCTCACAGAAACTCAAGTTGACTCATATAGTTTTAATGAAATATTCTTAATGACTGAAAAATATTCCATCAAGTGGATGTAACATAATTTATTTAACCATTCTCATATTGATGGTTATAATCTGTTTCCAGTTTTATGTCACGATGAACAATGCTGAAGTAAACATCCTCGTACATCTATCTTGGCACACTGCTGTTTTAATTTCATGAGATAGGTCCCAGATGCAGAATTACTGGGTTGAAAGGTATGTGTGTTTTCAAATTTAATAGATTTTGTTGCTAAATTACTTCCCCAAAAGACTAGTCCTATGTCTACCAACACACAATGAGAAGGTTGTTTTCCTCATATCCCCACCAACAATAGATAATATTGCTGTTTAGTATGTGCCAATTGGACTATATAAAATATTTCATTGTTATTATACTTTTCATTTCTGTGACGACTGCTAGGTTTGGGGATATATTTTTAGTGGTCATTTGGTCTTGCTCTTCTGTGCCTTTTGCTTGTTCACTGGCTTTTTCTTGTGAATTTATAAGTAGTCTTTGTTTTGTGACTGGCTTATTATTAAAATAAATATTAATATTTTGTCTGTCATCTACAACTCAAATGTGCTCTCTATATATGTGTGTGTATATATATATATATATAATATACACATTATATATATATATAGTTTCTTGATTTCCTATCTTGATGATGGTCTTCCCCACTCCTTTAATATGTGTATATCTCTTATAGTTTCTACTAAATTGTCTTGTCTTTTACTTTAGAGTTCTCAATCCATCTGAATATTTTTTTAATTTATAGTGTGAGATAGGGATGAAACTTTTTTTTCAGATGTATAGCCAGTGCACGATCACTATTGAAATAAAATTAAAAAACTAAATTTTCATATGATCTGTGGTCTGTGTCTGGATTTTTCATTAGTTCTCACTGGTTTCTATTTCTGCATCAGTATTCCATTTTTACATTACAGAATATTTATAATGTTTTCAACATTTATTAAGGTAAATTCCTTTTTATTATTCTTGCTTTTTCTTTTATTAGCTATTTCAGAAATTATTTTTTTTATCAATTTAAGATACTTTTGTCAATTTCCCCAAATTTTTAAACCCTAATCTCTATAAATATTTTAATCGGACTTTAAATATATTTATTAATATTGATGAAATGGACATTTATATTCTAATAATCCTTTCCATCTGAGAACATGGTATGTTATTTCCATTTTTTCTGATTTTTAAACATTTTCTTCAATCAGATTTACCCTTTTCTGCACCTTTCTTGTTAAATTTATTTCTAAAGTATTATATATTTTTTGTTATGGTTGTTATGAAAATATTTTCTCAGTGATTATTGCTAACAGAAAAAACTCACAATATTTTAAACAGTGCTGAGGCACAACAAACATGAATTTAAATAGAAACATGGTGCTAATATGTGGAGAATGGATTTTTGGGGAACACAAATGAGGAGAGAGAGGTCAGTTAGGAGAGGGTCGTTGCAGTTCAAATGGGAGGGAATAAATGTCTGAATCTGGATGAAGCTGACAAGATGGAGACGATGGATTTGATATGAAATTGGTAGAAACTGAGTGTTGACTTTATATGGACACATGGGCAAGTGTTCAGATCTGCTTTTAGGTTTCTGGTTGTTTCCTGCAATGACGGAGAAAAGAGAATGAGGAGGAGATAATCTGTACTCCCATATTCACTGTAGCACTGCTAACAATAGCCAGGATATGGAAATAAACCAAGTATCCATCGACAGATGAATGAATGAAGAAAATGTGGTATATAAATACAATATAATATTACACGGCCATAAAAAAAAGGAAATCCTTCCATTGACAACAAAGATGAACCTAGAGGACATTATGCTAAGTAAATAAGCCAGTCACAAATGACAATTACTGCATGATTCCACTTATGTGAGGTACTGTACTTCGTACAGTCTAAATCATAGGAGCAGAGAATACAGTAGTGGTTGCCAGATGCTAGGGGTTGTGGAGTTGTTATTCCAAGGATATAAAGTTTCAGTTATGCCTAATAACTATCTCTCAGCCATCTGCTGTACAATATAGTGCCTATAGTTAATAATATGGTATTGTGCACTTCAAAATTTGTTGAGAGGGTAGATCTCATAATAAGTATGCTTAATACATATACACAAACACAGAAACACACACAGAGACACAAAAATACTATGGAAGGTGTTGGATATGTCTATTACCTTGATTGGGGTAATGGTATCAAGAGTGTTTATGGGTCCAAATGCATTAAATTATACACATTAAATATGTACACTTCTTTGTCTATCAATTATATCTCGAATAAAGCTGTTCAAATCAATAGCTTTCATTGATAATGAATAAAAGGAAAATAAGCAGGTTAAAAAATAAATCCATAGCAAATCTTAGTCCCTGATTAAGTCTCTAACTATATTATGAAGCAATATTTCTCAAAGGTTTGGCAATCCTATAACCAATTATTAGATAATCAGTGCAATTAGAGCTTGCCACGTTTTAGTCAAACAAATTTACAGTGAATGTTAATAGCTTTTAAAATAATTAGAAGACATAATCTTTTGTTATTAAAAATACTTACTTCATATCTATGATAGATATAGCATTGTTTTTAAGGCTTTTCCACAATGTATGTGGTTAGTATGACCAAGTGGTCATGTTCTACATGCAGTAGGTTCTATTAAAGTAAAATATTCAAAATTTCAATTATAGATTTTGAGGAAATAGGAGCAACTATTTACTGCTTTGGCAGTTGTGGTCATTCTAAATAGATTCAGAAACTGCAAAACAATAACTCATCTTTCTCATTAAAGGCTATTTTCAGAGCTATATCAGAGATAAAATAAATGACTATATCACACTGAAAGCTGGACTGTGAATATTTCAACTTGGATGACAGCAGTAATCATTTCCCTAATCTACTCAGGTTGCTTTGGGTGCCAGAAATTATTTCCTCTTTTATAAGAAATAATAAACTCAGTAATCTGTTATCAATTTCTAACTTGAATGAATGAAAAGCAAATATTAAGGGAAAGGTTAAACCCTTTCTAAGGAAGTTATTCATATCCTTATTTGGTCTTCAAAGAAAATGCTGATACTTCATTCCCAATTTAAAAATCATAATATTTTCCCTTGAACATTTAGGGTAATACTATTTTAAGATATTGAGTATATCTTTGAAATGTGTTAGCTGAGTACGCCACTCAAAATCATACAAACTCTCTTTACTAGTATTGTCAGTGTAATAAAGATTTTTAAATTTATTAATTCAAGAACTCAAATCTTTTCCCTGCTGAGAGCAAGGGAACTTATGTGGAAAATCAGTCTTTGACTTGTAATCCCCTCCCTCATGTGGCATAATGAAAAGCTAAACTCACCATATCTGTGATTTCAACATATTCAATGTGTTTATTATTTCAGAAAAATGTGCTGTATAATACTGTAGCCAATAGACACATGTAGACATTAAAATTTAAATGAATTAAAAATAAATAAAATTTGTAGGATTTATTCTCAGTTCTAATACCACATTTTAATTGGTCAATAACCAGATATGTCTAAGGGATACCATGTTGGACAGAGAAAATAGAAAAAAAAATATAATTGCAGAAAGTTCTGGTCAATGTTACTTTAGAACAATGAATTAAGGAATATTATGGACTACTATCTATTCTCTTTGAATGAATAATGATTTTCATTAATGGCGTCTTTGCCTATGTCACATTTTCCTTGCTGCACAATGCCAGTGCTCTTTCACCATGTTCCAAAGGTACCTCTCCCAGTCCACACCAGATAATCATTAACCACTCCAAAACAAACCAACTACTCTCTTCTGCAATTCCATGAAAAACAGAACAAAACACATGTTCCTCCTACATGCCCTATATCTGTGTCAAAATCTGCTATGCCACACAGTAGTAATTCTATGTAATTGTAATAAATATTTCTACACACACACACACTCCACACATATACCTCAACATACACAATTTAATCTTTTTTTCTTATATGCTTATGATGTCATTGGTATTCAATAGTATCCTTTTATAGATACATTTAAACAGCAACTTATTATTCTGGCATAATAATTGTCATTAATTTGCAATTGGTTTTACAACCTTCTCAACAGTAGTGTAAGGGTCATTTATATTTGCTTTTACTTTAAAGAATGTAATTTTGGATAATGCCTCTGTCATTTGTGCTCTTTAGTGGCAAAGAAATCAACTTTATACAAAAAAAAACCTTTTATTACATTTATGGAAAATATTGTAATTATTTAAAAATTAAGAGAAAGTTCAATGACTTTATGTTGGCATTTTTTAAATTTTATTAACAGCTAACTCACTGTGGACTAAGAAAATTATTTAATGGCCCAACAGAATCCAGTTTTTAAACAACTGTATATTTTGTAATTCTATTTTTATTTGGCTGATTTTGTGGAATCATTATACGTAAAGATTCAATTTCCTAAAATATACACATTCTCATTCTATACTACCGCTGGAGTCCCATCTATTATGTTTACTAACAAGGCTATTCAGAAGGGCCAGCATTATCTGTTCCTGTCTCTATCAAGGTTTTATGCTTTAATAAACAATTTCAGAGCTATTGATCCATTTTAGTCAAGAGAAGATATAACAAATCAATATGGTCAAGAATGTAAATTTGATATTTGTAAAATATAAGCAGTATATATACTACCTATATAAACTGAATATTATGAATATATATGATGTGAAATTATGTTAGCTGTGATAAATTACACCTTCTTGAAATGTGCACAGCTTTTAAGGTGAAAAACATTAAGAAAAACATGTTTTTTGCAGATTACAATTAATTTCACATTTCCAATTTTTTAAACATGTATTAAAATTATTTTTCCATAACCCTCCTACTTCATGTGGCTCACTTGTTATATCACAGGACTTTGAGAATATTATTCCCAATAATTAACTCGATCGAGCAGTTGCCAGTGTCTCTAATCTATATGTACTTTCCAGGAGGTACTTAATTTTTTTTAGTTTTTACTCCTCAGGGAGTTGTACCTAAGGCATCAAGTGAAGGGACTCTGTGATGCAGACGTTGCCTGCATCTGGTGGTGGCTGGGATGTAGAATAAAGTCTGCAACATTCATTTCTAGGATTGAGGTGGTAGGTGTCTCAGAAGTGAGATAAAGGTTACTAAAGGTTTAATGAAATCCACTCAGAGATGGAGGCAGAGTTATAGGAAAAGAATTGCATCCATGAATGAGTGAGGGCACATAATAGACAACATGCAGGCATGATGTACCAGGGGAACAGAGAGCTAATCCCTAGAGAGTATTTACTCTCCCCAAAATGGAATGAACTTTTCAAGGTCACACAAAGCTCCAGGCATAAACTCTATTATGTGCTGATCCCCACTCCCATTCTCACTTACCTATCACCAACAGAGGTAAATAAATGCAGATCAGTGTTTTGTTATTTGCTCATCTTAATTAAGGAGGATATAATCATAATGTATTCATGCAACTAACATATACAGTAATCCTGTTTTCTTAGCATTGTCACAGAGGGTTATGTTTTATATAAAGAGACTTCACCTGTAAAGTACAAAATCCCTTTAAAAATTTAAACATGTCATTTAAAAAATCTCTAAAATTTATTCTACACTTCTTGACTTTCTAAAACAATGTACTAAATATAGTTTTTCTCACTAATGATACTACATGAGGGACATCAGTGATTTTGCTGTGCTCTTTAAATTGATGTCTTTAGAGACTCTTGAGGCATGTGAGACTTCTTTCCTCTCCACTAAATGGCCTCAAGCAGTTCTGTTTCTGCTTTTAAGTTTTATTCTGGCTCCTTGCATCCCACCCCGCCTGCCCCTGTGGACAGGCTCTCTTCTGTTATTACTTCTTATCAGAGTGCCTGCTTGCAGTGGTCTGCTTACCCTTCTTCCTTACTGTTTCCTTCCCTTCCAACATTTCTTCTAAATTAATGTTACTTATTTGTTTGAGGCTGACACACAGGTATTCATATATATAGAACTGAGTATGTTATAAGACTTCATTGGTCTCTGAATGATGGTCGATGGCTTTTCTGGGGAGTAAAGAAGCAGGTTTAGGGAGCTGGTTCTGTGACAACTGTCTCCTGACACTTTTCTCTCTTTTCTTTGTGTTCTAAGCTGTGTTCTAGAGAAGACTGAGGACACCCAACACTTGACTTCTGGTTAGGTGGTATAGTTTTGTAGTTTATGAAAAACAATTTTTAAAATTTCTATATCTCTTTATAAAATTTTAAGTATAAAATGAGGAATCAAGACTAAGAGAAAACGTATATAAGCACAGACTCTGAACTCCATGATTTCTGCGCTATCAGTTTTCCTAGTATTTGTTTCAGTGCATGTTTCCTGTTACTGGTGTCAGATACACCAATAGGAATGCTAGGTGAAGACAATCCTATAGTATAAAACTCTCTTCCTCCTGTGTTTTAGCTCACAACATATAATATTTGTTAAATCTGAGGAATCACTGCAGCAAGTTGTAAATGATGTATGGAATGACAAGTCTTTCTTACTGCATGAAAAGAGAAATAGGGCACTAAGCAATGACTGCTGTGATGTACTGTTTCTTGTAATACTTAGTTTATACAAAGCTTTGGCAACCCAGCTGGCTCTGAACCTTCTACACAGTGAGACAAAACTCAGACCAAAATTCATTTAATGTGCTCATTTCTTTTTTCTTTCTTTTCAATACATTTCCAGTTGAGCAATCAGTTTCATGCCCCAGGGTGCACTGCACGCCTATAGCACTAGCTATGCAAAGTGCTGGGAGCAGGATTGGATTGAGAGGTAGAAACAGGAATTGCAGCACTCTCCCCAAATCCTTGCCTTCAGCTAGGGTAATTTACCTGCCAGGAAACTATATGTGTGTCCTGGAGATAGAGGGAGGGCATGCATACCATGTGCATGTTCTTAAGTGGAAAGAAAAAGTAGTTGGCTTCCATCACTAAGCCAGCCCTGTCCCAGTCTTCTGCTGGGCGGAAAAGAAATGGCTCATATCCTCAATGAATGGGCTGTTCACCAAGACACCATCCTTCTGGGACATGCTTGGCATACAGAAATATTTGAGAACAGACATATATCCAGAGGGAGGCTCTCTTGAAAGTGAGTAAATAGAAGTTAGTTTTTTTTTTTTTTTTTTTTAAGTGTATTGATGTCAAACTATCAACTACAGAGGACATTGTTTGAAATACTCACACATCTGTCTGCATTATAATTCCTTTGTAGGAAACCCCGGGTATGAAATTTCCTGAGATAGAGTTGGTGAAGAATGTCTTTTGCCTTTACCGGCACTGTGAAGCCAAATGACCTTTTCTTGTAAAGAGGATCAAACACAGAAACGCCGTCGACTCACATATGATCTTGCATCATCTCAGGTCAGTATCTCATAGCTCGAGTAGCTGGACTTGGAGATAAATGTTGTTTTGTTGTTTTCCTGAAGCATTTGCTTACTAGCGATTCATAAACATTTTCAGAGAGAGTAATGGTTTAGGGATAGCTGAAGGAAGACTCAAGTTTGAATTTCATGGCTCAGGCAAATGGAGTTAGGGTGTGTGTATGTGGGTATGTATCTCTGATCTGGGCTACAACCCAGGAGACCTAGTCCAGCCTCTAAACACAACTGAATCCATTTTTAGCTCTTCATTTTAGGATGTGAGAATTAAAGACATATTTCTATGTTAATTAATTTTAATTAAGGTTATTCCAATGACTACTTCACTCTTATAATAGTTTTGGATTTACACACAAATACCTTAAAGTTTATGTATTTGCCAGGGTCTTGTCCCTGCCACCCATCTAAGCTGCTAGTAGATAATGGTGCTACTGGGGTTATGGCATAAGCTCTCTATTGGAGTTAACATTAAAAATTAGATGAATAATTTTCCTCTACATAGCCATATCTCTCATTACAAATGAAATATCTATATTTAAACATCTAAACATAATAATCATAACATTTAAACATATAATGGAAAATTTAAAAATAATTTTAAAAAGTAAAAATACAAAAGGCTTTTTTAAATTAAATTTATATCATAGCCATACTTTTGTGTCATAATTTTTGTTTTTTTCTCCATTACATTAAATCCTCTAACATATATATAACCCCTGCTCTTCCATGCCCATTGTGAGTGTCCTTTTAATGATCATATGATCAAAGAATATTTTTCCTACCTCACTGCCTCTCATTATTTAACTTTATGTTCAACTTTGGTAATTTTTCTCCTTTGCTTTTAAGTTCAACTTTGGTTATCTTTTATTCACCTTTGATTTAAATGGTCATCTATTAAGCATCTCTAAGTGAAGACTAAATACTTAGGCCATCTATTAAATTGTTTTTTCCTCTGCTTTAAAAATGTTTAGTCGATACAACAGAAATATTAACCCACATTTTGAAAAACAATTTTTTTTATAGGCCCACAGCCCTAATTACAACTTCTGTCACCTGGATCCTGAATCTTCATAAGTTCTCTGTCTTGAACTGTGATGATGACGGTTATAACTGATGATAGCAAATACATATCTAGGTCTTACCATGTACCATACATATACTATTCTAAGTGATACATATAATTTAATCCTCACTGAAACACTTTGAAAGTAGACAGATTATCATTTTATAGATGAAGAAGCTGAAGTTCAAAGAGACTTAGAAAACTGACCAAGGCCATGACAATATTAAAGTCTGAAAAAACTTCAAATTTCTTGCCTTAGTCACTCCTCATTAATCTAGCTGTGAAGTTCCTCTGAAGTTCCCTCAAAGAATTTATCCATACAAATCATTAGAAAACAATATAGACATTTCTGACAATTTCGATAGGGAGATAAAGAAAGACTTTGTGCACTAATGGCAAACAATCTAAAAATACAATTGTATATTTATGTCCTCTGAAATCCCTCTTGCCAATACCATTCCCTACAGGGCATTTCTCTGTGGTGGCCCCATCCCTATGCAGCTCTACTCTCTGGCAACGGCCTGAAGCTCCTGAGTTCTCCTGCAAGCTTCTGGTTCTCCTTCTTCAATTGTATGGAACATTTAGGTCTTCTCAGCCCGTACTTCCCCATTAGTCTACAAAATCATCCAGGTGTTGTTCAGCTACAACCTGCTTTCTCCAGAATAAATTCTACATCCTCAGAAATTAATAATAGTATGTAGTTACATAGCCTTTATAACTACCTTTTTAATGGCTTATTAAGTTATCTCTTTTTCAACATACAAATTTAATGCAATCCCCATCAAAATCACAATAACATATTTCAATAAAATAGAACCAAAAAAAAAAAAAATCATCAAATTTGTATGGAACCGCAAGAGACACAGAATAGCTAAAGCAATCCTGAGAGGGTGGGGGGGAAACAAACCCAGCGATATCACATTCCCTGACTTCAAAGCATATTACAAAGCTACAATAATCAAAACAGTAGGGTATTAGAAGAAAAACAGACATAGAGACCAATGGAACACAATTGAGAGCCCAGAAATAAAGCCATATGTATACGAGCAACTAAGTTTTGACAAAGGGGACAAAAACACACAATGGAGAAAGCTTCTTCAATAAATGGTGTTGGGAGAACTGGAAAGCCACATGCAAAAGAATGAAACTAGACTGCTCTTTTATACCATATACAAAAATTAACTCAAGTGGATTAAGACTTAAATATAAGGCCTGAGACAATAAAACATGTAGAAGAAAACATAGGTACTAAACTTACAGACCTTGATCTTAGAGAGGCTTTTATGAACTTGAGCCCAAAGACAAGGGAAGTAAAAGCAAAAATAAATAACTGGGACTACATCAAACTTTAAAAAGCTTCTGCATAGCCAAAGAATCCATCAACAAAACAAAAAGGCAAACAAGCAAATGGGAGAAGATATCTGGAAACACTACATCTGATAAGGGGCTAATATTAAAAATATATAAATAACTCGTATAGCTCAATAACCAAACAAACAATCCTATTGAAAAATGGGCAGAGGACCTGAACAAAAACTTTTCCCAGGAAGACATCCAAATGGCCAACAGATATATGAAAAGATGCTCAACTTCACTAGCTATTACGAAAAGGCAAATCAAAACCACACGGAGATACTACCCCACACTTGTTAGAATGGCTATTATCAATAAGACTGGAAATAACAAGTGTCGTAGGGGATGTAGAGAAAAAGGAACCCTCATACACTGCTGATGGGAATGTAAACTGGTTCAGCCACTATAGAAAACAACATTGTTTCCTCAAAAAATTAAAAATAGAGCTACCATATGACCCAGCAATCCCTCTTCTGGGTCTACCCGAAAAATTTAAAAACATTTATTTATAAAGATATGTACCCCTGTGTTCACTGCAGCATTATTCATGTAGCCAAGACATGGGAACAACCTAAGTGTCCTTTGATGGATGAATGGATAAAGAAGATGTGGTACATATATCCTATGGAATACAACTCAGTCCTAAGAAAGGATGAAATGCTGCAATTTGTGACGACATGAACGTATCTTGAGAGTATCTTACTAAACAAAATAAGTCAGATGGAAAAAGACAAAAATCATATGATTTTACTCATATGTGGGATATAAAACAGAAACCAACATATGAACAAGACAAACAAACAAACTCATAGACTTTCACAAGGTTACCAGAGGGGAAGGGAGTGGGGGCAGAATAAAGTGGGTAAAAGGAATCAAATATATGGTGATGGAGGGAGACTAGACTGAGGTGATGAGCACAAGATGCATACACAGATGATGTATTATCGAATTGTACACCTGAAACTTATATAATATTATTAATGTCAGCCCAATAAACTTATTTCCTACTGATGTTCCATAATTAATAAACTATTCCTTTATTTTTGACTATTTTGGTGGTTTTGAGTGGGTTTTTGTTGTTTTATCCGTTTCTGTTTTAACACTATAATAAACATTTTTATTCATTTGGGCTTTGCTTCTATTGAATTATTTCTTTAGGATGAATTCCCAGAAGAGAGATTACTGGGTCAAAGGATATGAATATCTTTATGTTGCATTATTTTCCAAATAGGTTGTTTCAATTAACAGAGCTCTCAGTTGTTTGTAAGTTAAAAGCCATGCTAAGAAGTTGCTGACATTATTTCTATTTTACTTTTTTGAAAAAGGATGAAAATATTTTCCTCATTTATTTGTTTTCTACTTGTATTTTCTCTAGTGTGAATGCTTTGTCCACACACTTGGATCATTGCCTTATAGTAAATATTTCTTCTTTGTTATTCATTTTGTTTTTAGATTGAATATAATTTGCCCACAAAGACCACTAACATTTTGTGTGCTGTACTTGATGAAAATATTTTAATTTTATTATTTTTCATTTTAGTAAAGTTTTTCACTCCAAGTTTATTTCAAATATAATTTGAATCAGTTTTTTCCTATGTTATTTTTTTCTTTTTGCTTCAAAGCTGAGAAATCCATTTCTTCCAGATCAGGTAACTATTTTATTTTATCCTTTAAAACAATAGTTTTATGTTTATTTCTTTCATAAACTTGAAATATACTTTGGAGTCTGGTATTGCTATTCAGTGTTGAAGTAGGTTTTTGTTTTTCCAAATTCTCAAAAAGACTGTTTAGTCAAGGGCAAATTTTTATTTTCATGATAGGAATTACTTAAAGGGTTTGGTGACAGAAGGAGTATGAACACTCTGGTTTCTGGGAGGGATAGAGCTAAGAAGAGAGGAGTGATGAAAGGAAGACCACAAAAGGGGTTGCTGAAAGTATGGAGGATAAAGCTTCCACTTTATAGTTCAGCCTTTAGCGGTCCCTGTGCTGGAATTTTCAATTATGCATGAGAGTTTGAGTTATTACCTATGAAGTGAGAACTAGATTGATGGGTTAAACTGCTTCAAGGTAGTTTAGAAAAAGTATCCTAAGGACCTATCTTTTACTCTAATCTGAAGATTTTCAGACCAAAATTTGTAAGGAAGGGAAATTTTATTGAAACTAGGCAATCGAGCATAATTATAAGTTTAGGAAGAAAAGAGAATTTGAGTTTTTTTCTTTTATCAACCAAGGACAAAAAATTTTTTTAAAAATCTTTGTTAAAATAAAAATAAAATACATCTTTGTTAGAAATAAAAGATCCTCATGGTGAGTTTTCTGCCACCTTTCCTTAATGATATTTTTGAAAACAAGACTAGTCAAGTTTCCCTCCAACATCTAGGAGCTCACAGAGGCAATGAGGGCCTAAGTCTCATGAGGGCCAACATTATTTTCTAGACCCAAGAGTAAGTCAGCCCCTTATTCCATGTGCAGAACGAATAGTAAAAGGGTCACGTTGACTAGAAGAAGGTGATAGTTATAGGGCAACTGGCTCTGGATTTTCCTCTTTTCTAAGCCCCCTTTTTTTTCTGATGTTAGCTTCATAAGACTGTCCTGCTTGATTTTACCAGAATTTCTCTGCAAAGTGAAAAATACAGGTAAATAACTGAAGAAAGATAAGCTCTGTCTGAGAATTCAGATATTTTATATAGCTGTAATCCTTTAATTTCCTTTATATCCACAAGTTCACAGAATATGAATACTGAGCTAAAACACAAATAGATTTCTCGAATGATTTGACTCCTCAGTAAACAAGGGTTCTCCTGTTATGAAAGCATTCTCTTTCAAAAGAATTAGGTCTACATTCAGAAAACCAAATTGACAAGTACAGCTTCCTAGTAAGTGGAGTCTATCTGTCTCTCCAGCTAGGGCATGGGAAGGAGAAATAAAGAGAGAGGGAGAGGACATCAGGAGTCTGCTTCTCCAGTATTTTCTGTACTGTCACTGACTACTCTGAAGTCTGAGGAAAAACTGTCCTTCCCCTCTACCAAAGCTAACCTCTTCTTCTCCCTTGATCCCATCTCCACCCGACTTTTCTTTATTGATCAATCCATTTTGCTTATATCATTTTGTACTTCTCTTTGATTTAAACACAAATCTGGAGTTGGGGGGCGGGAATTATAACAAATAGAGAGAACTAAGATTTATTGAGTTTATGTTTTGGACTAGGCAATTTATGTATGTTTTCTTATTTCGACTTCCCTCAAAATTATGAAACTTCACATCAGTGCTATGAAATACCATTTCTAATACATTTTACAGATCAAAAACCAAAAACCAAAAACTCCAGGAGTTTAAGCAACATGGACAAGGTTATACTGTTAATATGCTGCACTGTTGGTATTTAAAGTTAGATCTGTTTCACTCCAGAGCCTGTGCTCTGTACCACTTAGTCTTGCCAAACTGCAAATCTTTTCTTCTTAAAAAAACAAACCCCAAACTTTTTCACCCTGCTACCCCTTCCAGGTTCCATTTGCTTAGTCCAAATGTCTTCAGGCAACTTCTGATTGCCACACCGGCCAGCACAGGTCCCTGCTTCCTTGCCACCCCTCCGGCTCTCAGTCCATTATTCTGTTAGAGCCACCACTGTGCAACCTGTCTCCTTTTCTGGGTTCCAACAAAGCATTTAAGATAATGGGTTTAGGTGTTAGACTGAATTCATATTCAGTCTTGGACTGACTAGCTGGGTGAGCTCAGGGAAGTTACTTAGCCTCTTTTTTACTTCATCTGTTGTAAAAAACAAACAAACAAAAAAAACAAGTAAAAATATTTTCCTCATATTTATGTCATCAGAAGAGTTCAATCGGCTATTCTTTTAGGATGACAGAAATAAAGAGTGGCAATTGTGTGATATTTTTATATCTATTGCACCTAACATGGTTTCTAATTCATGATAAGAATTCGATGAAATTTCACTGAATAAACAAATAAAGTTAAGAAGAGACTATACCCATTGTTTTAACTTATTTTTCTTTAGACCCTTGTAATCTGAAAATCCATTACCACCAATCCATTAAAATTGTTATTATCAAAATCATTAGAAGTACCTTAACTGCTAAATACAACAGTTCTCTCTCCTCAGTTTCTTTAATATTAGACAGTGGTACTGATGACCTACTTCTTAAAACTCTTCCGGCCCCTTACTAGTGGCATGACACCCAAGTGGATCTATATATTCTTTATGGCCAAATCTGTTGATTTAACCTATATATCTCTCATACCAAATCTGTTGATTTTACCTCCTACAAAATTTCTGCAGTCTACTTTACTCATATGCTCTGCTGTGCATCTAATCCTAGTTTTTCTAATCTCATACCTAGACTACAGGAATGACTCCTAAATTAATCACCTTGAACCCACTATTTCCCCAGTCTCATGCTTTTATTACACTTCGGCTAGAGTTTTCTTTTCAAAATACAAATGTGATTATATCACCCATGCATTTTTTTTCCTTAATCTTACCTCTTCTGAATTTCTACTTTTGTCAGTGTAATTACTATTCTGGGCCAGTTTCAAAGTTTTGGTACCTCTAGACTCCTCTCCATGATGTCCAATATCCAGTCAATAGTTCCTATTAATACCTCCATAATATCTCTTTTATTCTTTTTATTCTTTTCTTTTTTCTCTGACATGCTGAATGTTGCTATGTGCAGGGGTTAAGTATCAGAAAATCAATGATTCAAAAGATAAAAAGGTTAGAATCAGTAATATACAAAAAAAAAAAAAAAAAAAGGACCGAGTGGGACAAAACAAGAAACCCAAATACCATCTAAAAGCAAGGAGAAGAACCTTTTAACGTAGGCATCCCTTTATTTCACCTAGGAGATTCTACATGCTTTCTGGTAAGGCAGGTACCCGTCCCCATGTGTGACTTCAAGAGGAGAGGCAGACAGACACAAGACCATGTGCAACAATATTGTTGCATAAAGAAGCAGGAAATAGCAGAGCTTTCAAAGGGCAGCTCCTTCCAGGAGTTAGTTTCAAAGACTCCCCACACAGGATTATGTGTTTGATGGTAATCACAAAAACAGGCTGCTACCTGTTCTGCAGCTCTATTTCAGTAAACTCGTTCTTTCTAATTTCCAAGCTGTGGAATTATCCATCTAAATTTTCTTCACATAAATGCTGCTTGATGAATAAAAGTACAGTGCAGATTATGTCCCTTAATGGTACTACTAATCTTCTGTAATAATGGTGGGTGATGATTACTGTTTATGTTATTCAAAGTAAAAATGGATTTGTACGTGTGTGTGTGATTTTGATTTGGAAGGGGAAAAAAAAGAAACGGGACAGCTGAGTCAGAATGCTAGATTGAAGAAATGGATCAGCACTGATTATTTCTGATTATTTCAATCCTCTGCATGAGGTAAATGCATTAGAAAACCATGTGATTTTCATATTTTAATATTTGATTTCTGAGCCGCTGCAAGTAATAAGTGAAAAAGTGCAGCAGATGTTATTTTATGTTCTGTTTATGAAGTAAAGACAATTCCAAAGAGTACAGGGATTACTGGTATAAAAGCAAAGTGTTAAGTTCTAGTTTCTCCTTCAGGTCTCTACCACCCAGGTAGCAGAAACAGAAGTATCATCTTCAGACATTTCCACCCATTATCTCTGTTTCCAAAACTTAACTGTGCCCACTCAATTCCCTGCCCATTTCTGTTTCTTTTAACTTGGCTGCTAATTATAAAATCATGTGGGTAGCTGAGGTATGAACAATGGATTAATGGTTTGTAGACCAAGAACTATTGCTGTTCATTTCTTTTTACATCTCAGCAACACCTGGGAAGCAAGGATTTCTTACCGGACGATTCTGCTCTGGAGTCCATACGTACTAAATACTCTTCTCTAGCATAACTACCCAGGTGTGGTTCATTCCAGCAGCCATTTTAAAGTGGCATTTGCTTTCTCATTTGTTAAAAAGAAGTGGGGGGGACGATGTTCATGCAGAATAGATGCAATATTTTTTTTTACATTTTTGTTTTCATATGTTCATTCATTTGGTATATCAGTTAGTTGAGCTCATCTAAAATCTTTATTCATCTTTCCTTGATTACTTTTTTTTTTTTTTTTAATATGTAGTCTTCTTGGTCACTGCTATACCTACCAAAACTGTTTTTTCTTTCTGTAGTCTATAACTATTGGTTTTACATTACTACTATTTCTCTTTAAGCCATTTGAAAAGAGCATCTCATCTAGGAGATTCTATACGCTTCCTAAGGCAGATTTCAGTCCCAAGAGTACATGAATTTAAGTCCAAATACTTGACAAAATGGAAAATAAAGGAAGAAGAAGAAAAGCAGCAACTTTCAGGAGTTAGTCTCAGAGACCCCCTATGTAGGACTGTGTGTGTTGGTGGTAATCATACACACAGGCTTGGCTGGACTCTATTTCCTGACACACCTTGATCGAGCAGCTGTCCTATTCTGGGCGTGCAGCTTGCCGTCTATAGCCTTATGTAACCATACCTCTCTAACTATGTTTCTGGATATACCTTTTTTTTTTTTTTTTTTTTTTTAATACAATAGGCTCTTCAGTTGCTAGTATTTGGTCACTCACTGACCTTTCCTCACATGTTGCAGAATTGAACCCCATGAATTTATGTTATCACTTCCATTAAGGTTGGTGACTGAGCTATTTACCTGTGATGTAGACTACCCCAAAGAGGTGGTCTTAAATAATTAAAATCCACCAGAATGAAGAGGGGACTTCAAAAACCCATCATACTCATAATTCTTTCTTTTCTCTATCCTCTATCTCATTCTTGACTGAATTCAGAGTAAAGGAGATACTGAAAATCCAGATACTTTTCTTGGATTATATCTTTGTGGGTCCCATTTCTAGATGTTTATGATGTGGGACTTCTTAGAAGTGCTGGGATACATGAGACCATAGTCTCCCTGAAACTATAAAGCTCTTTGGGTTCAGTTGTATGGAACAAAGACAGTGTATATTGGGGTTAGCCAGGAAGCTATACGTTATACAAATCCAGCTAGTTACCAGGTGTCAAAGTACCTTTGCAGTGCTATGATTATAATGGTATTAAAACCAAAACCTCAGCTGGCATGAATCCCTTACAGGTCATCTAGACCAATGGATGCTATGTGCATGTTTGTGTTTGAGCATGCACATGTGAGTGTGTGTGTGAGAGAGACAGAGAGAGTGTGTGTGTGTGAGTGAGCGAGTAAAAGCAGGCAAGCATTAATGGGAACAGAAGGAACTGGAAGGGCAAAATAAGCATACTTATAAAATTAGAGATATGAATGGGATCGGGTCACCACTTTACCAGTGGTGCATGTCTGTAGAAATATATTTTCCTAAGGTTCTCAATTTTCCTTGATTCACATGACTTACATAAATCTTAAAATGGATAATGATGGATCATAATGAGAGATAGAAAGAGAGTCACACAGGGAAGCAGCTGGAGACAAGAAGTGATGGAAGGGCACCAATCCTCACAGTGCTGAGGCATTTTAATCACCTCAGACACAGCCTCAAGTGCTAGCATCTTCAGAGACTAATAACTGTGATCCTTAGCAAAAGAAAATTGGGCTGGTGACATCTTGAATAGGGAAAAAATGACACTTCTTGTTTTTAGGTACAAATGAGACACTTATGCAGCCCAGAGCAAGACAGCCCTGTAGGAATTTCCCTCAGGGGGTATGTAATAGATCAATTTACTTTGTCACTGACTAGGTCCTAAAACTAGTCTTCTTTTGCCACATAAAGAGCTTATGAGGGAAGCAGCGCCTGAATATACCACTTGGGGAAAGTTGAAATTGAAGTTTTCTGGCTAAAAATCATTTAATAATATTTTCACATAACCCGTTTAAATTTAAAGTGTTAAATGAAAAGAAACAGAAAGATACAACTGGTGATTCAGGGACACTATGTTATCTAAAACATTTACTTTTAACTTATGACCAAAGCCATTGATTCTACCATGTTTTGCTCTCCCGATGTAAAATGGAAAATCCAGTCAAAAGGCAAAAGCCTTACACACTTTTCTCTACACTTTCTCTGTCCTTGATCTCCATGCTGGGTAACTGCCTAGGTAGAAGATCTTTCACTCAGGCAGTTGAGACAGGTAGATATGCGAATGTTGTAAATTTACATGCTTCTCCCAGGAAACATAATAGAAATACTAAAATCATACTTAATCTCAAATTAGTAACTTGAGACTCTTCTCCTTGCTTTGTAAATCACTCAGAATCTGGTGTGGTAACTTAAACAATCTTACGGATGAAATGAATGTTCACATAATACTGTTCATTTGCCCCAGATGTGGTATGTGTGTGTGACATGAAATGGATGACTGAAAATACAGAGTAACTGCATAGCTGGCCAAAACAGACAACTGAAAACTTTCGGATTGAAGGCACCAGGAATTAAGTGCCTAGGAGTTAACGAGGACATGCATGAAGTAATGAGCAGAGATATTTGGCCTGGTACTATTTCTCTGTTTCTGAAATCAAACAGCAGTCAACTTCAAAACAGGAATGCTTTCTGGGAGTGACTCTCCCAAGAGGAACATCTTTGGGCAGACATTCTTGGTGCATCCCACACCCACACTCATCACATCCATTTTATTGCTAGTCTAGGTTTTGCTGCTAACAGATCACACCTGCAACTTTCTCTGGAAGATCATCTTTAGGTGATTAGATCTGCTTCTCCCAGAGACAGCCTGTAACTAACGACTGAGTGGTATGAGTATGTGAGTAGATGGGAGGTGGTGGTAACCAAAGCTTCATCACCTTGTGGCCACAAGGCTGGCAGACTCTACAGTGCAAACACTTATCTTTTAACAGTCCTTGAGGTATTAGGCTAACGTCAGATGATTTCACATGAAATCTTATCTTTTACTTAGCTTCTCCTCTGCCCTATCCTATTTTCCTCACTTCCTTTGAGGCTTCCCCTAAGAGCACCCTCTAAATAAATCATTTACATAAGAATCATATCTCTGCCTCGGCTTCTAAGGTACGCATACCAAAGACAGATAAATGATGTTCAAAATGTTCCTGAATGCCATTTCATGTTCTAAATATAAACTTTTTGTTTATCAATCATTGACAAGCATTTTAAGAATCTCATGGTGGTGCTGACCACCATCCGAAAGTTAAACTTGGGTATAACACTAATTTTCTTGGTAGAGCAGTTTTTGCAATTATTTAAATATTTTACTACTTTTCACCCATATAATTTTATGAGAATAGGAAATTTAAAAATTAGAATGCTCAAAATGAAGACAAGGAATGTAATCCCTAAACAAAAACAACAAAAATGATAAAATTGAAATAAAGACGAAAATCATCAGAGCCGTACTGAAATGGTGAGTCTTTAACTTTCATCAGACTAAATCCACATAAAGTGGCAGAGTGTGACTGGTTGTGAAGATAAGAGACAAAATAAAAGAACATGTACAAAGGCTGAAAATATAGTTTTGAGTATTTTGTATAAAGGAAGAAGGATTTTATAAAATCATTATACTAATCTAAGTTCTCTGAAGTCATAACCCTTCATTACAGTTAGTCTTTTTAAACTTAAAACAAAATTTTTGTGTTTGTTTCGGGAGTATATTATATATGAATGTAAATGACTGTATAGAAATAGACAAGTAAAATTTTATGAATAGAAAGGTAAGAAATCCACTGGAAAAGGGAGGGAAATAAAGAGCTTGGCAGGCCTGGATGTGCTACCCAGATCTCCCTTCAAGTTCCTGCTAGAGGGCATACTGGTTGGCAGCCTCTCCTGCTCTAGCTTAGCTCTACTGTAGCATTCACACTGAGGCCGCACTCCTACTGGGCTGCTCACTGTCAGCGACAGAGCATAGCAGAGGCAATGGGATTGAGCCCTATGCAGGACTCCTTTAACAGGTGACTCAATCTAGAACACCCCATTGGCCTGCTTGAGGCTTTCCCAGAAAAACATTGCCATCTGAAGCTTCTCCTACCTAATCCTTTTACCTTTTTTATCATCTTTCACAGATGTCAGACCTGATCATTCTCTGAAGGTTCTCCTAGCCTTTTCATGCTCCTTCTTTCTTTATTCTTTACAGGTGTTTTTTCCAATAACTCTCATGTACATCTAATCTTTCTTGACAAATTCTGTAAAAACCCAAACTGACACAAAGAGGTATACTACAGTAGTAAAAATATGCATCATTCATTCACTGAGCTCTCTCAAAGAAATGCTTCCAAGGTAATAAAGCAAGGTGTAGATGGTTGGCTTTATAGTTTTCTGCCATCAACCTGTAAGGCTGACAATTTAAGAAAATAGGACCATCTGAGGAATCAGTGTTTTAATTGGATATCTGGTATACATCTTCATAATCTTCACAGTTTAAATTTTAGAACACAAAAGCCAACCTTCAAAAATGGCCAAAATCTAGAACATTGACAACACTAAATGAGGACAAAATGTGGAACAACAAGAACTCTCATTCATTGCTGGTGGGAATGAAAAATGGTACAGCCACTTTGGAAAACATTGAGAGTTTCTCACAAAACTAAACATACTTTACCATACAATCCAGCAACCATGCTCTTTGGTATTTACCCAAAGGAGCTGAAAATTCACATTGACACAAAAGCCTGCACATGAATATTTATAGCAGTTTTATTTCTAATTGCCCAAACTTGGAAGCAACAAAAATGTCCTACGATAGGTAAATGGATAAACTGTGGTACATCCAGACAATGAAATATAATTCAGCACTAAAATAAATCAGATATCAAGACATTAAAGTACAAGGAGGAAGCTTAAAATGTATTACTAAATAAAAAACAATATGAAAAGGCTATATACAATATGACTCCAACTATATGACATTCTAGAGAAAAACAAATTATGGAGACAGTAAAAATATCAGTGGTTGTCAGGGGTTAGGAGAGAGAGAGGGATGAATAGGAAGAGCACAGAGGATTTTCACATACAGTGAAAGCACTCTGTATGATACAATAATGGTGGATACATGTTGTCATTATAAATTTGTTCAAAATCATATAATGTGCAACGCCAAGAGGGAATTGTAATGTAAACTGTGGACTTTGAATGATTATGATGTTTCAGTGTAGATCTTAAATTATAACAAATATACTACTCTGATGAGGATGTTGATAATGGGGGAGGTTATGCATGTGTGTTGGCAGGAATTCTCTATACCTTCCACTCAATGTTGCTGTGAATCCAAAACGTCTCTTAAAAATTAAGTACATTAAAAATGGGAAGAAAAAAAGGCTTCAGAGTACAAAAGAGCGATCGGGTGGTAAGAATTAACATTTGAATTCCTTATGCTTTGGCAGTCCAGTTTATCCCATTGGGCTTTAGTTTTTTTACCTAGAAAATCAGATATAATAGTCTTTATATTGAAAAGATGTTATAAAGATGAAATAAATGACTTACTGTATTTGGAAATGTCTATCAAAAAATCAATAGATGATAGTTTCCTCCCAGCTAAACACGTGATTATCTGACCTTATCCACAGAAAATCTGTAGGTCATTATATATATAATTAAAGAGGGCAAGAGGAAAAAGAAAATAAAGAAAGAAAAAAAAACAGTTGACCATACAGAAAAGATATTTTACTGTGTTACTATAACCAATGGGTTTTCTCCTTTATCTCTCAATCCCAAAGGATCTAGCTGCAAATGTGAATATATTTATTGTGTTTTCTTTGTAATTTTCAGAGTTGGAAAGAGAATACTAAAAAGAAAAATATTCTTCTTTAAGTTAAAATATAAATGAAAAGGCAAAATTATATTTTACTAATCTTCTCACAGATTTGTCACATTTCTTTGAGCACCTATATAAGGATGCATATTTCAATTTGAAGCTGAAATATGTCTTGGGGCCTAGATAAAAAAAAATATATATATTTTTTTAGATCAATGGGCCTGGATAAAGAACTTACCTTAGGCTTGAAAATTAATATAAATAACATAGCTTAATGAATAAATTACCAAATAAATAAATGGAAAACTAAAAAAATATACTTAAGAGAAGGGTTGAGTCCTAGATTTTGTCATGAAAGGCAGTTAGCATTAGCAATTAATGCTAACTGTCAAAATTGGACAAAATTACTAGAATAGTTGCTTCCAATTGTCTAGGGTAATTTTTCTAAGTTTGCACATTACTGAGCAAAAACTCAGTTTTCTGGGTTGTAGATGTAACATTTATGTTCTTCTTTTCCTGTGTTATGTTAAAACTACAATTAATTTCTTCAGCTGTTCCTTCTCCCTTCCCCTCTATTAAAAACAATTATAATGACACTTAACCTTAATTGCTCTTAGCCAATTTCTGCAGATAATATATATTTATTTTTTTTCCTTTGGTTATATAGAGTATGCTGTAGAAAAGAATGTAGAATGATCCTTCAGATTTGGTCCTTTATTTTTGTCTCATTTCTATTTTTTATTAAAGTTTGTTAATACTTTAATTCTAATGGATACCCATACTGTCACATGATATCAGGGGCCTAAAACAATGGAAGTGCAATGTTAAAGACTTACTGATTTCTCTCCAAGAAAATACTAATAATTAGTAAATCATAAATAAAACTATGCACAACATTTAGCAAGGAGAAACAACATCTTAAAGTAGTCCAACATCTTTGGACTATGGGAGAGAGGTCCTTGTTTAAATGGACAAAAGCAATACATGATGATATTTATTAAGTACTTTTAGGGATGTTAACTCATTTTATTCTAATAACCTTTTAAGGAATGTACCATTATTGACTTATTATATAAATGAGGAATCAGACTCTCGGAGGTATAACATAAACTGTCCAAAGTTACACAGTTGTTTATTATCAGAGTTGACATTTGCATTCGGACAGTTCAATTCTAGTGCTTTTTAAAATAATAATAATAATAATATACTGCAAAAGCAAAGGCAGGGGGTGCAAAAACACACACCCCATTAAACAGAAGGCCAAGGAACAATCAGCACATTCACTAACCTAAGTTCTCATTTGTAATAGAGGAAAAAAAATCAATAGATATTGCTTTATTATCTAGTTTCTCACTTCCCCCAATGATTGTTAAGTTTCACAAAACAAGATATAATACCTAGTTTATCTCTAGTACCTGGCAGAGCTTAGAACATAAGAAATATTCAATACATACATATCAATGAATGAATGAATGAACTGGATAAAAGAGAAATAACGTATAAAATTCTGAAGTTTTCTTTTGCCTCCCATTCTTGTACTTTTGTGTATAACACTCCCTCTGTTTCATTAGAAGTATAGGTCTCAAGAAAAATTTCGATTGTAAGCATGAGTGTCAAAAGAAGCCAATGTTCATCTTACAACTTCCAAATGAGGCCCTTAAAGCCCAAAACTGAAATGAGAGCCTTGAAAGAAAAGCATCTTTTGAGGCTCAAAAAATGAAGCCCTAGCATATTTGATTTTCCTGTAACATAGAGGCTATAAAAGCCCTTTCAAAGTTCGGTCCTAGGGAAAGTCTCTCAAACTAGGATGAGAGAGAAAAAGAAGAAAGTATGAATACAAAAGAAAGTTAAGATATACAGATGGTAGAATGAAGAGTTTCAATACGTGTGTAACCAGAATACCAGCCTGATAACGGCGGAGGGAGGGGAAGGAAGAGAGAGAGAGAGGGGACAGAGGAGGGATAGAGAGAGGAAGGAAAAGAGGGAGGGATAAAGAAAGGAAGAAAGAAAGGCAATATTCAAAAAGAGAATGGCTGAGATGTTTCTTGTATGGATCAGAAACACCAATACTGTCTATGGCCATGCCACCCTGAATGTGCCTGATCTCGTTTGATCTCAGAACCTAAGCAGGGTCGGGCCTGGTTAGTACTTGGATGAGAGACCACCTAGGAAGACTGGGTGCTGTAGGCATTAAAAGAAAAGAAAAAGAAACAAAAAGAAACACCAATATCACATTCAAGAAGTGCAAAAATTCCCATGTATGATAAACTAAATTTAAAAAATTCTCACTTAGATACATAATAGAAAAAATGAAGAACATCAAACACAGATGGGAAAATCCTATAAGCAGCCGATGTGAAAATATCAGTTATCTCTAAAAGAAAACTATTGATAGCTGGTATCTCCACAGCATTATTGGAAGTCAGAAAAAGAAATGGAATGATATTTTCAATATGCTAAGAGAGAATAACTGTCAAGTTAGAATTCTAAATTCACCAAACTAATTTTCAACAATAAGGCCAAAATTGAAAAAAATTTTTTTTTTCCTATCAAGAGACATATAGAATATCCTTTGGATAAAGTAAAATTTATACTGTAAATATGGTATGGCAAAATGGTAAACATGTGGATCAATCTAAACACACCAGAACATTACGAAATCACAATTTGGGGTCCTTAATTTCAATCTGAAGCTTCGACATCATGTTTTTAATAGATTTGATCTTATTGCAGGTATATTAGTTTCCTATTGCTGCTGTTACAAATTATCACAGACTTAATGGCTTAAACAACACAACTTTACTATATTACAGTTCTGTTGGTCTCAGGATAAAATCACAGTGTGGGCAAGGCTGTGTTCCTACTGGAAGTTCTAGGGCAGCTCTAGAAAATGATTCATTTCCTTGCTTCTTCTAGCTAGAAGTCGTCTTCTAGAAGTCTAGAAGTTGTGGGCCTGTTTTGGCTTGTAGCTGCATTTCTGTCTTCAAAACCAGCAAGTTTGTGGGTGAGTTTTTCTCCTGCCATCTCTCTGGTTCTCCCTCTTCTCTCTCCCTTCCTCTTTCACTTATAAGGACTCTTGTGATTATATTGGGCCCATCCAGATAATCCAGAATCATCTTCCCATCTCAAGGTCAACTGATTAGCAGCCTTAATTCTATCTGTAACCTGAATTCCTCTTTGCCATTTAACATACCATATTTATACATTCTAGGGATTAAGATGTGAACATCCTTAGGGGGCCATTATATAGAATTGTTGTAGTAAGGTAAATTGCTTTTAAACTACTTTTTAAAATCACGAAAACATTACTAACAAAGTACCCAATAAATAGGCAAACAGATTGTTCAGTAGTTTTTTATAGAGGTAAAAATATATTTACTCAATGACCCAGCATTCCACTCCTAGGTATTCTCCCAAGAGAAATGAAAACATATGTTCGCAGAAAAACTTGCACAAGAATATTCATAGCAACCTTATTTATAATAGCCAAAACTTAAAAACAACCCAAATATTCATAAACAGAATATAGATAAACCAATTATGGTATATTCAGAAAAAATAATTACTCATGTACTCAACATGGATGAATCACAAAAGTCGTGTTGAAAGAAGCCACATAAATAGACACAAAAGAATTCATATTATACGATTCATTTACATGAGGTCCTAGAACAGGCATAATAATACATGGTAAAAGTTAGAATGCACTGGCCCCAGCGGGATGTGGGAAGGTGACTAGAAAGGGACAAGAGGGAACTTTTCAGAGTGTTTTGGTGGTGGTTACACAGGCATATACAATTGTAAAAGCTTACTGAACTTAAGAACAGAACAATTCAAAGAATCTATCAAAGCTCCTTGGTAACTACCCAGAAAGAACGTGAGTAACTTCAAACTCCACCTTTTTTGCACTGATGGTTTTAGTCTCATTGCTGTTAAATTTACTCTCAGATATCTTCACTCTTATTAAAATTATGGTGCCAGTAAAAAGCTCCATTTATTTTTTGAATTTAAACAAAGCAGCCAAACACATATATTGTCCAAATTTAAACATTTTCCCATAAGCATAACTGTTTTCGTGTTACACATGTCCTTGCCTTTTTCTCATGGGCTGATGCTTTATGTATTTATTTTTCAAATTTATAATCCACAATGATTGCATTCAAAGCCAGAGGAGAGGAGTACATTATTGCAGGCTTATTACCTTTTAAAAGGTATGTAGCTCCTTCTCATTAATTAGAATAAAATAAGATCAAATAAAAATAGCCCAATTCATGATAATTTCTGCTCTTGTAATTGATATCTTCAAACAAATGAATTCGAGAACAATGAAAATTTCCAATTAGAATTTCTTCAACCTTATTTACATTTAATTTTTCCTTATAAAAATTTAAATTCAATCAATTTTTATTTACAGAAAGTATATCTGTAAGAAGCTCACACTAATTAGATATGAAGTACAAAATTCAATTATTTAAGGCAAGTCAGGTTAAACTCATTTGTCAAACTTCAAATTATAAGTAACTTTCAGATAGTTTATTGCCATATACTTATATTTAATGTGTCAAATCCTTTGTATAAGTGACTTCTAATAAACTTAATGCTTTAAATCTCACATGTTCTTATTTTTATAAATATATGGAATGTTATCTCACTTATTTTGAACAAAATTAAGGGTGACATGCCAGTTTCAATAATCTCTCCACTAATTGTAAAAATAGTACCTTTCCGAATAAAACATTTCCAAATAAATCTTTTTTCCAACTTTAACTTATTTTCCATTTTTCTGAAAATTTAATATCATTTAGAGCCATATATTTAACTTTTAACTTTGAAATTACTTTAGAAAAAACTATGGCTCTCAATTTACCAATGAACTATTTAATAAATAGATGCCCATTTTTTTACAGTTCAAATTCATCCCCAGAAGCATGCACATAATTAAACCAATTAAATAGTGAGCATAAAAATGCATGTATTGATAAAACAGATGTTTTCTTGCTTCAGGTCCATGACAACACTCAAAAAAATGTAGTCTTAAAATGACATATACTTGTGTGTGTCTATACTACCCTTCCACATAAAAAAAACTTTGTATAAGGAAGAGTTCAATGATGTTTGTTGAACTGAGCTGAATTCATATTACTACCCACACAAAAATATATTTTTGATGATACTGAATTTAAAAACATTAAAAAGTCATCTTCAAATAGAGGGATTACTTATATCCCAGAAAAAGGATAATAAGTCCCTCAGAGAAATATAAATTCACGAGTCTATTTTCTTTGCTGCCTAATATGGTGTTTTCTGCAATCTTTTCTAGATCTGTACAAATCTTGGTCAGTAGACTTAAATTCAACTATTATTAGGAAGGACTCATTTTCTGTCTGGGGAAAACCAGTTTAAATTTGTATACAACAGAAAAGCTTCTCTAGTTGATTGAACTGTTAGTACAATTTTCTCTAGTATTCCAAAAGATTTTTAAAAATTATCTCATGGGTACTGTATATTCTACTTTGTTTATTAAATTTCTTCTAAGTCATACTTAATTCCTATCATTGTGAATGATACTTACTTAATTGTATTGTATTCCTAAATAAATCCAGTTAGACTTAGTTCTTGTCTCTCCTAGAATTCCTTTAGCCTGTCACTACTGGCTAAAATAGTTGTAATTAAGTCCATTGTTCATGGACACACGGCATTGGCTTAATGTTTACATGCAAAAACACTCTCTTCTAAGAGAATCCAGAACTTTATCAGGTACAGCTCACTAGGGTTCCTTGACTTAATAAGAGTAAAGCATCAGGATTACCCTGAGATCCTCTCTGATCAATTCTCCTTGATTCCCCATTAATCTACTGTAGATTCTACCATTGTTAATGAGAAGGTGCTTGGGGCACTTGGAACAGAAGCAAATGTTTAGGCCCAAAAATTACTTCAGCATTAAAATATTGCAACCTCACTGACCATACTCTTTCTTGTGCTCCGTGTCCCAAATTGGACACAGTGTACTTCTATAATCCCGTCCACATTTAACTGAACCTATGAGCAGTTATTTCATCATTTGACCAGATGCTGACAGATGAAAGTAAACACAGAAGCCAAGAAATAAAGAGAAAAATCTCATCTCCCAAGTGTGTGTGTGCACGTGTGTGTGTGTGTGTGTGTGTGTGTGTGTGTGTGTGTGTGTGTGTGTGTGTTTCAGTTCAGGCCAATTCAAAACTGTTTATCAAAGATAATTATGACAGTTTAAAACATGATAACTTCATGTATTCAGTAATCATGTTTTTTGCTCAGCGATCACTTAGAATCTATTGTGAGTATCACTGCAGTAGGCACTATGAGGAATACAAAATATAGTAACAGAGTTGTAAAATGAGTCCACCACTGATTAGCCAATTTGGTCTCTGAAAAAGTAGCATATTTGCCTCTTGATTGACTGTGGAATTGGAGCTGAAAGTGGAGGCATGTTGCCTGTCCTTGAGTAACTCACCTTTTGGTTGTGGGGAGTCACCGATCAATAAATCACCACAGATTACAACATGGGATAAGAGCAATGATTAGAAGGGATCACTTGCCAGTGACTTTGATAGGAATCGTAGTTCTACTAGTATGTTACCATTAACTTCTCTCTATTGTCTGGTCCTTCAAGTAGAATATCTTAAGTATGGAGTTTTACGGCATCAGTACTCCTTTTTAGTTTTTATTCTTATTATGAATCTCCTTGTTCTGATTGATGGTTTCTTTTTCAATTTTAAAATTGTGAGTTTGTTCATCTGTCTTCCTAAAAGGTTAGTCTCCTTTGCTGCTGGGTCTTCTTCCTTCATCTGAGATAGCAAACTTTGTCTGCTTCATGGGTACTCACATTGCTTAATCTCAAAGTGACTTCTATTTTCTTGCTTTAACCATGACATGTGGCCAAAATTCTTGTTTTTCATCTAGATCAAATTCTTAGGTGTTAATTTTTCCCTACCTTCAAGGGTAATAGAAGCACCTGCTTGAAGCTCTCTAATTTTGGGTTACTCTCAACTGAGGTCACACAGCCTGGATGAGGTCATACAAAATGTGAAGATCTGGGGTTAACTTTAACTCAAAGCATAGAGGGGCCATCTTCAGGCCAAAAGCTTTCATGTCAAATGTAAACCCAAATTATAAAGACCACAGTGTCAAAACAAATATCCAGAAGTGACACATAAGATCAAAGAAGAAATAAAAGTAGAAAAAAGAAAGGTGGCTCTTTAGCTTCAATTGTTGTAATAGAAATTTAGTTGACTGGTGCCAGCTTTGTGGATCTAGATAGACATCAGTTCTAGGTATTCTCTCTCCTTTTATGCTCTAAAAATACTCATACTTTATTCTTTATGACTTCAAGCCATATCCTAATTTGAGAGAGATCACTGAAAGAATTTCCCATTTCTCTACACACGTGATAAAAAAAATTTAAATATCTTCTCAACATCATGATCTCACTGTGGCACTGGAGAGAATGTTAGATGATGTCCTGTCTTGCAACCCCTAATGATTTAATCAGACTGTCATTTATGATGATAAGTTGTTGTGGAGCCCTGCTACCTTAGGTAAGCCCAAAGTCTGAGGCAACGATATTAAATTTTACCACATCCAGTTAGTTCATGGTTTAGTATCTCTTTCCACTTTTACAGGTCTCCTTTTTTACACAAATATTGCAAGTCATTCAGGACCATAAGTTCAACTTTAAACTGACTCTTCACCTACGGCATGTTCTCTGACTCTCCCTAGTAATTATTCAGTTTCCCCTCTAGAGAGACAACCTGTTTCTAATAATTTGAAAGTGACTTTTTTTGAAGACTATATTTAAGAAGTAAGCATAAGTTCAGTAATGGCAAATTAAATGTACAAAAGGTATAGAAAGGCAGACCTTCCCATCTGTGGTTCTGTTCTGGTAGTACCTCTATGGTTAGAAAAGATAATCGACGGAATCATTTTTAGTTTGTCACTTTGAGTATCCATCAGCCAAAGGCTGAATTTTGCTAATACTAGATCATCTGTCAAAAAATGCTTATAAGCTCAGAAATTGTTTATTGAGTGCTACTGTTTGTACCACACTGAGTTAGATATGTAATTAAAATGTGTAAACGGGTATAAGACAGGATTCTATCCTTCAAGTAACTTGTGAATGTGTTTTTGTGAAAAAAAACCTTAAGAAACAAATAGAGAAAAATGACCAGACTGTACAAACATACTAGGTTGTGTAGTGTAAATAAGTGCTACATAATTTAGGAGAAAGGAGACTAGAGTTTACTGAAGAAACCATAATAGATGACCTGGAGAAACTCTGAGTCATAATTAATTTTAAAGGATAGGTCCAATAGCAAAAACTATAGCAAAGGAAAGTGGCATTCTAGATAGAGCATTATCAAAAGGTTGGCAGGGTGTTCTGTTTATTTTAAATATCTAAACTAATATTATTTTGAATAAAGTTTTTAAACAATCTGAAAGCAATGTGTCCCTCTGTCCTTTGAGGATATATGAAATGCTTATTGTCCTTCTTTTTCTTCTCCAAATAGAACTACACAGAAGCAGAAGTCCAGATAACCCATGCATAAGTGGACCAAAAACATATAAACAGAATGTTCTAGATCATAAAGTAATCAAAGTAGAAATGCTAGGAGAATGTCTGGAACAGTCTACAGAAACACCCCCAGCCCCATTCACTGTTTGATGATGTAATAACAGAAACCCTCTAAAGCAGTTACAGGCAGCTAAGAGGGTGTGAGAGAAATAAAATCTTAGGTTCTTACCTCATTTTTTTGTTATTTAGATTATTTGTTTTAAAACAGCAAATAAAGCAACATCTTTAAACAATTATAGAAAAATGAGATAGTTCTGAAATGTGCCAATGAACTCAATTATGAGGAAATTACCATTCTGACACAGACTGGTGTGAGACAGATGAAGAACTACCTGTAGAAGATGAAAGACCTATGCCAACAAGAAAAGAGATAGTAAAAGAAAACCAGGGCAGAGACTACTCTTGGCTAAACAATTAATCAGTGTCTGGGGATGAATAACTGGAGTTCAACTCCAAAACAAAAATGTATTTATAACTTTGTTATTTTATAATTTAGATTTCATTAAATTTATTTTATGAATTATATTTATAATTAGATTTCACAATTATATTGGATAATTAGAATATAATTTCTTCAGAGTATTAGCCTATTCTTTTTTAAGGTGTACAAATGATGTTTTGATATCTGTATATTATGAAATGATCACCACAATCAAGCTAATTAGTATATCCTTGACCTCATATAATTACAATATTCTTTTGGGGGGGTTGGAGCTGTGGTGAGAACACTTAAGATCTATTTCCTAGAAAATTTCAAGTATACAATACAGTACTGCTAACTATATATGTGTGTGTGTGTGTGTGTAGTTATGTATATATCCAGACCTTATACATCTTGAATAACTGAAACTTTCTATTCTTTGACCAACATTACCCCATGTTACTCTGCCCCTGGCCTCTGGCAACCACTATTCTACTCTCTGCTTCTATGAGTTTGACTATTTTAGATTCCACATACAAGTGAGAACATGCAGTATTTGTCTTTCTGTGTTTGGCTTATTTCACTTAGCATAATGCCCTCCAGGTACAACCAAATTGTCATAAATGTCAAGATTTCCTTTTTTATGGTTGAATAGTACTGTATTTTGTATGTATGTAAGTATACCTATATAGGTATAGATAGCTCACATTTTCTTTATCTATTCATTTGTTAGGTTGTTTCCATATCCTTTGGATATATACCCACAAGTGGAATTGTTGGAATATATGGTAGTTCTATTTTTGAGGAACCTCCATACTATTTTACACAATGTCAGTACCAACGTACATGCCCATCAACATTGCATATGGATTCCCGTTTCTCTACATCCTTGTCAACACTTGTTATCACTGATGATTGAGCATATTTTTATGTGCATGTTGGCCATTTGTATATCTTCTTTGGAAAAATATCTTTTCATGTCCTTTGCCAATTTTTTAATTGAACTATTTGTTTTCTGCTATTGAGTTATATGAGTTCCTTATATATTTTGGATATTAACCTCTTATTAGATATACAGTTTGTAAAAGTTTTTTCCCATTCCATATGTTGCCTTTTCATTCTGTTGGTTGTTTCTATTTCTGTGCAGAAGCTTTTTAGTTCGATGTAATCATACTTGTCTATTTTTGTTATTGTTACTCGTGCTTTTGATGTCAGATCCAAAAAAATCTTTGCCAAGACCAGTATCAAGAAGCTTTTTCCGTGTATTGTCTTTTAGTATTTTTATGGCTTCAGGTCTTACATGTAAGTGTTTAACCCATTTTGAGTCACTTTTTATATATGATATGAGATAAGGGTCTAATTTCATTCTTTTGCATGTAGGTATCCAGTTTTTGTAATACCATTTATTGAGGGGATACTCATTTTGTATCCTTGGCATCCTTGTCAAAGATCAATTGACTTTAAATACATAAATTTATTTTCTTCAACAGTTTTTATGAAATTCTTTAAAAATTACTATTAAAGAGAAGTGCTTAAAAATGGAACCCATCCAACAATTCCTGAAAGTATTTCAGGACTAATGCTGAACAGAAAGGTCATTTAAAAACTTCCAGAGAATTATATCTAAATAAGGCTCATTAACTGTAGTTGTGTCACATATCATCTAAATTATGTTTCTAAAAAATATCCAAAACACTATTTCTCACTTTTTCATTTTTTAAAACTGTGTTGGGTGAAACCTGCAAAGCTTAAATGCTACTGCTTTTCTTAGAAAGATTCTAGTAATTTCTATACTGTTCTTACAGATGACAAAAGCACTATCTACCTCAAAAAAGTCCTTTTATGACTTGTTTCTCCAATTTTTTAATTCTTGAAGGATTTATATGCTTCATACAGTCACTGATAATTCTGGGTGCTAAAAGCCTTCTTAAATGTGACTGAAGTTGAAAACAGAAGTTTTGTTTTTATATTGTGATTCTAATTTATGTCTTTGAAATCAATATATTTAATTCTTCTTTCTTCTCTACTATTTTTTCTATTATCAATTATCAAGCATCATTTCAAAGTATATCAGAGGAGCAGTGAAGAATATTTTTCATACTTTAAATTCCTCAGACAGTTTAAAAAATAAATAATTCTTGAATAAATTTTTTGAAAATTAACCAATTCCATTTAATATATAAATTCAACAACTAAACTAGATCAATGAATTTATATCCTTGGTAGCTAATTTTGCCTGAAAATTTCTTTTAAAAATCATTTGTCTGACCATTTGATTTTTTTTTTTTTTTCAATTCATGAGACCAGTAATCTTTGCAGGGAAAAAAAAAAACAACTCATGAAATTTAATGGCAGGTCATCATAAATTTACCCAAGTTTTCCTGAGTAAAAGGCCACAGGCATTCAATCCAAATTTTTACTTGTGGAAAAAAAATAGGGGAAAAATTAATAATATCTTTATTTTAAGCAGTCTACTTGATGTACTACTTTGAGTAAATGAGGATTCTTTACAATTTTACCATTCTTATTCATTTACCCCTCATACGTTAAATGGTTATTGAATACCGACTGTGAACATCATAAATTTGTACGTGTTTTATAACTCTCACAGCAGTGAGTTATGTAGTAAATATATTTGTTTTTAATATGGAATTCTATTTATTATTCACCCTGTGAAACAAAAAACTATTTACCCTGCTGAGTATTACAATACTTCCTTAGTTTTAGACATCTAAATTCTGATAGGCTATGCAGAAAATAAAGAAATGTATAGCTTCTCTTCATTATATACTATATAAAAATGTGTATATCTTGATAGAGAGATGAGAGCTGGAGTGATGGTATTCAACACATTTTCCTGTGTGTCTTAAATTGCAACAGAAGAGAAATAAATATTGCGCACAATTCTTTTGGGGGAAAAAAGATAAGGGGACTTGATTCCATAATACGGCACTTTTCTTGAAGCTAAATTTAAAAGACCTAAGGTAGACAAAAAGGGAGAGATGCGTAGAGAATACAAACGAGGCAAAACCTGGTTTTATAAAATGCCATTTAAGAGAGAAGGTGTGGTGCCACGGCCACAGATTCAAGCTAAGGAGCATCTATGCACATTTCTGACTTTCTTATTTTCCGAGAGATAGGGTTACATGCCAGAGAGCTGACAATAGAAGTGTTTGGAAATTCAGTGCTTTTATCTTGAAAATAACATCTAAGAGAAATGGAAGGGCTGCATATTTTTTTCATCTGCACAAAAGGAAATTCGAAAGATTTTTATCGTCTTGGTGATATTGCCATAGATTTTAATTAAATATTTCTTTACCTATCCCCAAACTCATCCTTTAAATTTGTAACTAAGAATGCTTTAGGAAAGAATGAGAGTCTGAAAGCCCATGGGACAGGTGATGATTTTAAAGCTCCTCTGACTCTTATTCATAAAGTGTTAAAAATAAAAATCTGGATGAGGAGTCTAATCTATATAAAACTCATAATGTTCACTGAAAGAAAAGGAGGGAACCCAAAGTCAACCATGATTGGCATCAGCATCACCATATCTCAAAGAATAAGATCACATTAAATATCATCTTTCCTGTCCAATGCAGCCTAAGAACTTTAGGTTAGTTCTGCTAGGAGATCTTAAAAACAAGTATCACTTGGCTAAAACACCGGTTGCTCACTAAAACCAGCTACGTAGTCTCCCTCAATGATAAAGAGAGCCCACCAGCCATTTGGAGCATCCCAGTCTTTTGTCCACATCTGAGGTTTTTGAAGATTCAGTCTTGAAAGGGTCAATTTGCTTGCAAGTGTATTTTCTCTCCACTTAGACAACAGTTTGTAAACGAGTGTTTAAAGATTTAGATGAAGAGAGGACTCTCCTACTATTTTCTTTTCCTTCAATTCTTGTCACTGTTCTGCCATGGATGTGCTTCATCCAGACACCTTTGTGATTGAGACTTTTGGAGAATGGATATAGCAAGAGAGTCAGACTGAGATTTAGTTAAGAAGGTGAATGTGTATGTATGTCTTTTAGGGGTGCTGGTTGAGATGCTTTTTAGTACAGTTATCTAATAAATCTGATTAATAAAAACTGTTTATTAGAATCAGTGTTTCAGCGCATGACATTTGTAGCCCCACCTGTTAAAGTTGTGCTATAAATTTAATGTGAACTTCCTCTTGGCTAAAGCAATAAAGGAAAGTACATGATTACAAGATTCATTTTGAACATAAGGAAATAGTGTATCATTTCTTGGAATAAATACATTTATTCTATTACTTTTTCATGGCTTGTTTGATTATGGAATGTTGCTAAGTTTCCTGTTTGCTCACATGACAAGGTATAAACCTAATGTTGCCCCAGTTTTAAGATGTTTTGCCATGTAAGCCATGATGACCAGCCAGTATCCAATTCTAAGGAAAATGTTTATCCCCGTATGTGCCCATCCCTAATTATAGAACCAGGAAGGGCAGATACTCTGATTGATGACAAAGTCTTATGGACTTAGAGATAGTTACATTGACTAGCTTCTCTCCTAAGAGTGGGTCACCACTATTTCATTTATTGAGATTTTAGGATGCAATGGACTAAGAATCTATTAATTCCACTTATAAATCTTTGTTGATATATTTAAGCCATTACAGTGTTGGGATTCTTTACTAGAAAAGACTTCTCTCCATGGCAAACATGGCAATGGGAGAGCAAATGTAGGCTTTCTTTACAGTGACTATCTAGGTTCTCAATCAGCAGCTGAAAACAAAGAGCATATTGTTTTAGATATTTAGAGGTAGAAGTAGTCACTGCACAGTGTGGAAATGCAGGAAGAAATGAATCCCATCAATATTTTTCACAAAAGAAACAAAGTTTAGACTCTCACATGAGCTTTCTGTAAAGCGATTACACTTGAGTGCTAGGTAATATCGCCAGCACAGCACTTTTTGATGGTTTATGGGAATTCTCTACAATCTTAAATTCTTTCAACTTAAATTGCACTTCAAAGTTTCATTCACATTCAGTAAAAATGATATAGTTAGATTTTCAACAGGGAATGAATTATTCATTAAAGCAGATAATGGTGTTAGGGCTCAACCAAGAAACTATAAAATTAGCATAAAAATTCCCTGTGCCATGTTAATTGTTAAAATTAAAAATATACAACACAAAAGATATCGATTAAGTCAAAGATCTTTTTTGTTAAATTAAATAAACTAAAGTCTTTTATGGTATTCTTTATATCAGATTTTTAATCATGCCATCTGGGGGTTTATAAACCATTTGGTCTTACTTATTAATGATATTAGTGTAAGAAACACACTTTTATGCAGGTTTAATGATAGTTTAAGGTGATGGCTTGGGTTTTTTTTTAACTTTTGTCTTATGCAATTTCCACAAATAGATTATTTGGAGAAACAATAACCTGTGCATTTGTGTATCATTTTATTTATGTTGTCCCAGAAAGATATTGATTTGTAAGTGGTGGCTTACAAATGCCCTGATTAAATTTTATAAGAGAAATGATACCAAAGAGTAGTTTACTCAATAAATGTATCCTGACTGAAGCATATGAGATGCATCATTGATTCAAACATCATGATATAATACTTAATATGTGTCAGAAAAAAACATTAGACTGTGCGAAGGAGAAAGAGGTAAATATGCCATTATTTATGTCCTTAAGAAAATCACTATTTATTTGAGGAGGAAGACTAAAAGAGAAAGAAAATTTCAGGGGAAGAATCTGCTTCTAAGCTTACTGGGCTATTGGTAAGCTTTAGTGAGAGAGGGAAGAGGGCATGCGTGAGCAGGCTCTCAGAGAAGGCTCCCAAGATGAGAGCCACAGTCTTTTTATAACAATATTGAAAGCAACATTCTATCACTACTACATATTTATATTTGTGAGAGGTGAATCAATTAGTCTAGCCCTTATTCACAGGAAGGAGATTATACACAGTGAGAATGCTAGGAGATAGGGATTGTTAGAGGCTACCAACCCCAGGACTGTATATTGCATTAGCCCTTGCAAGTGAGAGAGTGTAACTATGTCAGACTTCCCCAAACACCAATGGAAAATAAACAGAAGCCAAATGCATGTAACACAATAAGCATAAAAAAGAACAAAAAACTGTAGTTTGTGAAGTCTTTGAGAAACTCCGATTCTATTTCAATTCAACCCAAGAGAAAGTGTTTTTAACCACTGAAGGAATGCAGTTCATCTTTGTGAACAAATATAATTGCCAGATCATTTTAATTTAGTGACGCAAAGAGGAAAAAGAAAGGTAGTGGTCATAGTTCTAAACTATTGGGTTGTTAGTCCATGTTCTGAAGATTTGCTTTTCACCTTGAGTTTCTGGAGTTGTTTTTATTATGGAAAATTGCTTTTCCTTATAATAGAGCTTTGATGAAATAGAAAGAGGCAAATTTGGATTTAGAAACCTAACCCCTAAATCTGACTCTGCCTCTTATCAGCTGTGTGACCTTGGACTATTCACTTGCCTTATTTTTTAGGCGAGGCAACCCTTGATAGACCTCACAGATTGCAAGGACCTTGTCAGCTTACAATCTCTTATTTTTTTATTTTTTATAAAATAACACCTGGTCTACAACACCTGGTCTTCCTAGGTGGTCTCCCATCCAAGTACTAACCAGGCCCAACCCTGCTTAGCTTCCGAGATCAGATGGGATCAGGCTTGTTCAGGGTGGCATGGCCACAGATTACTTGCCCTTTTTATATCCAGTTTCTCAAGGGTAAAATAGATGAAATAATGCAAAATGATTAAATGCTATAACAATACTATGTGCCAAAAGCTATGTGATCTCAGAGGGACGAGATGAAGATATTGGTCACTAATGAAGATGGTAAGATAAGTGTAGGACTTGAGAAAAGTCAAAATGGTTGAGCGCAGGTGCTGCAGAAAGGAAGTACAGAGCCAACTACATAAGGGAGAGCATGAATGATGCCCCCGTTAAAGCTGAGTAATATGGGTTTGTTGTGGAGCCAAAAAGAACCACTCCTTCGTGGCTTTTGGCAGCTTGTTCAATGAACTAGAAGAAAGAATACTGACTATAAGTGGTGAGGTCTGCCTCAAGTTAGGATTGGCAAGAAAGGTGCACCTGGAAATCAAGGAAGCATGACAATCTAGGGTGTTAATGACTGGAAAAAGGTAGTGTGTGAGGAAGACCTTTCCAATTGTTAAATTTTGAATAGACAGCTTTCCAAAGCTACTTGGAGACACTACTTGTGGAGGCCTCTTGTCAAAAAAACATGGTCTGTGTGCCAAGACATCTGCTCTCTGTTCCCATTTATGGCTCTAGCACATGGCAAATCACTTCGATTATACTGATATAGACAATCTAAGTAGCTGAAAAAGCACTTGGCCAGCCACAGGCAAAATTGGTAATCTTATCTTTAATGTATCATACATCCCTCCTCCGAGCTCTTCATTATTTCGATTCAGGCCCTTGTGCCTTTGGCCCACACATAGGGCTCTAACAAGTCTCAGCCTGACCCTTTTACCTTGCCCAGGAAAAACATATCTGATTATAAAAACAAAGTAGGATCTTCAAGTTGGAAGTTCAATACCTTTCACATATATCACGTTTGCCTACAAATACAAAGTTTTATTATAAGGATTTTCAAAAAAAGGTCTGCTATACTGAATCTCTAATGGTGGGACTCCAGTCTTAGGCTGGTAGCTTATTTTAGGTAAAAGAAACTTCAGTTCCTATTGTAAACCTGTCCATGATCACAATCAGCTCAACAAAAGTTTTAAAGTTGAAGCCCTTACTTATTTTCAATGTCTCCTTTTTCTTTCTCAATGGATGTAAGGCAGGAATGGAACTATTTTATCCATTAGTCACAAAAGGTGTAGTGCTTCAGGAATATAAGCTTTTCACAGGCCTAGTAAATGTTTGAGGTTCTAGAAAAATATTTTGTTTACATAAGAAGAAACAAACTCCAAATTAAAATTAATTTAACTCTGTCTGCCAAATGTAACATTATTACAACTTCATTAATTATTAATTCCGGTGTTCACAAAAGCATGCCTTTGAAAATATATTTTGTAATTTAGGCTTTTTGAATATAACGATTGTCAAAAATTATGCATTATTGTAAAAAACATTAAATTATAAACTGAATAACTTGCTCATAACTAAATAAGCTTAAAAATATTAATTTTCATTCATATACTTATTCATTTCACAATCATGTATTGATTTCACAAACAAGCATTTAATTTATACTAGGTTAGCAGTGTTCAATTTAGAGTACTGGTATCCTTAGAAAATAAGAAAATTTTATAAGAAGGATATAGATATAAATGGTTTTAAGTAAAATTGTTTTCAGATGTTCAATTTTCATGTGTACTCATTACTGATATTGATCCACCGAAGACAAGGGTGCTCCTCTGGTTTTTTCCCATCACTTTATTTCCAATCCATCTTTCTTCCCATTGCAATTAAAAGCATGGACTTCTAGAACACATACACACACACACACACACATACACACACACAAACACACACACACAGAGTAGTCTAAATATTACTGTAGATAATGAAAATCTGAATGACTATATTGCTAAAATAACATGAACTTAAGAAACGCCAGTGGTTTTTTTTTTTTTTTTTTTTTTTTTTTTTTTTTTTTTTTGCTTTAACACAGTTGAGGTAAGAACAATTTGTATTTCATAAAATAATTTCTAATGCTAGATCACTGTGTGACTTTGGGAGTGGGGGATATATAACTCAGAAAGTCGAAAGAAGTAAATGATATCACTATAACAAAGCTCCTTCCATGACCACCTAATTATTTGGGCAAATAAGTTTTCTTAGTGCTTATACTGATAACTACCAGAAACAGGAAGAAATTGACATAGAAACCTATCTTCTTCAAACAATAAAGAATACACTGAAAAGAGAAAAGCTCTACTTGTATCAGTAACAGATTGACTTCCAACAAATTTTTGTGTTTAAAATTATTTACCAAAAAATTTAATATATTGTTTCATTAATTCTGTGTCATTACAAGATTAAAAAATTTCTTTTTCTGTAGATATGTGATTTTATATATATATATCTGTGTATATATATATATATACGCATGTGTATACATATACCATACGCATGTGTATACATATACCATACATGTACTTTTTATTTTTGTTATAGACAATCAATAAAAATATTTTTATGAAAAATATATTAGCATAAAATTATATGAAGAAAGCAAATGGAAACATAAGCTTATGGAGAAAGAATACTGATTTTAAAATTTCTGAATGCAAAGACAGAGTTTCCTTAAGTATTTCTTCAATGGATGGTGATGACTATCAAAGCCCTATGGTACTTAAAGTCCTTTGGGAACATTGAGAAGAATGATGTGACATCTTTATTTTTAAATACCAATTTCACAACATGGCAAAAATTATAACCCTCTGCAACCATTTACAATTATATTGCAAAATTATAGATTAAATATAATATAATCTTAAAAATATACAAGTAAGCACGTGTATTACTTTTCAAAAATTTTTTTTTTTGAGGAAGTTCCAAAAAAAATATTTACATTTCACTGCACTGGACACTGTGCTTATACAAGTTTCCATGCTTGTCCATCCTACTAGAGCTCTTGCAAATCACTTCTATGGAGTATTCAGACACTCAGAAGTTGCCAAGATAAAGGAAGGAAGGAAGGCAAAACATAAACAGATTTGGAAGCTTATTATCAGATCTAGAATACAGTTAGCAAAAGAGACAGTCAAAATTAATTATGAAAAAAAAAGATTGCTTTATAGAATTTGTGAGTATAATTCATTTTTCCACCTGGCACTTTTGTGGGCCATATTCTATATCTAGGTTATTAATCTTAAAGGATAGATTTGGAACTGTTAGTCTATTAGTTTAAAATGTACTATTAATGAATGGGAATAGCATCCTTTTACTTTAGGGCAATATTTCATTTATTGAATCGACTAATAACACTGATGAGTCTATAATGTTCAATTATATCCCAAGGCATTTGAAGTGGGAAGTGTCAATGTCTTAAGAGGAAAGAGATTATAAAGAATATGCCCTCTGGCCAGGAAAATATTTATGTTCCAGTTTTATTCTTTAGTTTTCTACCAATAAAATTGAAATGATAAATCTTTGTTTATAACCTCTGACTTCCTCTTAGTTCATCAGGAGAATCAAAGAAAACAGAAGCCATGACGAGCATACAACATTATTCTATGTTTCTCTGCCTTTATATAAGTTTTGTCATTCACTTGAATGCTGTTTCTCCCCTTATTTACCCAATAACTACTCATTAAAGCCATCCCTGATATTCCAAGGAAAACTTAGTCAATTCTTTTATATCTATGTCAGTTTAGAGTGGATTACCTGGTAATAGACTCTAAAACAGAGTTGCTTGCTATGGGGAACTACATTTGTTAAAATAAGGCAGGAGTTAAAGAAGTACAAATTAGTAGTCGATAGATGGTCACTGGGATGGAGAACATAACATAAAGACTGCAGTCAGCAGTAATGTAATGGCTAGGTATAGAGCCAGTGGAAAGAAAGAGTAATCAAGAGGATCATTTCATAAACTATATAAATGTCTAAACAATGTACCATATACTTGAAACTAATAATGGAATAAAATTTTAAAAAATAAGGCAGGAGAAGCTGATTCACAATGCACTTGCAAATGAGGCTTAATCTTACTGGACTAGTTCTAAAATTGATAACATCCATTCAGATTTGTCCCAAGTTAAGGGAAGGGGACCAGCTTTTTGTATCCCTGCATCATACAGTCATTGGACCCAGGTCATACCTTTAAAAGATGTTTAATCTTAGGCAATGCAGTTCTCTGCAGCTGAAGGCAATACTCAGTGAGAGACACAATTGTGAGTGGCCATCAGCAGCCAATAGCCCCCACGGCGAAGTGTGGGTGCACTGGCTTTATTTGTGTGGGGTGGGGTGTGGGAAGATATCTCGATGATGCACAATAGTATCCATGACAGGCCTTACAGGTAAACTGTCACACATTCACGTAAGCAATATCACTTTACCTAAGGCTCTTTTCCTAGGCGTTTGGAAACACTATTAATCAAAACAACCAAATATACTTGTCCTATGGAGTTTATTTTCTAGTAGGGGAGAGATATCACCAATGGTAACATAGTAAAATAGAGAAAACTGTTGGAATATTAGAAACTGATATATGCCACAGCAAGAAGGAAAGGTGGAACAAGACTAGGTGTTTTAAATAGGTTGGCTAAATTTTATTATTATTTAATGCAATGTTCATATATCTCTTTTGAAATTCAGTTTCTTGAAGATAGTCTTTCTATCCCCCATGTCGAGAATAAAGTCAGAGTTCAACTTGTTACTCTAGCGAATGTGAGGTAGAACCTGAGGATAGTCCACTTGACATAGAAATAAAAGCAGAAGAAAGGGGAGAATGACCAAGTACAGAGAGTTGTGTCCTTTTGACCATATGCTGATCTATTTGTATTAGATTAGAACATTCTATTCATAGTATCAACTAGGTCAGTGAAGTTTCCTCATTTTTTTTTTCTCTTCTTTTTGTTGACCTTAATTGCCACCCACACATCATGAGCAGAACTGCCTTTGTGTTTCGAGTAAGTGGGTTCCTCTGGCATATGATTTGGAAGATTGCATAAAACACCCCATCCCACACAAACAAACTAAAATCATCCAGATAGTCAAGTATTTTAAATTCCACTATTAAAATTTATAACATTGTAAATTAGTAAACTTTGTCATCTCCCTACCCAAAAAGGCAAGACTCCCTTAGTGTGCTAACTCATTAAAGAGGTGATTGTGTTTTCCTGAGGGATTCTGCTGTTGTTTGAATTGAAAGTGTGTATGATTGGAACTCAAACTTCTTAAAAGCTTCACTGTCATGGTATAAGGAGAGGAAAAGAGAATCTGTGTTTTGCAAAGTAGATGAAACTAGAGAATATTTATTTATGCTCCTGGGAAGTGACAATAATTCAGCTTGAGCTCCTCTGGGAGTTCAACTGGTCATCAAGCTCTCATACAATTTCCCTGGGGTATCTTACACAGTATGTCCTCTAATATGACTTCATAAAAAAATCAATCAACTTTTGAATTCAAGAACCAGGCCAACAGCTGTGTTCTAGGAATAATTAAATAATTGTGATAAAAGCTATAAAAGTTACATGTAGAGCTCCTTTTCTCATTCTTCTGTAGTACAACAACAGACAAGCCTATAGGAAAGGGCAGAAAACTTCGCTTGCTCAGGAATCACTGATTAATAGTAATAAAAAACAGAAACAATATACTTCTGTAACAGCTGACTATTTCTTGTAGTTTGTTTACAGAGAAAATAATAAATAAATCTCCTAAAACAATGACTGGAAATTATAATTCAACCCAATAATTGTAGCACATGATAAAATTAAAACATATTTTAATTTCATATTCTGACCCATACAGGAAGTGAGAAAAGAGGAAAAAGTAAAGATAGAAATAGAGGTAAGTGAGAAGTGGCTAAAGAGTTCTTTAAATAAGGGGTAGGATAAGAAGAGTAGAATGTCAGTAACATAAAGAGGAAAGTGTTAGACAAAGAGGAAAGCAAATGAGTAAGAAACCTTAGCTAATGGAGACAGGATGGTTAGGGGGGGAAAAAAGAGAAAAGGCAAAAAAACTACTATGAACAAATAATGAACATTAAAAGTGAGCAAATGCTTCTGTGCTTCTGTCCTATAACTGTTAACCATTGGCTTACAAGCATTAAGTTATCACTGCTGTACCTATGCTTCCAGCATATCCCATTGGCTAAAATGGTTCATGCAACACCGAGAAACAGGCCTACTATCATTTAAAAATAAAATGTGATTTTTGGAATGAATTTTTGTTTTATACGTAATTCAGTAGTTTTGACATATGTGAAAAAAATGCACTTTATTTTAATGAGCACAACACCTTATTACCATTGGCTAACATTTCCATGAGATTAAAAGTAGAATTGTTTCATTCCAAAATGCTTGCAAGCAGCATTTTAAAACCACCATTTACTTCATTGATTTTACCTTTTATTTCTTTTAAAATTAAATTTGCTTTCAGTCTAATTAGTTCAGGAAGATTAAAAAATATGCAGTAAAATTAGTTTAGGAATATCAATTATTTTTCATGAGTTTATACCTCATAATTTGTCCTTATAAAAGATTACAAATGCAAAAACATAACACAACTCTGAATGTTGCTTTTGTTTTAAAATAGATGAATAAAATTCTTTTAAAAAACTATAAAACATACATTGCAAAAAAAAATAAATCAGTGTTATAAAGAGGCCAGTTCTCTAAGCTAATATATGAATGGAATACAATCTCAATTTTGTCAAAATTGATAAGTAATTCTAAAATTTATGTGAAAGTACAATGGGTCAAGAATAAAGATAATCTTGAAGAACAGAACATGGTATAAGGACTTTTTCTACTGATGACAAGACTTATAAAGCTATAGTAATTAAATAAGATTTTTTTTTTTTTTTGGACAGTCAAATCAGTAGACTAGACTATAATAGAATGGAGAGCACAAAAACATAACCATGTCATGACAGTATAGAATTATGGGGAAATAATGTTCTTATTAAAAAATGTTGCTGGGAAAATAAAATATTTATTTGGGAAAAAAAATCCATTCTCACTGAATTTTAGAACTAAATATGAAAAATAAAATAAAATTTAGCTAAAAATACAGAAAAATAGTATATAATCTCATGATGTAGAATCACTTCTTAAATATTGATGTAAAAATAATTAAGAAAATATTTTAAAACTGAATATTAAAATTCAAATATTAATAAAAATATAAAAAATACATTTTTCTATTAACAAAATAGTGCAAAGGCAATATATAAAATGGGAGAAGGTATCTGCAATACATATCACTAACAAAATGATCCTATCCAAAATATACAAAGAAGTCCTACAAATCAAAAACAAAATTACAGAGAACTCAATAGAAAAATAGGCAAAATACTTGACATGCATTTCACAAAAAGCAATATCCAAGTGACCGTAATTTGCTCAATATTGTCATTATTCAAATAAATAAAAATTAAAACAACAGTGAAATATCATTAATACCTAAGAGAATGGCTGAAATAAAAATAATATCATATGTTGGCATGGATGCGAACAACTGGGAACTTTCAGACACTGTTTGAGTGAGAACAAATTAATATAATCATTTTTGAAAACTAGTAAACATTATCAATTAAATCCAAAGATCTTCCTATCTTATTATGACTCAGCAATTCTGCTCTTAAGTATAAGAAATGCATTTCCATGTGTGCCAAAGAGATATGAACAAGAATGTGCATGACCACAAAATTCGTAATAGCTCCAAAATGGTAGTAACTCAATTTCTGCCAATATTCGAAAGGATAAATCTGGTATAATCACACAGTGAAAGAGTATGCAGTAATGAAAATAAGTGAAAAATAGGTACATGTAGTAATATGAATGAATCTTATAAATATAATATTGATGAAAAGAGCTTCACCACAAAAGAACACATATGGTAAAAGTTCATTTATATAATGGGATACAAGAAAAACAGTGTTTAAAATGCATACTTTCTGTTAAAGCTATAAAGAAATGCAAGAAAATGCTAACCAAAAACCAATAACTAAATATACCAGGGTGGTAATCCTTGAGAGGGAGAGAAATTAGTGACTTGGTAGAGGCATGAAGATGAAATTGAGTCTTTATGTTACTTGTAAAATATCTTTCACCATTTTAAACAATTCTAGTTAAAGGTATGTTAAGGAAAAAAACAGGGCTGCCACATGTTGTGCAATCTCTACCTAACTCTAAAACCGATTCTTAAAGTACCTTCACATGCTACGCAATAAAATGATCCTGCCAGCAAGTCCAGATAAACAAAACAGTCTCTTCTTTCTTGGATAATGACTTAATCTCAGTATTCTCTTTTATCATAGTCTTGGAATGACTTAAATGTTTGTAAGAGTTCAAATTACTTGGTTAGTAATAGGTCTCTAAATAAGATTCCAATCACCATGTATGTTTGTTTTTATTTTCTATCTCGGTAAAAATTTGTGATGTTTTAATCCAGTAGCCAAGTAAAAATAAAAGGATTCACAATTTATGTGGCTATTTTTGTGTCTCTTTGAAAGTCCTATGATGTTTCTTACCATGTCCCACATGGATTTGGCTATATGGTATAGTGAGAACTTGAGTGGAAGTTTCTTCCCCATGACCACTCAAACTAGGGTTATAATTTGCATTTATTCACTATTTTTTCAATATTTTATTAGGAAAATAGTAAACACACAGGTAAGTTGAAAGAATTTTACACTGAACATTCATGCACCCATCTACTATACACTACCATTAACACCTTATTTAACTTGTTTTATCACATAGCTATGTCACTATATACCCCTTTATCCAAACGTCGATCTGCATAATCATGTGACTATTATATTTTTTAACAGTTCAATCATTTATCACAAGATAACCACAATGCAAGCAGTAACCAAGTCAAGAAATACATTTTTTTTCCCTAATAATATAGTCTCCCCAACCACACACCATATTTTTCAGTCCTCGAGGAAGTAAATTATCCTAAAAAGGGATTTTTTTTTTCTTAAATGTGGAATTTTAGGAAATTGGCTCACTTTACCTTCCCTGTTTTTTCTTTTTTTGGTAATTTTGTCTGTAAGTTGTAAATGAAGAAAAGATAAGATTACACAAAAAGTTTGTGCACGCAGCTTCTCATAGGTTCTCTAGTACTTTCTCTAACATATATTAGAATTTCTTAACACTTAAAAAATCTAAAAGATTGAATATTTTTTAAATCAACAAATACACCCAGCTGAGTCAGTAAACAAGTTAGATCTGCCTCATGGGACATTTGCTAATGCAAGTTTTCTAAATTTGGGCAATTTAGAACTAGTATTTGCCATTATCATACATAAAACAGTTTGCATTGAAGCTAATGCAACCTAATATTTTTCATGTATGATTTTTTTCCTGAATTCTCCTCAGACATGATTGCAGCAAACAACACAGAGAAGA
>NW_006442109.1:24157157-24161528 GCF_000325575.1 Pteropus alecto | reverse complement strand
TTTTTTTGGCTATGCAGTGATTTGACTTCTCACATTTCTGTTGGAATGAAAATTAGATTCAAGAACAGCTCTGTACCTGATAACTCTGACAAGGTGTGAAATGCGAAGCTTTATATGGCTGTAATAAACATATGCAAAGTTTTTTTTTTTTTTTCCTTTCGTCTAAAGGCTTCAGGCTGTCTATCCTGGAGTAAAGAAATTATATTCTTGTGGCATCAGCTATCCTGTCTGTACTGTCCATGCTCTCTAAATGCCAGCTCTTTGAGGGCTTCTTATACCTTGGGTACTTGATTATCCAAAGACTGACAATGTTTAGGGGTCTCCTGATTTCCTGAGCTTATCTTTGTTCATCAGCCGGTGAGCAGCAGGAAGAAGGCAATGGGTAAATATTCTTGTTTACTTACATGGAAGTATTACTATTTCCTCATGATTTTAAAGGGTAGCATTAATAATTTTACCCAGAGTACATTAAATTCTGATCTTCAGTTAAACATGATTTTAACTTTTTGGTGAAGTCATAGAACAAAGTAACACCAATATAGAGCTCTGTGCATGTGGGAAACAGCATTATGCATATGTGGCTAACCAAAGCCAATTAAGGCTGCTATGAGTCCTCGAGGGAAAAAATGGAGCCCTGAGAATGCTGGTCTACTTAGAGACATGAACAGACAACCTCCAGTTCTAGGACTAACTTTCTAAGCAAAAAATTAAGAGAATAAATTATACTGTATGATATAAGATCAACATACAAAAATCAGTGTACTTTTATATGCTAGCGACAAACAATGCGGAAATGAAATAGAGAAAAATAATTCCATTTCGAACAGAATCAGAATGAATAAAATATTTGGGAATAAATTTAACCAAGGAAGTATAAGACTTATTCACTGAAAACTGCCTAGCATTACTGAAATTAAAGAAAATCTAAATAAACGTAAAAACATCTTGTGATCATGGGTTAGGAGACAACACTGTTAACATGGCAATACTCTGTTTTAGTTTTCTTGCTGCTGCTGCTGCTGCTGCTGCTGCTGCTGCTGCTGCTGCTATAACAAATATGACAACTTTAGTACTTTAAAACAATAAAAATTATTCTCCTATAGCTCTGGAGGTTAGAATTTCTCTAGAAAACTCTAAGAACATAGGTCTTATATGGGCCAACATCAACACGCTGGCAGAGAGGGTTCCTTCTGGAGGTTCCTGAGAATACCTTCCTTGCCTCTTCAAGTGCATAGAAACTGACAAAATTTCTGTTTATGGTCACATCACTTCAATCTCTGTTTCCATTAGGACATTGCCTTTTCCTATAGTCAAGTCTCCTTCTGCCTCTCTTATAAGGACACATATGGGTTTACCAAGATAATCCAGGAAAATATTAATGATACTTAATCACAACCATGAAGTCCCTTTTGTACTGTAAGATAACATATTCTCAGTTTCTGGGGATTCAGATACACATTTGGAGGGAGGACATTATTCATTATCAGATTCCCAAATTAATCTACAGAATCTATGCAACCTCTATCCAAATTTCAAATGCCTTTGTTGCAAAAATGAAAAAGACGGTTCTAAGATTTATTTGGAAATGCAAGGAACCCAGAATATCCAAAACAATCTTGAACAAAGCTAGAAGATTCGCATCTCTCAATTTCAAAAGTACAAAGCTTCAATATTCATGACAGTGTAGTAGAATAGAACTAAGTTTCCAGAAATGAACTCATACATCTATGGTCAATTGAATTTCAACAAAGTTGCTAACATCATTCATTAGAAGAATTTTTTCAACAAATGAGTGGGAATAACTGGATATCCACGTGCAAAAGAATAAAGTTAGACCCTCTATCTCACATGATATAAAGAAAATTAGCCAAAAATAAATACACCTAAGTGTAAACTAAAACTTTAAAACTCTTGGAAGAACACACAGGTATAAATCTCTGTGACTTTGAACTGGGTAACATTTTCTTAGCCATGACACCAAAAACACAAGCAATCAAAGAAAAAATAGATAAATATGGCTTCATCAAAATTTAAAAAATTTCTACATTAAAGAACACTATTAGGAAAATGAAAAGACAAACCACAGATTAAGAGGAAATATTTTAAAACTATGTTTTTTAAAACACTGACAAGGGACCCGTATTTATATAAAGTATTCTTACAACTCAAAAATAAATAGCCTAACTTAAAAATAGGTAAAGAATTTGAATAGACAGCTCTAACATAGAAATGGCAATAAGCATGTGAAAATATATTTAATGCCTTTAGTCTTTAGGGACATGCAAATCAAAATCACAATGAGACATCACTTCACACCCACTAGGGTGGCTATAGTGATAATTTAAAAAAAGAAATTAAGTGTTGATGAGAATGTGGGGAAATTGGTACACTGATATGTTGCTGGTGAGAATGTAAAATGGTTGCAACTGCTGTGGAAAAGTTAGTTATCAAAAAGTTAAACACAGAGTTATCACATGACCCAGCAATTCCACTACTAGTTGTACATTCAAGAGAATTGAAAACCTTTGTTCACACAATGTTTGTATCAGTATTATTCATAAGAGCCAAAATATGGAACCAATCCAATTGTCCATTAACTGATGAAGTATTAAAAATGGTGATATATACATACAATGGAATATTATTCATATATAAAAAAGGTACTTGCTATGAGATGGATGGACCTCGAAAACATTATGCTAAATGAAGGAAACCAAACACAAAATGCCATATATTGTATGGTTCCATTTATATGAAATATGCAAAAGTGGTAAATCCATAGAAAAAGAAAGTGATTAGTTGTTGCCAGGAACTGAGGAGAGGGTGGATGGACAGTGACTGATAATTGGTCTAGAATTTCTTTTTAGGGTGATGAAAATACTCTGGATTAGATAGTGGTGATGGTTGTATAACTTTGTGAACATACCAAAAACTTATATACTCAGTCTGTGGTATTTTGTTGTAGCAATCTGAGCTGACTAATTAATACATTATGGAATGGAATAGGAAAAGGAGGATGAAAAAAGTTCAGGAAACAGGAAATATATTTGTTTAATAAAAACAGAGTACAGATCAGAGAGATTTTAAAAAGAAACTGGCATGTTATTTTACTTGTTTGATTTTTTAATTAAAAATATTTCCATGGACCACAAATAAACTATGGATGAACCATAATAACATTGCTCTGTTTATCAAGGTCTCTTTAATTTTTTAAAAATAAAACTAGAGTAGAATAGATATGCTTAATAGTTCTATTCATGTAGGAGTCATAGAAAGGATGTTTTCATTTTATGTATTGTGATATAACTTATGGGCACACATTTATAATATCCTTTAGGAAAATACAATAAAGCAAAGAAAAGGATTTGTTGAATTCTTTCAGTTTGAAATGGATGTTTCACTTTTCTTTATTTGTTTGTAATGAACTAGGCCATTCAGAATGAGAATTCAGGGTGAGGAAGAGATAAAGATCTGATGATTAATGAGGCAGATAATGAAATACAGGGCAGAACAAGAGACTTGCCAATGGTAAGGGATATGGCCAAGTGTGATAAGATGAAGAATTCTCTCTGTACACTAGAGAATAAAGCCCCTTTCCATAATGAGCCATCCAAATCACCATTCTACCAGCCACTGAGACCCAGTGTCATTTTGCTATTCCTGGGACTCCTTCAGGTACGTACCATTTTTTTTTTTTTAACTCATATGGATTTATTAGAATATGAAAAAGATTCGGATTCTTCTATATAGGCAGCAATGCAGCAGCAGCTGTGGTGGCTTTGAGGTACATAGAATAGCAACAACCCAGATAAGTCAATAAACAAATTAGAACAATAGGTAATTAGGCTTTTGCAAATAATAGAGTTCCAAATAGAGATAGATTCAGGCTTAAATACAACCTGACTTTTTTCTTCAAATATATACTACTTTTACCCTTATGCCAATTACATTCTTTTCTGATCTTTAAGGGGAGTGTGTCTCTTCAGTTTCAGTTCCAAGTGATCTGCCATAAAGCATTGTTTAGGAGTTTGTCCTAGATTTATTTGTCTTCTAAACTCAGCACAAATAGCTATGTGAACTTCAGGTAAGCAATTTATCCCTGTAAACCTTATTTACTCATGTGTAAAATGTAAATAATGTTTACATCAGAAGCAAAGACTTCTGAAGGTTAAAGACTGGAGATTAAATTCAATAAGGTGTGTAAAGTTCTTCACACAGTACCTGAAAGAGTAAGCGCTCAACTCATGACATTGCACAGCTAGTATTTCTTTAATTTTGAGGTTCTATAACCAGAAATCATATTCCTTTCTCCATATGCATTAAACCTAGCTAACTTATCCAAAATGTTCTCACTGGGCACTTACATCAATA
>NW_006442109.1:24113001-24157119 GCF_000325575.1 Pteropus alecto | reverse complement strand
TACTTCACAGTCTGCGCCCTTACATTTGCATTATCTTAAATTCCTTCTCTCCTTCTAATTCTGTTATATCATCATCTGATCTATGGCTCTTCAGGCTTTATATGTAATAAAGATTCAAGAATTTGGGCAGATTCCTTCCGAAGTGACAGGAAACTAGCCATGCACCCCGCAGTCCATATGTTTCATTTTTGTGCAGGAGAAACAAAAAGACTAGCCATGAGGTACTGGGAAGTCCTGAGGAGGGTTCCTATACAGGAACCTCAAAAGCCTGTGCCTCTTCACTGAAGTCAGTATGTTGCCTGCTCTCAAAATCATCCATGCCAAAACACAGTTCTCTCAGAAACTTTTTCCCAAATTCTGGTAATAGATCAAAGAAATCTGGAAACCACAAATGAGCAACTCACAATGCAATCAAATATAGATTCTGTGTCAAACATAAATGCTGATACTATTTATGTAATATTGCTCTCCTAGAGACTTTCTCAAATTTCAATGCTTAACCATCATCCGAAGTTGCTATTTCAAGATGCAGATTCCTAGTTCATTTGGTCTGAAAATAATCTCAAGTGAATTTAATGTAGGTAACTCATGTATCACACTTTGAGAGATGCTGCCTAGAACATACTATCTAATTTATGTATTTATAAAAACAAAATGTCTTTTGCTTTTCATTCTATATTTTGGAGCATTCAGTTTTCATTTAAACAAGATAAAATAAAGCAATCCTTTTCTTAACTCAAGGAATGCATTTTTGCAGCACTCAGAATGAAAGTGCTACAAGCGGTCATTCTCTGTAAGAAATGATATAAAATCTGGGGATTCATACCCTTTTTAAAATGAATTAAAATCCACTGGTGACTTTGCTCTTATTATCTCTAGGAAATTGTTTGCTTTCACCAAGATTTTCAGAAAAGAACTCTGAAAGATTGATTCATAAGACATCAGAAAAAAATATCGTTAGTGACTCAGAAACTTTAGGCAATAGGCAAAGTCCACGAAATGGACTTTCCTCCGGAAAACTTCATTAAAGTTTTTCATGCAGGTGCTTCAAGGAAGAAACTGCTATGTGACAAAATGATTTTGATATTATGGAAGTTCATTAAAAAGGAATTGTTTGTAATGACATGGGGTGCATGATCCATGGAAGGACTAGAAGCAGGAGCTGAAGAACAGGCAATGGCAAAGAGGGAAGAAAAAAGCAAAACTGTGATGATAATCTCAGCAACCAGTAATATCTCCTAAAATTGAAAGAATCAGAATATCAGGAAGAATGAGAAAAAGATAAGACGAAGCACAAAAAGTGTTTTTTTTTTTTTTTTTTAAATCTATCTCCCTCCTTCTCTTCTCCTCTCTTCTGTCTGTCTCTCTCACACACATGACAGATCATATTTCATATTTTCATAGTTATTTGTTTAGATCCACAACCTCCTTTCGGGGTTTATTTCCATGCTTCACTGATTGTTTCACTTTTATATTTCTATTTGTTTTTGCTTTAAAATTCAACGGAGATGACTGAAAATTGAAAGTATTCAAACACTTTTCCTTTTCATTTACATATGAAATCTTAATCTTTTGAAATCTGGCTTTTATTTTCAACTGCCTCTAAAATCTCTCCCTGGAGTAAGTTAACATTCTTTTTCTAGACAATATTAACATTTTGATTAATGTTTTTTTGTAAAGTTCTACTCTCATGTATTTTTCACCTTTATTTTAGAAAGTTAGCCACCTTCTTTATGAAAAATATGTTTTTAATCTTGATTTGGCCTTTCCCTCTTTGACTCATTTCGTTTTCTTCATTAGAATGTTTTCCCTTTTCCTTTTCTTTCCTTACCTTTCCTTCTCTTCCCCTCCCTTCCTCCTCCTTCCTCCTTGTCTGCCTTCCTTCCTTTCTCCTTTCCTTTCTTCCCTCCCTCCTTCCTTATCTACTTTTTCTCCCATTTTATTCTCCTTTTTATATTTTTCCTTTTTCTTTAAGTCTCACTAGGAGATTTCTATTCATCCCTTTCTATACGCATGAAGAGCTCAGTTAATTCACAAGACTCCTAAATATCCACTTCTTACTTTGACTCCATATCCTCTCTAGGCCTATCATGTTCAGTTTACTATTATTATTTTTTTTGTATCTTGATTTTCATATTCAAAGTCTGAAATAGGTAAAATATCAGTTTATAATTTGTCCATAAAAAATTATGGCATACAAATTTTCCCCATTCTGATGTTGGCATCATCATTCCCCTGATTTTTACACCTAAAGTCTTAGTCATCTTTAAATTTGTTCTTTCTTCCATGGCCTACTCCCTAATAAGCATATTGATTTTTTTCTTTCGAGCATCATTAATATCTCCTTTATTTTTGTTTTTTTTTGTTGTTGTTGTTTATGACTAAATCTACACTCATAAACTGACATCTTAACCATAACATGGCATTTTCCTTGATTTCTCTGCCTACAAGAGTGGAGAGTCCAAAAACCAAGTCTTATGAGAACACGTAAGAGCAAAGGAGACTGTTGAAAGAAAAGCTAATTAAGGATAATGATATTACTTCTCAATTCCCTTCCAACTCTGGCATTCCAAGATATCTACCTTTCTTTGGTTTATGCTTCTACTATATTTATACTTTTCTCTATTCTTAATTTTCCAGACCCACCAGGAAACAAAAGAGAAAGGCCACAGTATTGTGAGATATTGTTAAATGATGGCTTCTCCAAACATCACTAGAATAACCTGTTGATAAGACAAAGCTGAGCTTATTGCGCACTTAAGCAGGGAGAGCACCACCTTGACAAAGTTTTAGTAGTGTCTCAAAGAGAAAGAGCAAACTTGGGATAATGAACAAGATTTTGAAATCTGGTTTAAGGTAGATTTTCCAATGTAGAGACTTGGTTTATATTGAGTAGGATCATAAAATCATAGTTTAGGACTTGTAGATACAGCATGGAGACAGCTCTGAGTCAAGGAGTTCCAAGAGTTAGGGTGTAAGCTGTCCTCTGATGCTTTTAATTAAATAAATGATGTATCTTTAGAGAAGTTCCTTGAAAGAACAATAAGTCATTTGCAGCTTTTATCTTCTCAGGCAAGGGTTTCCTGAGATAGTAATCTTAAACTATTTTCATAAAGATTCTGAGTCTCCATTTCTTCATAAAGATGATTTAAAGACACAGAAGGTTTTAAAACATATATTACAATTGCAAAATTTTGAGAAAAATGAGGCAGAAAATGTTTTGCTTCATGGGAACTGGTGCTTCTGTTTTTCTAACCTCAAGAAACTTGTGTTTTCAGCAGTTTCTTCTTACAGGAGAATCACATACCTAAATCAAAACAAAAACAAAAACAAAAACAAATCTCTAGATCGGTCTGTTCCAAAATATTAATGTGTCAAGATGTGGGTTCCAAACAGGGGTTGGTAAGGACTGTGGGAACTAAGGAGCTAAAGAAGTTTATTCCATTTTAAAATATACATATCCAAATAAAAACATTTAAAACCTTGTTCTGGTCAAACAGAATCTATCTTCAGGCCAGCTTCTACCTGTAGGCCAACATTTTGCAACCTTTTTTCAATCAAAAGGATTGTGAAAAATCTTAAAAATGTTTAATATTGATTATAAAGCCAGGAAATGCTGGAAAGAGTTTCCCAGTGTCCACTGAGCCATTTAGCACCAGATATGTGCGGCCCCAAAGTGTAGACAGAGCACTGTGACTAACCCATCCACAGCTAATAAAAAGGGTTATGTTTCACAAAGCTCTACAGTGACATGGAGAATCATGTCAATCCAACAGCTCAGAACAAAATGAGAGGATAAAGAGCTATGATAATACTTGAAAAAATCACGTTTTTTCTTTTGATTATTGAAGGCATCACTTATTTAGCAGAGCAAACCAAATTTTGTAAGTGCTTTTATCTTTATATATTTTCATTTTTTTTCAACATTGGTAAGTATTTAAAAACATTTGAAAGCCTTGTGCCTTTTCACAAAATCATCATCCTTCACTACAGATTTGAAAGCAGAAAAGTAATTGGGGAAAAAATGTTGGCAAGCCTCATCAATAAACTGATGAAATGAGCTATTACTCTCCAGCATGACTCCTGGCATGACTGCTTAAATGATCATTTGGTTCATGATGTCAATGAGTTTTCAGATCTGGCTCTTTTGGTGTATGCAGCTTTGAGAATTATATATGACATGTTGATTATATTCTGCAGCAGGAAAGGCAGCAGTGATCTGTTTTGTCCGAGCTCAGTCTCATTGCCATCAGCAAGAAAATCTCTTAAAAGCCTTGAAAGAACAGGCTGCCAGCCAAAAGGCCAAACAGAATTAAATTGTGGTGTAAAAACACAATAAACTCAATTAAATTGGGATTGTTAGTGGAGGTAATTTGTTAATCACGTGAACACCCCTTCTCTATGGTCACTCTATTTGTTTACGGTGTGGGCTGATCTAGAAAATCATACAGTCCATAGTTTTGTTACATGCCTCAATCGCCATGGTTTAAAGTGTTTAATATTCCATTTAAGATTACCATTTTGGGACAGCTGGAAAAATCAGTACTGCAGGTCCATCTACCAACTGAGCAATCTGCATCTTTCGGATGCCACAGCCTTAGTATTTTCCACTAGCTTCTTTGAAATGTAGAGAAGGCAAATATGCATATCCTCAGCAAAAACAATGATGGCCATGTAACTTACTCATCACTATCCATATCAAACAGAAAAGCTAACTCTATCTCTAGCAACAGAGCTCTCAATATGCTAACCATAGAGTATAGAGGGCAGTGGAAAGGTGGGTAAATAGGTTGGTAGTTGTCATTCTAAACCAAGGAAAGTCTATTAGAGATGCATGCATTCTCTACTCTGACTGCTTTCAGAGAGATGCATGATATCTCCTGAATAATATACAAAGAAAGTAGGAAGCACTGCTGCTTCATGATGCCTCCCTAAACTGACCTGTCATCTGAGGTCCCTTCACCTTCCTCAGACTGTGGCTCTCCTCACAGTACTGCTCATGGTATCCATAATATGAAGTCACCTGAGTCTTCCCAATGTATTAGAGTTTACTATATTGAAAGCATTCCTCACTTATCTGTTCTTTGGTGATATAAGGTATCCATATGTCTCAGATAATTTTGAGCCAGATGGAAGCATTTTATCATTGAAAAGAAATTTTACTGGATGAGAAATAACCAGAGAACCTTGGTGTTCTTCCACTTATGAATAGGCCAAAACAAAAACATATACATAATTGACAGGAAACCAAAAAAGATAAATAATAAAACTTTCTGTTATTTTATTTATTTATACATTTAGATTCCGTTAGATAGTTCTTTTGGACAATAGGTCTGAAACTAATCTATTTTAGATCTAAACTAGAATGACATAATATAAACTTTGGAAAAAAGAGAGCATCTAATTAATCCATCAACTCATAGTTACATTACACATTAATGGAAAAAGCAGATGTTAGAATTCTAAAGAGGGACTAACTAACCCTACCACAGAATCTACTTGGTTATTTTACCCTACCACACTCTTCCTAAACTCCACTGTTCTGAAAATCACGAATCTTTGTCCTTTCAATGACAAGCTTAGCGGCTGGCCTATAGTAGCCTTTCTGAAAATGTCGTGAAAGGAGAAGCCAAAGAGGAGAAGCCCCAAATTCTAACTGCAACGAGGATCATGAGGTTATAACTATAAAAGGGAATTACCAATTTAATACACAGTTAGACCTAAAACATCAAATTTCTAATAAAACAGAAAATGAATAGAAAAATCACCACTAAATTCAGATATCTAAAAATATACTTTGGAAAGTACCTGTATCAGATTTACCTCAGTGTCCCCATTCCAGGTTTATTGAAACAAAACATCTAATATTGGGGCTCAGGAATGTACATGTTTAATAAATTTTCATAGATGATTCATACCGATTCACAGTCACACTGAAGTTTGAAAAACATTTATTCAGCTACTAAGGCTCCAGTAAGGGTCCTCAAATGATTTCTAGTGAAAAACTTCTTTTATCTTACATAAATAACTACATGTATAGGTAGAGATGGTGAAACTAAATCTGTATAGATGGGGACATTTCAACCAGCCTGAGTTAGGAATTCACATAGGAGAGGGACAGGGAAACAGTGAGCATGATTTCTGGCTCCAGGGTTGTCTCCTACCTGGGCCTGAAACTCCAGTGAGTCTCAGAAAGTCAAGCATAGCAGCAATCTTCATTCAAAAAAGTTGCCACCTCCCCTGGTATTTTACACAAACATGTTTCCCTAATGTTATAAATTAAGACACCCCTCCTACTCCCCAGAGGGAACTTTTTTCCCCATTCTTTCAATCAACAGCAACCAATTAATTTCTTACTGTTGGCTGGACTATGTATTGCAGATTCAAATTGTTCCATAGTCTCTAACTAATGTAAAGATAGGACTCACTATACAGGTAACCCTTTATAAAGGCTAGATATAGATACATTTTTTAAAAAATATGTATTTATTTAGTAACATTTATCTTTCTAAAATTATATTTTGGAGCTTCATTGTATACTCATGTACATGCGGTTCATTGTAAAATTGATATACAATGAACCGCATGTACATAAGTATATAATTTGATAAATTCTGACATCAGTACACATCCATGAAACCATCACCACAATTAAGACAGTAAATATGTCCATCAACTTGCAAAATTTCCTTGAGTCTTTTTGTAATTCTTCCTTTTCTTCTCTTCACTCATTCTAGCCCACCTCCACTGCCACACATTCAATCACTCATAAGTTTTCTGTCACGGTGAATTAGTTTGTTTGACCTAAAGTTTTGCATAAATGACATCATATGGTATGTACCCTTTACTGTCTAGCTTCATTCACTCAACATAGTTATTTTGATATTTACCCATTATATATCAATGATTCATTCCTATTTAGACTGAGTCATATCCCATGGTATGGATGTACTACCGTTTGCTCAAGCATTATTCTCTTGGATTGTTTTCAGTTTTGGGCTATTACAAATATCACTGCTATGAGCATTTGTAAGTCTTTAAGTGGATATATTATTTCCTTTCTCTTGGGTAAATTCCTAGCACTGATCAAATGGTAGATATGTATTTAATATAAGAAGCTGCCAAATTCTTCTTCCGAAGTGACTATCATTTTACATTCTAATCAGTGTATGAGAGTTTTAGTTCTTCCATATCCTTACCATTGGGAATGGTGTGTTTTCTAATTTTAGCTATTTTAACAATTGTGCAATGGTATTACATCATGGTTTTTATTTGCATTTCCTTCATTATTAATAATATTGAAAATCTTTTCATTTGCTTTGGTGAAGTGTCTGCTCAAATCTTTTGACCATTTATTTATTGGGCGTTTTATTTTCCTATTATAGAGATCTGAGGGCTTGTTCTGCATTCTGGAAAAAAAATCCTTTATCAGATATATGCCTTGCAAATATTTTCTACACACTGTGCAGCTGTGTCTTCATTGTTCTCACAATATTTTTGGAAAAGCAAAATTTTAGTTTTTATAATGTCCTATTTGTCAATTTTTCTTTTTGGATCATGCTTTTGGCGTCATATCTAAGAAATCACTGCCTAAGCAAAGGTCATCAAAATTTCCTCCCTTGTTTTCCTTTATGAATTTTACATTTTTAGATTTTACATTTATGTCTATCATCTTTTTTTAAGATTTTTGTTTTGTTTTGTTTATGTTTTTGTATATTGTATGAAGTATAGATCAAAGGATGAATGACTTCTTTGGAGTGATGTCTCAATGTTCACATTTTTAACGCAGGATTCATGGTATTGTTATGCATTACGGACATTAACAAAAATACAAACTCTATATGTAGTGATAGAGGCTGAATCCAAACTACAAACACGGAGTTCATGAAAACAGGAACACAAGCGGACAGCTGCACAAGCTCTTTCAAGTTATAGTCTCTCCATCTTTTTTTATTCCTACTGAAAGAGAAATTTTCAAATTCCTCTTGCCCTGATTGTGGTAGAGGTATTTGGAGGAGGATGGGAACCAGAATTGGAAAGAATGGTATACAGAACTGCTCCTTGACACTCATTATTAATACACATTCTCCATTTTCTACACTTTCAAAACAGAAGCAGCTCCCTGTTCTCACTTCCTGTCTTTCATCTTCTCAGTCTGCTAACCTGTACACTTAAAAATCATGGGGGAAGAATCATGAGGTGCTCAGGACCAGGGGCATTAGCATATGGGCCTGTAGCCCTCTGATGTTAAACAAAAAGAGGGTGTAAAATACTTCCTGCCACAATTATGGAAACATAAAGCTAACAATCTATAAATCATTTCTAAACTTATTTTAAAACATTTAACTGTGTACAAGTATTCAGCTGTGGTTTCTATAGATAAACATTCAGCCAAAATAGCATTTTCATTAAAAAAGATTTTGACTGTCAATGGGAAAATGTTCAGACTACATCATTAAATGAAAAAATCAGGTACAAAACTTATGTAGAGTTATGAGGCTGCTTTGTAAAAAAAAAAAAAAAATTCTGTGCATATTAAAGGACTGGAATTGTGCACAGAAATGATCAAAAACATACCTCCCAGTGGTCAGAAAGTGATTTTTTAAAATTTAATTCTGTGTTTTCTAGTTATTTAAAAGTATTTTGTATAACAAAGATGTTCTTTTATAAAATAATTTTATATGAAATAACTAAACAGCCTTGAAAATTATACTAGAAAAATACTGGCAATTATATAACTAGAGGTTTGTGAAAACCTACTAAGCAGAGAATTTTCTTTAAAAAATGCCTACTACCCCATTTCAGCAATTTAGTACTACCATGGGCTAGTAATGATAATACGAAAAACAGATATCCATTAAAACATGAAATTCTACAGTGGAAAGATTTGATCTTTTTCACTTGTTATTAGATTGTTCAGCCCACATTAAGCCCTTCTTAGAATTCCAAAGGGGTCGTTGCAGGAGAAGCGCCGCCGTATCATTATTTAATACCCCTTTGTGTCTTCACATGTTTGAGTCTGTAAAACAAGTCTGTTCTAAGATACTGAAGATGAACTCCTGAGGTTGAACAAAAGGATTCGCTTGTCTCACCAGAAATTCAAAGTCATTATGAAACAGAAATCCCACTTCCCCTAGGTAATAGAGTAGCCATGAATCACAGCATCATGCTGGCTCTATCATAATCTAACATTTCATGTCTCAGACAATAACTTGATTTGTCAAGAGAATATCCCTGTGAGGGCTGCCAACAGTATCGATGTCCATTGAAAAGAATATAATTAAGCCCTTGCTGAGCTAATTTCATTTTCTTGGGGTGCATACATGTAAAATTGAAATAGAAGGTGCTAAGAAACCTTGCTCTGCCCAAATCCAGAGCAAGAGTTTCACCTCTCTTTGATCTGATAAAGGATATTTAGAGACATTCGAAACAGTCTTCCTTCAAACACCTCACACTTACAGCTTATGTGTTTGTTACTCCCAACGAAGCACTGGCAGGCTTTCTCCAGGTATAACAGTTTCTTCCAAATTAACTGCAGAAAAGCTCAGTGCTTCATCTTTGTTATCTGCTTCTATAGTGGCTTGAGGACAGAGAAATTGATTCTGATTCCCTCTATCACTCGCTGTGAACAGTTTGTAGTAAAGGTATTTGTCGATTAGGGTAATTTCTTAGAAGCCTGCTATTTGCTTGGGAACGTATCCATTACTCAACAACTAGAAGTACAAAGAGCTGAGTCAGCTATATTTTTAGTTAAAATAGAACTTTTACGTTGAGACAGGTAAGTAGAAAATTAATAGTAATCTTAATTATTCTCATATTGGGATAACCTCTGAAGTTGCATATGGCAAGTGTTCTACTATGACAAAGAAAAAGTCTCTACATCTAAAGTTCTCTCCATCTTTGACCTTCACTCACTTTCCATAACTAAATAAAATACAGGAAAATCCATTATGTATGTGTTATATGTCTGATCAAAAACATATTAGTTGAAGGGTTAAGAGGGCAGCATAGATTGTCTTGATTCTGCACCAAACTGATATCCAGTAAGATAATCGTGTTGATTTAGTGACCTGTACCTCTCAAAACCCTGGTCCCATCCCTAGTGGGCTGCACAGGCTGGACATCATGTCGCAGCAGGGTGGAGAACAGTCCCTGCATAGTAGCCCTGATTGGTTAGTGGGTAGAAGGAGGATAAAGGTTATTAAAATGTGCTTTAAATTTTTCATCTATGGTCAGAACTTATACAGGTGGTAATTTTGTCTCTGGAGTGTATCTTCAGGTTCCAGGGGTTCCAACAATATCATAGTACAGTCAAGGCTGGTAAACAGAGCCAATCAAAGCTGAATTTGTTCATGAGAAAAGGCACCAACAGAGTACTTGTAAGCTTTGAGATTCTCACATTACAAGAGGAAATATCTCCTAATCTACCAAAATTTATGTGCATGTGTTTGATATGTTTTGTCCTAGGATCACTGAAATTTTCAAAAGAAACAAATGGAGGAAATACAAAAATAATAATAATTCAGATGTGTGGCACTTGGGTGAAGAAGAACATTGGAGGTAAAAGATCTTCCCATACTTCCTATTTCAGAATACACGGGGACTTCTCTCATTCGCCTAATGAATGCGGTCAGAGGCCAGGCATTGAATGCAGAGAGAAAAGTTAAGTTAGTGGCTTTCTCTGTCATCAGTCAAGATTGAATAAACTGGAAATCTTAAAAGATTCTGTTACCTTGCAAATAATAGAATACCAGACTAAGAGTGATTTAAGCAAAAAGTGGTCTGTTTCTCTCACATAACAAGGAGTCCAGGGGCAGCCAGTGGAATTGTTTAAGCAGTCAAATCCACATAAATAAACCATTCATTGTCATCTTTTTGTTTCTAACTTTCCTTTTTTTTTTTTTTTTTTTGGTCATAGTCCAATCCCTGAGGTTCACAACTTAGCTCTAATAATTTTCCACATTTTTATATTTGTCGATCCCTGTATCAGTAAGAAAGTAATCAATATGTTAGCTTTTCTCCCAGAAGGATGAAGGAGTGAATAGGAAGAAAAGGTAGTGGCTAATCATGATTAACTGACTGAACATGGACTGCCTCTCATGGCAGTTGGGGCTCCTTGGCCAGTTTTTATTGTCAGGAATGAGTTAATGCAGTCCACAGCTCCTCTCTTACATCAATCATAAACAAAGCACTTTTACTATTCTAGTCCAGTGGGTCCTTTCAGGTGCTCTTGTCCAGATAAGATCTTGGCTTATCTCCTAGGCTTTCCTTGGTCTTTCCTTGAAAGAACTCAAATTTTATAAGATGCTGCACCAAACAATTTCTAAGTGTGAAATCTGAAAATGAAAAAGCATCTACTGTTCAGGAAATATATCTAGACTGACTTCTTGGAAGGCATTTTCTCTTTATCTGGGCAATTTTCCCCATTGGCTTTGGACTCTGACTTGTCCCCATTTCTGTGTTTTTCAAGTTTGCCCCACTTGAAATTTGTTTCATGTGTTTGTGATCTTGGTATCAGACTCTCTTCTTCACAAATTACTTTCCAATCTTCTCCCACTAGGTTTCCATGGAATTTGAAGCTTCGGAATTTTGAAGCTTTAAAAAGCATTACCCTTTTAGTGTTTCCATGATAGCTTGCCCAAGATCTGCTACACTTCTTGATTCTTTATAAGTCTCCATGCCCTTAAATGCTGGCTTTTTCAAAGATCCCTTTTTTCATGCAACTGTATACATATGCTCATTTTCTCTTTAAATTATCTTGTCCCATCCAACCACTAACTCCATGATGGTCCACTGAATTCAAATTTGTATCCATAGACAACTCTATTCTTCTCTAGGAATGCTATTTATAGCATTTATTATTTATAATTATTTACAATTTTATTATAAATAATTTTTTTATAATTATTTATAATTATCTTCTCTATATCTCAACCCAAAATGTTTATCAGCACCTTGTTTTCAAATTTGAAAATAGAATTTATGGCAAACTGTTTATCTTAAAAATACTTTTGACATAATTAGGCATTAGATAAATGCAAATTTTAAAAGCACAATGAGTTATTACAACATACCTATCAGAATGGCTAAAGTAAAAAAAATAAATGTTGATTAGGATGTGGAAAAACTAGATCACTCATACACTGCTAGTAGAAATATAAAATGGCACAGCGACTCTGGGAAATGATTTGACAGTTTTTAAAAACATGCAACTATCATATGACTCATTGCACTGTTGGGCATTTTTACAAGAGAAATGAAAAATTCTGTTTATACAAAAACCTATACTGTACCCCATTCCTTTATCTGAGGTTTAATTTTCTATGGTTCCTTTCAATCATGGTCCAAAAATGTTAAGTAGAAAATTCCAGAAATAAGCAATTCATTACTTTTAAATTGTGTGTCATTTTTGAGTACATCACTTCATCATAGGCTTGTATCATCTCACATCATCACAAAGAGTACAGTACAATAAGATATTTTAAGAGAAAGAGAGACCATATTCACATAACTTTTATTATACTGTATTGTTATACTTGTTCTATTTTACTATTAGTTACTATTAATCTCTTACTGTGACTAATTTATAAATTAAATTTTATAATAGGTATGTATATGTGGGAAAAACATAGTATATATAGGGTTTGGTACGATCTGCAGTTTCAGGAATCTATTGGGGGTTCCCCAGTGGACAATGGGGGACTACTATGCATGGATGTTCACAGTAGCTTTAGTTAAAATAGCCCAAAACTGAAAACAATCCAAATGACCTCTAACAGGTGAATCGTTAAAGCAACTGTGGTATATACATACCATGGAAAAATACTTAGCAGTAAAAAAGAATAAACTATTGATATATGCAACAACTTGAGCAAATTTCTAGGAAATGACTTATGCTAACTGAAAAATGGTAATCCTCAAAAGTTACATACTGTGTGACTACATTTACATAACATTCTTAAAATGTCAAAATTTTAGAAACGAAGAATGTATTAGTGGTTCTCAGGGGTTGGGATCTGCTTGAGGTGGGGAAAGGGAGGTAGGTATGCCTCAATAAAATGGCCAAATGAGGGATCATTGTGGTGATAAAAAATGTACTATATCTTGACTATTTATCAATGTCGACATCCTGGCTGTGATACAGTTTGGTAAGATATAACCATAGGGAGAAACTGTGTAAAGGTTACATGAAACTGAATAATTTCTTACAATTATATGTGAATCTGCAATGAACTCAAAATGTAAAAATTTTATTTAAAATTTTAATCATATTTGTTTAAGATAGTACAGAATTAGTAAATTAGGAAAGCAAAGTTAAAAGAAACTAGTTGAGTTCCTAGAATGAGAAAATTGCTCTTAAAAACTACATTGCAGAGTATAAATGTATCCTTTCTTCTAAATTATTTCATTCAACATTGCATTAAGCATATTATAAAAGCCAATTCTTTTTACCATGACATGACAAAATTTGTATGACTTTATTTTCCTCTTAGAAATTCTACATATTATCAATTTGTTTGAAATTTCTTTGGGAAAAATCAACTCTTAAATCATAAAGTGAAAAACTTATTAGGAAATGTTTCTAAAAGACATTTCAAATGTTTCAAATGTGTCTGATACTAAATAGATGCCATTTGATTAATATTTATACCAACCTCACACATCTCAGATAAATGTAATTCTTTGAAAAATGTTGCTCTCATTGAATATTTATGATATAAAAGGATATTTATGATTAAGAAAGGCCATTAATAGAATATTAAAACATACCAAGCATTAAGGAAGGAGAAGAAACTATTGAAAAAAAGAAGGCAGAAGAACTGAGAAAGATTACTATGAAGTACAAGGCAGAGACTGTGCTATACTCAACATAATTTCTTCAAATTTATCCTCCATTAACTGATTCTCTCTTCCATTATATTTATACTACTCTTAAAATTATCTATTGAGATTACTTTTAAATTGTTTTTAAGTAAACATATTACTAAAGTATATCCTATATTCAGAGAAGTACACAAAGTATAAGTGTACAAATCAATAAACTTTCACAAGGTGAGCCCAGCTATGTAACCACCACCCCCAGTTCAAGAAATATAACATTACCAGAATCCTACAAGCCTTCATTTACTCCACTCCGGTTACCAACCATCCTCTCTCCAAAGGTAACTGATATTCTGACCTCTATGACCATAGGTTATTTGTGCTTGTTTCTGTGCTTTACATAAGTAAAATTTAAAAGTACAGAGAAAAATAAAATGTAATTATCTTCCCCACAGTCCATCTTCTTCCTTGTTACCTATTTTGGCTCCCAAATTAGAATACTTCAATTCATCTTTTTCTCCCTCTCCTCATTCCCTTATTTCATCAACAATCTAGCTCTGATATTAGTTAACTAAATACTTTTAATATTTCTCCTTGACTCTTTGCTACTATTGGAACTGATTTATAAACATTTTTGAAAATCAATAGTAAATACCCCAACTAATTGTCTCCCTGGCCTCACTATTATGCTGTCTGCCTTAATACTTTTTCCTTTCTCCTTCCAACATGATTCTTCTAAAATACAAACCTAACCAGTCACTCATCTGCACAAGAGCAAACTGTATTTTTGCTATGTCTTGAGAAAAGAAAAAGTCCAATCATTTTAACTTGTTTACAAATTCCTTAATAACGTGTCTCTGGAATAATTTTCTACATTCAATCTGCCTACAAATCCCTGCATTCGTTGTACTCCAGCCATATGATATTATTGCAGTCTCCAAAACATACTCTTTCATGTACCTCTAAGTATGTGCATATGCTGATTTCTTCCAAGTACATTTTTCTACCTCTTTATTTGCCTAATAAGAGTTTATTCAACCATCAAAACTCAATTAAAATATCCTCACTATCCCTCATCTCACCCTCAAAGAGAGTTAGCAGCTGCATGACATTTGCTCCAATATAATCTATAGCTGCTTCTATGTAGTGCTTTAAAAAAAATGTATAACTATTTCTAGTCTTGTCTCCTTGCTCCATACATTGGGTTATTTGTTCAATTCTTCCCTATATTCTCCATATCACGAAAAGTATACAAAAGTTATTCTACTTGAATGAATAAACAGTAATGAAAAAATGACAAATAAAAGTACAATATTCTCTGGAAGCATCAAGGAAGAAAGAAATATGTTCTTACATAAAATGGGGCATTCGAGCTCCATCTTAAAGAATGTATGCAAGTCAAGAGGGCTGAGAATGAGGCAAACACTGATCTCTCATTACTCACCAACATAACCACTTCTTTTGGGAAAGGTGTGCCTAGTAGATCCCCAGCATCACCTAGAGGGGGCACTTCTTCAGAGTATCTCAGGCAATAAAGCACTCCTTCAGGTCTGAGCAAGATCTCAAACAGCATCTTAGCCACCCAACTCAAGCACAGGCCCTGGCTACTGGGTGTATTTTGACAAACTGGAAATCATAAAGCAAGTATTGGCCTGGGATTCAAACAGTCCTAGGTTCAAATCCCTACTACTTGCAGGATTTGCTGTTTGACTCTCTATGGGTTTCCATTTTATCATCTGTATGGTGGGAATAACATGTGCTTTTTGAAGTGGGTTAATGTCAGCATCAAATGAACTAATGTTTATAAAGTACCTGGCACACTATTTGGCAAAGAGTCAGTGCCCTGGAATTGTCGGTTCCCTTTTTTGTTTCCCCCAATGCATGTTTGTGTTGTTTGCCTCTTTATACTGTAAATTGCACACTATACATTGCACCAGGCTGAGGAAATGGGAGGGTGGAGGTGAAATACTGGATGCATCAACTGTGTAGCAGAATGTGTGGAGGAGACTGTAACACCAGGCAGGGCTGAGCATCAACAGTAAATCTTGCCATGAGCAGTGTGTTCTGCTGACCCCTGAGGTTTCCTGGAGGTTCAGTGTGGCCTGGATTGCTGACACAGGCACGATAAGAACTGTGTAGCTCAGTACAAAACAGCTAGCTCACTTCACCTGATTTTGCACAGATTCAGAGCACCACACTCATTCCATCTGATTTGTGCTTAGAAGAGACAGAGAGAACAAATGTCTGAAAACAAAATGCACACGCTAAATCAGCTAGTTTTGCAGCTCCAGTCAGGGCTGCACATAAATGAATCTGTACTGCCTAGGCAGTTTCCATTCCTATGTCTTTCAGCAACATCACCTAAGCATCTAGTATAGACACATCTATATCTGACACCTGTGAGGGCAGAGGGATCCATAAAGGCAATGAAATGACCATGATTCAGCTGCACACTACATATGTTGCTTGAAAAGAAAAATAGATTAGCTTACCCACTACATGTTTTTCTCTGCATGATACCACACATATTCACATATTTGACAAATACTTTTTTAGGCATCTTCTATGTGATCACAAAATTTAGTGCTGACTAACAACCATTAGTTGATCAACAACCAATTTGAGAGTTCCCCTTGTTCATAGAACCGGTAAAATGTGCGGAAAGACCAAAGCACATAGAAGGCATAATTATTTAGCAAAATGTATACTGAGCAGTAACAACCAGATGTCATAAAAAAGAGTCAGAATAAATAGAAAATGGGAAATGATGTGTTGACACAGATTTGCTATAGGTTCAGAGGCAGGATCTAAAAGAATTCTCACTGGATAATTTGGGTCACGAGTGATTGCAAATAAGAACACTGGGAGCAGATGGAAGGGTCAAAGCCAGAGTGACATATCAAAGAAATAAGACAGCAGCAGCCTATATTGATTTTCTATTGCACATAACAAATTACCATGAGGAGGGCTCAACTGCTCAGGGTATCAAAAGGCTACAATCAAGGTGTTGGCTGGCTGATCTCCACCTGGAGGATTGGTGTCCTCTTCTAAGCCATGTGGCTGATGTCAGAACTCTTTACTTGGGAGCTGTAAAGTCGTGTGCACTGTGTCTTCCAACTAGCATGGAAGAGTCTAACATTTCACTTTCTTTTATTTTATTATTATTATTTTTTAAATAAGTTCACCTTATTAAGTCAGGCCCACCTAGGATAATCTCCTTTTTGATTAACTCAAAGTCGACTTACTAGTGATCTAATCCCAGGAGTAATATTCCTGCAGATATACTGGCCCCTACAACATTCAAGTGGAGAGGATTTTACAGGACATGAACACAAGGGGGCAGGAATCTTAGAAGTTATGTTAGATTTGCTAGAGGTCAGACAGAAAGTTGTTAATTTGTAAAGTTGTAAAGGATCCCCTTTACAGTTAGCTGTCTTTATCCTACATGTATCTGTTTGCTCTGTGTGAAGACTTGCAGTATTTTGAAGTAAGACTCCAGAATTAGACCACTTGGATTCAAATCCTGACTCCACTTCTTCATAGCTGTGTGACCTCAGGTAAGTTATTTAACCTCTCTGATGGCAACAATGAAGAGTTCACCTAAATGATTTCAATTTTTATCCTCTGCAGATAATATTAAGTAAATTATGATTTGAAAGTACTACAAATGTGAACAGTTAGTATGTATAATAGCAGAGGAAATCTCTTAGTTTCTGGTTGTGGTTCCTTTTCCTTGGGAATTAAGTAAAGGAGATCAAGTATCAGCTTGTTTTTAATAGAAGATATTGTGAGTAGAGTAAAAAAAATAATGACCCTATCTTATTTTGTATTAAAGACCGCACAATATTTCAGTGTTTTAGGCACTAGTAGACTCTGATGTGTTAAATTAAGCAATTGAGCCTGTAAGAATTATAATGCTGCTTCTAATGAGCAAGTCTTCAGAATAACTAAGCCAATGAGAAGACAATCTTCTCCTCTAACACTCTCCTTGAGACAATGAGGAATATATACCCTACTTCTGTTGTTTACAAAGTAGGGTGGCTAAATCACAGTGCATCTGAAGTGGGTATATTGCTAGTTTTGAAGACATATTTGATCTTGGCTCAGCTGTTTCATCCAATTAATAACACTGAATCATCTTCCAAGAGACACAATCTTCACATCCATCCAGAACCATAGGATTTCAAAGGAAATCTGGACTATGAATGTGTTCTGTCTTGGGACAAGGGTTGTGTACCAAGCAGACCTACAACTGATATCACTGCATTCTTGTTTAACCACAGCATCCAGTCTCCTTTTCTAAGAGTTTAGCTTCAAATGCTCAGTAGGATGGGTCTACATAGGAATGTTATGGAGAATTCATCCAGACGATTGTATTCTAATGCAGAAACCCAAGGAAACTCCAGTATAGCAGCTGTTTTCATAATGCTTCGCTGATCCTCAATCTTTGTTATGTAGACTCTCTTACACAGAGCCTCTGGTGATAGAGGGCTGGCTTTAGGTATAAGGTAAGTAGTCTTGAAACTCTACTTTGAAAAACGCTATTCTAAAAGACAGCTGGCAAATTAGGTGGCTATAATTATCTAGGCTAAGGCCATTGGGACCTAGACTATAGTGATGTTGGGGGTGGGTGGGGTGGGGTGAGGCTGGATGCATTTTTTGGTGTTTGTTAGCTCAGACTCTCCTTCTGAGGCAACAAAACTTGTATCACTCAGAACAAATATTTAGCATAAAAATTTTCTCTCTCCCCAATCTCTTTCACCTCTGAAAGCCTGCATTTTATCATTTAGACATAGAACATCAGAGGATTCTATAATACAAGGTAACAACATAATGCAACTAAATGACACAGTAATAACTCCCTTAACATATATTTGTAGGATTAATTATATCTATGTTCAGCTGAAAAAAAAGCCACTCAACTCAGAAAAAAGCTTCTCAGTTTACAAAATGGCAACAAATATGAGTGAACTACACTGCTTAAGAAATATATATATATACACACACACACACACACACACATATATAAACCGCAAAACTAAGAAATAAGCTTATTTTTAAATGAAAGTAATTTTTATTCATCAACTACAGAGAATGAAATAGCCTCTTAGTCATTCTTAGTATTTCTCTTAGGAGTGAAATTTCCACCTTGAGAAGATCTTGAGGAGGTTGGTAAGTTTAGAATGGAGAAAAAATAAAAGTGAAACTTAATTCAGATTTTTTCCTTGCAATGACAAGCAATGTAAGGGCTCCAGGGCACACACCCTGGCTCTTTAAGGATCAATTTGAAGTTCATCTGCACAAGAGGGCGCTTTTCTCCTAGAGGGAAGATCTGCTCTGTGTTGCAAAGACTGGGTTATTATGGCATCTGAGGGCTGATGGGCCAGCAGTTTTATAACAGAACATCTGATAAACACTTTGTTAACCTGTCTTCTCGAAGCAGTCCCTTTAGGAGCTGCTGGAGCCTGTGGTTGGCAATGCCATGTGTGAAGAAGGGCAGAAATAGAGAAAGCCTGGGGAGCTTGGTTCTTGACCCAGAGCTGCCTTGTGCAAGTTTAACCTAGCTTGGCAACCTCCTTGTACCTTACTTTCTGCAACTTGAAATTAAAGCAGTTAGCCTAGATGAGAGCTAAAACCCTTCCATCTCCGCCATTTTATTATCCTACCATTTAAAGCTAAAGTTTAAAAGTGAGAAATCAGAGTAATCAAGAATCTGAATACACAAGTATTAGAACTAAAGCCCGAAATTCCTGTGTAATCTTGTCTCTGCCTACCCAGTAGGTTCCTTTCTAGACATTCTCCTTCTTGTTCAATATATTCTTCATAGTCCCAATTTTTCCCCAACACAAGCTATTTGCATATTCTATTTCCTTCTTCTGTGAGACTTGCACAGGCTTAGCCTGACTATCCTCTGTTCCAATACAAATGTCCCTTTCTTAGGGAGGCTCCTTCTGACTTTCTTGATAAAAATTAAATTCTCAGTAAGTATTCCTTTCTATAACAATTTATTCTTTTCCTTTACACCATCACTGAAGTTTGTCACATATATCTGTTTTATTTGTTAAACGCACTTTTCTTAAAAAGACTATAGGCTCCTGAAGGACAGAAATGGTGCCCACCATGTTGAGTCCTGAGTCTGTTGCCTAGTGCTTGAAACATAGTGAGGCGTCTTAAATAGATGTCAAGTGAACGAACAAGTGAATGAATCAATCAATCGATATTGCAATTCTTTTCTGCACTCCAACATTTGAAACAAAATGCCCACAACACATTTAATGAATGAGATGTGTTCTTTCTATCTTTTATCTCTGTTCATATGGGTGCTTTGTTCATATGGGTGCTCCTTTGATACCGTCCTATCCATGCCTATACCTCCCTATAATTTATGCATAGCAGGTTTCTCTTCCTCCTTTAACCCTTGGAGATTAAAAAAAAAAGGAGATATACCTCTTCTGTGTTCTCCTTATGTATTTTATGAACAGATATGATTCTCTGTTGTATGATCTTTCTCTTGTTGCTATAACAAATTATCACTAACTTGATGGCTTAATCAACACAAAATTATTTTATAGTTTTGGGGTCAGAAGTCCAAAATGGATCAGGATAGGCTAAAACTGAGGTGTTGGCAGGGCTGTGTTCCTTCTGGTAGCTCTTAAGGAAAATCTGTTTTTTGGCCTCTTCCAACTTCTAGAAGCTGCCTGCACTCCTTGGTTCACGGTCCTCTTCTTTCATCTTCAAAGCCAGCAAAGGTAGATTGTACCCTCTCACACTGAATCATTCTGGCCTCCGGTTCATGTAGGATGACACTGACCAGTTCCAGGTATTAGAAACCGATAAATGTCACCTAATATGGGATATAATGTCACCTTCTGAGGGGTGAGGTGACATTATTCTACATACCATACCTGTACTTCCTCTAATTTACCTTTTAGCACAGAATATTTATACCTGGCTAAATCCTCCAAAGCCTCACTTCTACTCCTTTCACTTCTACCCATCATAAGAATTTCACGAGAATAGTATTCCACCACGAAGGAGGCTGTGCAATAGTCACTTGTATTTTGTATATGTGACTTTCATAGTTTTAATTATTTGCTAAAAAAAACAAACAAACTGGGAAGTCCATTGCGTTTTGCATAATAATCTTTGAGACACACATTTTAATCACAAGCATTGGAAATAAGAGTCTTAATGAGAGTGTGAACTTAGTTCACTCTATATTCAATGTCTACTTTCAGTATGGCTCTTTCAAACATTTATTGTAATGTTATATGGCAAAAAATTATATTCTGTAGTATAGCCATGTTTGCAGCATTTCAGAAAATCTATTATTCATGAATATCAAAATGTAGTGAATAATATAATGCAACTAAACGACACAGTAATAACAAATACCAATATATATTCATTAATCTTTATGATATATAAGTCACATGTGATCTTTTCATTTATTATCACAGCAACCCTGCTAGAAAAGTTTTACAGACAGGAAACAGATTCGGAGACCATCTGTAGTTTACTGAATGTCAAATACCTAGTAAAGGGTGGAGCTGGAATTTGAAACAATTCGAAACAACAATCAAGTTCTTTCCACTACTCCAAATATCCAAATGTATTTATGTGGTTTCCTTTTGTTAATTTTTTCATGTAAAAATTACTGCAGCTTCCAGGTGGCAGAAGCTCTCAGCTCAGCAGATTGGGTCCTAATTAAGGCCTATTGTGTGTTGACACTCTTCCTCTGGAGACCCAGATAAAGGCCTCAGATAACTTTGAAACATGCTCATACATGGGGCAAGTGTGTCTTTTTTTTTTTGCAACAAATGGAATCTCACATTTTTGCAAAAATTATTTTTAAGACAGCAAGATGAAAGGAGAACAGAATATAGGAGATAGTTTGAATTTTAGCTGAGCATCATTTTAGAGTTAGGAGGAAAGCATTATGAAAAAACAACAACACAAAAAAACAAAAAAGAAACATCTTTACAGTATAAAATGCAGAGTGGTTACCTGAGTAGGAAGGTAAGCTCAATCGGGGTCAAAGAATTGTAGAATCTAATTAGCAATGACATCTCTGCGGCCCTAAAAATGACTGGTGAAGACAAAACTATGCAAGCTTGATGGAGTACCTACACTAACTACGGCAATGTCTGACATTTCACCCTTTCCATGAAAGCCAAGAAACAAATTAACAAGTTCACAGACGAAGTTTTCCAAAATTATCCATTTTCTAGCTAGTTGCCCAATCAGTCATTAAAATACGATTTTCAAAACGTTAAAAAACATAACTAACATGTAAGTATAAAATGAGCACCTGTCAAAGAGTTTACTGGAAAAAAAAAAAAACACCAGCAAGAAACTAGTTCCAAAAACTTAGGAGGAGACTGGGATTTATAGGCAATTTAACAAAGAACTCTAAGGATAAGACTGCAGTGTTGGACAATTGTAGTGTTAATGTTCAACAGGGCAGTAAACTGTTAATTTGGAGTTCTTTTTTCTATCAGTAAAAAATTATTTTCACTTCTGTTGGACAAAAATGCTTAAGTTAACCTCTCCTCTAGAGCAGTGGTGCCCAACCTTTTTGGCAGCAGGGAGCGGATTCGGACAAGACAATTTTTCCACAACAGTGGGGTGGGCAGGGATGGTTTCAGGATGATTCAAGCACATTACATTTACTGTGCACTTTATTTCTATTATTATTACATTGTAATATATAATGAAATAATTATACAACTCACCATAATGCAGAATCAGTGGGGCCCCTGAACTTGTTTTCTTGCAACTAGATGGTCTCGTCTGGGGGTAAGGGGAGACAGTGACATCCGAAGTGTGTAGCTTATGTTCAGTCTATTCCATAATCTCATTTGGGTTCCTGTCAATGCAGAAAACCCTGCTTCACAAAGGTAGGATGTTGGAAATGGAAGCAGGCTTTTCAGTGCTTCTGTGGCAATCTCAGGTATTCCGCCTTGACTTTAATTTGGAACATATGGAGATTTGAAGTTGTCTCACACATACTTTTAAGGCCACCATCATTTGTGATCTCAAACAGCTGATCCTCTTCTAGCACGGATGAAGTCAATTCACTTGGCTTATTCACAAATGAGTCACAAATCCATTCCTTCCTAGTACAGGACTCCTTTGTGGTTGGGAAGTAATGCTCAAACACTTTTGAAAGTTGAGATAAGTGACCACGTACGATCTGGGAGAGAGAAGGCCCTGGCTCAGTCTCTTTCAAAATCTCTGCTAACGTTTAAAATGCCCCAAATCCCTATGTTCACTCGTTGCCCCCAGAATTCTAATTTGACTTTGAATGCAGCCACTTTATCTGCCAAATTGAACACAGTTGTTCTCCCCTGAAGTAACAGATTGAGTTGGTTAAGCAGGTTGAATATGTCACACAAGTAAGAAAGTTTTGCAACTCATTCTGTATCACTGAAATGTGCTGCCAGTGGCAACTGTTTTTCTAAAAGAAATTTCTGTAGCGGCTCTCATAACTCAAAAACTCTGGCCAGTGATCTGCCTTTAGAACGCTATCTCACTTCTGTGTATAAGAGAAGACTTGTGTGTTCTACATCCATCTCCTCACAGAGCTGCACAAACAGATGTGAGTTAAGGGCATGTACTTTAATTTGGCCGATGATTTTAATCACATCCTATAAAACGCTGGTAAGTTCAGGTGACATTCTTTGGCTAGCCAGCATCTCTCTGTGGATGACACAGTATGTAAACTCACATTCAGAAGTAACCTCTTTGATCCGAGTAGTGAAACCAGAAAGCCATGTCATGGCAGATGCTCCGTCCGTGCATATACTAACACAAAATGACCAGTTCAGTTTTCTTGATATGTAATCATTCAAAGACTTGAACAGTTCTGCAGCTGTGGTGTTGGTTGGCAACAAAAGTGCTCATAACATATTCTCATGCACATACTCCTGAAAAACATATCACACAAAAACAAGCATGGTTGCCTTGTTATCAACATCAGTAGACTCGTCCACCTGGATTGTGGACCACAGTGACTCATTAATCCTCTCTAACCATTGTCACTCAGTATCCTCTGCTATTTCACCAATTCATCTAGTTATGGGGATAGCCAAAAGAGGAACACGTGCCACCTTTTGAACTGCAGCCTCTTCTAAAAGTTCACGACAAATGTCTTTAGCAGCAGGCAGGATCATCTCTTCACCAATAGTAAAGGGCTTCTTAGCTTTAGCAATTTGGGTAGGGTTGCTGAAGGATGATGCTCTTAGTGCAGAAACATTCGATAAAGTGGTGGCCTTCAATAATTGCTTCTGTTCTTTGTGTTCATGTTTTTTTCTTTCCAAAAATTCCAAAGGCTTGTCTTTTAACGCAGGGTGCTTTGTCTCCACGTGGCGAAGCAGTTTGGAGGGTTCCATGTCTTGACTGGATAGCTAGTCACTGCATATTATACAAAGCATGCTTGGAGAATGTGAATCACCTGTTGCAATGAACCCATAATTGAAGTAGGGCTCTCAGTATTTTCTTTTAAATGCAGCTTTCTTTGTTGGTAGTCTTAGAGTCTTCTGCTGTCTCGTCCCTGGGTCTTTCTTCCTTTTCAAAGAAACTCTCTAGTGACATTTGTTTTTTACTCATTTTGGCTAGGGTTAGCTTGTGGGCTTACTAAATCTGTGACTGAGACAAGTGCGCAGTGTGGGAAAGATGTGCGGATGGAAGTGGTAAATAAAATATCGGGCAGGCCAGGAGCGGACTAAATTAAGTGTCAGATTGACCTAAAGCCTGCCAGATGCAGCTGTACAACTGAAGTACATCAACTCACTTGCCACTATAAAGCCTGCCACCAGACGCAGCTTAATTGTCACTTGCCACTCACTGATAGGGTTTTGAGATGAGCCTGCAAGCAATTGATTTATTACGGTCTCTGTGCAGTCAAACCTCTCTGCTAATGTTAATCTATACTTGCAGCTGTGCCCCAGCACTAGCATCACTGCCTCAGCTCCACCTCAGATCATCAGGCATTAGATTCTCATAGAAGTGCACAACCTAGATCCCTCGCATGCGCAGTTCACAATAGGGTTCACGCTCCTATGAGACTCTAATGCCTGATGATCTTTTTAGATTTTAACACTGCTTTATCTTTAATCCTGTTCTAGATATTTGAATCAGAATGTGACAATGTTAGGCAAGGACTACCATTAAATACAATGTTAGCTGTTCACCTCTCACTTATTTGGTACCATTTCTCAATAGCACTACATCTTCTCTAATTTCTCCATACTGAGTACAGAGAAAAGATTATAAACTTTGTGAACTTTGGTGATGGTAATAATAATGAAGACACAGGTCACTCATCCTTCATCTAAAACTCTCAAAGATAAATGGGCTTCCAAATTCAGAATTTTAAAATTTGTAGACAGCTGATATGGCATATATTACTGAACAATCCCAGCAATGTCTGGGGCATCATCCCACAATCAAACACTTTAACATTTCTACACCTAAGCTAATGGAATTACACATCAAATGGGGATAAAAATTCTATAAATAGCCTCACATCATTTCAGTTCAGGCTTTGCTACCAAATGAGTTTGTGCCAAATTTATGAAAAAAGATTTTGGTTTTTAGATATCGGAATTTTAAATTAGAGGTTATGGATCTAGAATAATAATAACACAATGGCAACAACGATATCTTATATTTAAGAGAATTTACTATGGGGCAGGCCCTGTAGTATATTACATGTGATTAGATCATTTCAACTTCTCACACCTTACCAGGTACTTTTATTATCATCCCTATTACACTATGAGGTTTGAAGAGTCAGGCACTAGCTCAAGGTCATATAAGATTTAGACCTAGGGAATCTCATCCACAGCCCAGGCTTTGAAGTAGGATTACATACCAAAATCTAACAACTTTAGCTTCCATTTAACACTTTTCTTTTTGGTCTGCCTGTCCATAAGTCTACCAATGGTGGGTTAAGAACGTTATGTTAGTAAGTGAAGGGCAGCATATTATGTTCCTTCTGCATTGCGTAGATATTTTCAGCCAAATATGACTTAAATCAGTACAACTGACTCAGTCTACTCAGGTTCACAGGCTTCCTTTGCCAGGTTATTTAACTTATCTTAAAGCTTCCCATCAAGAATTCCATAAGCACAAAGAGGATACTCAGTAAGGATATAGAGAAAAGCTGATAGTCAATATTTCAGCTGTTTCCAAATACATTGCTGTTGATACAGACTTAGGGAGAGTTATAATTCACATGACACTTTCATGAAATGCTTCCCCAATGATTTTATTTAAAAAATTTATGTGAAAAATGTCAGATGAAGAACTGACCCAAAGACAATTCAATTGGGAATAATAGCGTGGCTAAAATATGAACCTTCCCCTTATAGAACATTTATAAACAGCCTTCTCATAGGTGCTATTTTGGGAATTAAAAATATATTTGTCTGTCACTGTGCTTATAATTTTCAAGTGCTTTTCAAATCAGTTAAGAAATGTTTTGTATTTTCACTAAGCACGCATCAGCATTACTTCTATGACTACAGAGCTATCAGGCAATTCACCTCCATGATCCATTTTAGTCCTTGCTTTTAGGACTATGAAGTAGTCTTTACATTTAGATTTGTGAAGTAGGTTACAAATACATGGTATATGTTTTTCATCCCTTTACTTTCAACCCATTTCATCTTTTATATCTAACATATCTCCTCTAGACAGTATGTAGTTGTATATTGCTTTTTAATCTAGTCTAACAAACTACATTTTGATTAGACTGTTTAATCCATTCACATTTGATTAGACTGTTTAATCCATTCACATTTTTAAAATAGCCTTACTGAGATATAATTCATATACATATTGTTTGCCTTTTTAAAGTGTTCAATTCAGTGGTTTTTAGTATATTTACAAGGTTGTACAGCAGTCAATACTATCTAATTCTAGAACATTTTCATCACCATAAAAGGAAACCCATACCCTTACCCCTAGACCATGGCAACAATCAATCTACCTTCTCTTTATACAGAGTTTCTTGTTCTGAATATTTCACATACATGGAATCACACACTATATGGTGCTTTGCGTCTGGCTTCTTTCATTTAACATGTATTTTTCAAGTTTCATCCATCCTGTAGCATGTGTAAGTACTTTATTCTTTTTATGGACAAATCATATTCCATTGCATGGAGGATCCACATTTTGTTTACCATTTATTAGTTTATGGACATTCAGGTTTTTTCTACTTATTGGCTATAAAACATAAGGATTCAATTCTATCGAGTATGAGATTGCTTGGTTATATGGTAACTCCATCTTTAGCATTTTGAGGAACTGCCAAACTGTTTGCAAAAATGAATACAACATCATTTCACATTCTCATCAGCAATGTATGAATGGATTCTTCCACACTCTCCCCAACACTTATTATTATCCATCTTTTTTATTGTAACTATTGTAGGGAGTATGAAATGGTATCTCATGGTTTGGTTTGCATTTCCATGAAGACTAATGATATTGTACTTCTTTTCATGTGCTTAGTTTATCTTCATAGAAATGTCTATTCGAATCCTTTTCCTAGTTACTAATTAAGTTATATGTCTTTTTATCGTTGAGTGGTAAGAGTTCTTTAAACCTGGATGTGAGTCCTTTATCACATATAAAATTTGCAAATATTTTCCCATTCTGAGTTTTTTTTTTTCTTTTCTTAATGGTGTTCTTAATAAAGTTTTTTTTAAATTAATTCCAATTTACTTTTTCATATATTGAATGAGCCTTTGGTGTCATATCTCAGAAATCAATCCATAATCTAAGGCCACAAAGATTTATTCCTAAACTGTCTTTGAAGAGTTTTATAGTTTAAGCTCTCAAATTTAGTTCTCTAAAGTGCTTTGAGTTAAATATTATATATGGTTTGTGGTAGTGGTCCAACTTAATTCTTTTTTGGGTATCTATTTTTCTTGGCACCTTTATCGAAAACACTATTCTTTCCTCCACTGAACTGTCTGGGTACCTTCATGAAAACCAAATGGCCATAATGTAAGAGTTTATTTATGGATTTTCATTTCTAATTCTAATGATCTATATTTATATCTGTAAGCCAATTCCACATTATCTTGATTATTGTAGCTTTTTAGTAAGTTTTGAATTTGGGAAATGTTAGCCCTCCAGCTTCGTTCTTTTCCAAGATTGTTTTGACTATTCTGGGTCTCTTGAACTTACATATGAATTTAGGACCCATTTGTCCATTTCTGCAAAATATGGCAGTTAGCATTATTATAAGGGATTATGATAACTCTCTAGATCAATTTGGGGAGTACCACCACCCTAAGATATTTCATCTTCTAACCATGAACATGGCTTATTGTTCCAATTACTTAGTTCTTGTTTAATTTCTTTCAACAATGTTTTATAATTTTCAGTATAAAGTCTTGCAGTAATTTGTAAATTTATTCCTAAATATTTGTATTTTTGACAATATTGTAAATGGAATTGCTTTCTTAATATTATTTCTGATCATTCGACAATGCCAGTTTTTGCTTTATGTATTTGGGGCTTTGTTGCCAGGTGCATATATGTATAATTGTTATACTCATTTAATAGTTTCACCATATTACTAGTATAATTTCTTCTTTTTCTCTAGTGAAAATTTTTGTTTTACAGTCTATTTTGTCTTATACTAGGATAGTCACTTCATCTCCCTTTGGGTATACTTTTTTCTTCCTTTTTATTTCAACCTACTTTTATATTTGAATCTAAAGTATTTATCTTGTATATAGCAGACAATTTAATCATAGGTTTTTATTTACTACATTCTTCTAATCTCTTGATCAGAGGATTTAGTTCATATACAGTAACATAATTACTAATAAGATAAGATTAGCATATGTCATTTTGCTATTTGTTTTCGGCATGCCTTATGTATTTCTTGATTTACAATTCCTCCATTACTGCCATCCTTTGTCAAAGAGATATGTTCTAATGCACTATTTTATTTCTCTTGTTTCTTTTACTATATGTTTTTGAGCTATTTTCTTATCGATTGCCCTGCACATTATAACTGTCTTTCCTTCAAACAATTCAATTTAATTTCAGTGGTATAAAAAAATTTTGCTCCAGTTGCTCTGTTCTCTCACCCCTCCTCTGTACTATTACATTTCAAATACATATTTACACTTTATAAGCCTACTTTACTAATTTTTTTTCCGGTTATTACATAGAGCAGTTGTCTTTTAAGTAAGATAGAAGAAACAAATTACAATAATTGCATGTATACTTTTTCATATTTACCTATGTTTTACCTTTACCATTGCTCTTTATTCCTTCCTGTGGGTTAAAATTTGTGTTGATTGTCCTTTATTTCAGTCAGAAGGACTCTATTATTTCTTGTAGGAAAGGTCTGCTAGTGACAAATTATCTCTTGCTTTGGCTTTCGTTTATCTGGGAATGTCTTAATTTCAACTTTGTTTTTGACAAGTAGTTTTGCTAGATATGCAGTTCTTAGCTGACAGTCTTTTTATTTCATCACTTTAAATATGTCATCATACTGACTTCTGTTTTCTATGATTTCTGATGAGAAGGCAGCTGCTAATTTTATTGAGAAATACTGGTATAGAGTTAGTCAATTGTTCCTTGCTGCTTTTAAGATTCTATTTTTGGCCTTGGCTTTAATAGTTGACTATGATGCATCTAGGTGTCTGTCTCTGAGTTTATTGTACTTTGGAGTCTGCTGAACTCCTTGAATATGCATATTAATACTTTCAATCAAATTTGTGATGTTTTTAGCCATTATGTTTTCAAATATTTTTTCTATCCCTTTCTCTTTGTCTTCTTCATTTGGAACTTCCTTTATGTATATGTAGTTGTATTTAATGGTTTCTCAAATGTCTCTGAAGATGTGTTCACTTTTCTTTTACTTTTTCTCTTTGTTCTTTATATTGGGTAATCTCAACAGACCTGTCTTCAAGCTCACTGATTCTTTTTCCTGCCATTTCAAATTTCTGTTGACCCATTCTAATAAATTTTTCTTTTCCAATATAGTACTTTTCAACTCCAGAATTTCTATTTAGTTTGTTTGTATAGTCTTTTGTCTATTGATATTATTTGGTCCGACATCATTCTCATATTTTCCTTTAAATTTTTATGCATGCTTTAAAAAATTCTTTGAACTTATTTATAATAGCTGGTTTTTAGTCACTGTCTGCCAAGTCCAAAATGTGAACCTTCTCAAAAGAAGTTTCTGTTGCCTGATATTTTCTTGTATCATTGGTCATGTATTCCTGATATTTCTTTTTCATGACTCGAAATTATATTTAAAAACTAGACTCTTTCTTTTGCTACTTTTATATTAATATAATCCACACCCTCCTAAGGCTTATTGTTATTGCCTCTTTGTTTATATATTTAGTGACTTGCCTTAACTAGTCAATAAAGTCTATTTCTCCCACAATGTACATTCAGAGGTCACATGTGCCTTTCACTCATTTTCCTCCAATGGTAAAATCTTGCAAAATTATATTATAATATTACAACCAGGATATTGACATTGAAAATACAGTCAAGATATAGAACATTCCTCTCACCACAAGAACTCATGTTGCTCTGCTTGCCACATCCATTTCTTCCTCATGTCCACCCCCTCCTTAGTGCCTTACAGTCACTAATCTGTTCATTTCTAAAATTGTTCAAAAATGTTATAAAACTGGAATCATATAGCGAATAACTTTTTGATATTGGCTTTTTGTTTTTCACTTAACATAATTCCCTGGAGAATCATTCAAGTTGTTGCATGTAACAGTAGTTTGTTCTTTGTTATTGCTGAGAAGTATTCCACAACATAGATGTACCATAGTTTGTTTAACCAATCACTTGTTTAAGAACATCTGGGCCTATTCCAATTTTTGGTTCTTACAAGTAAAGTTGCTATACTCACTCATTATCAGTTTTGTAGGAACTTAAGTTTCATAACTATGGGGTAAATGTCCAGGAGTATAATTGTTGGATCATATGGTAATTGCAACTTTAATTATATGAGAAACTGTCTGTTTTTCAGAGTAGTTATGCCATTTTACATTCCTACCAGCAATGCATGAATCATACATTTTCTCCATATCTTTGCCAGGGTTTGGTTGTCACTATCGTTTATTTTATTCATTCTGATATGTGGTAGTATTTCTTTGCATTCTTGATTTCCATTTCCCTTATAGCTAACAATGTTGAACATCTTTTTTGTGTATGTGTGCTTACTTGCTATCTGTATGTTCTTATCAATAAAATGTCTATTTACTCCTTTTGGCTATTTTCCAATTAGATTACTAGTTTTATTCCTGTTGGGTTATAAGAGTTCCTTATATACTCTAGATATATAGTTTGCAAATACGTTCTCCCACTTTGTAGCTGGTCTTGTTTTCCTCTTCACGTAGTTTCAAAAAGCGTACATTTTTCATTTTGATGTGGTTCTAGTCATTATTATTTTTTTTTAGTCTATGCATTGCAGTTTCAGTATCAAGTGTAAAATATGTTTGCCTAGACTAGATCTGAAAATATTCTCCCATGTCTTTCTTTCTAAAAGTTTTATAGTTTTACACTTAAGTCTATAGTCCATTTTTAGTTAGTATTGGTTAAGATGTTAGGTTTAGTTGATGTCCATTTTGTTCGGTGGAAGGGAGGGAGATATTCATGTTCAAAGTTCCAGCATCATTTGTTGAAAAGTCTATCCTTGCTCCATTGAACTGTTTTTATCACCTCTGTCAAAAATCATTTGGGTTTATTTCTATATATATCTGGGTTCTTTGTTCAGTTCTGTTTATCTATGTGTCTATCTCTCTACCGATAACACATTCTTATAGCTATATCATGAGTCTTTAATATAAAGAAATGTAGTTCTCCCCACTTTATTCTTCATTGTAAAGATTGTTTTAGCAATTCTAAAGCTTGTGACTTTTTATATAAATTTTAGAATAAGGTCGTCTATGTCTAACAAAAAAATTGCAGGTATTTTTGTAGGAATCATAATATATTTATAGGTCAAGTTAGGAAAATACCTTTACTATCTCCTCTTTCTCTTACTTAAATTGAATAATTTATATTTATTTATCTTCAATTCAGTGACTATTTTTTCTTCTGCCATCTTCAATCTGCTATGAGTCCCTCTGGTAAATTTTTCATTTCAGTTATTGTAGTCTTACACTCCAGAATTTCCATTTGTTCTTTTTTTTTTATATCTGTATACTTATTGAGATTTTCTTTCAGTCAATTCATTGTTGTCATACTTTCTTTTACTCCTCAGAACATGATTTCTCTTAGTTTTGAACATTTTTATATTAGCTTTGTGGAAGTATTTGTCTTTCAAATGCAACATCTGGACATACTCAGAGACATTTTTGTTTTTTTCTCCTCATAAGGTAGGTCACATTCCTGATTTTTTGCTGGTCTCATATTTTTTGTTTGAAACTGGAAATTTTAGATAACATATTGTCACAATTATAGATTTTGATTTTCCCCCTGAAGATTGTTATTATTGCTCTTTCTTATTTGTTTGTTTGTTTGTTTAACTGCTCGTCTGGAATAAATCTATGAAATCTATCTACTCTCTGCTCTATGATCTCTGCTGTCTCTGCAACTTTTAAATTTGTTTTTGTTTTTAAGCTTGACTTCCTAAGAGGTTTTTCTCATGTCTGTGACATTTAATGTTTAGTTAATAATTGAGCAGAAGTTCCCAAACACCTTGAGCCAGAAAGGCTTGTGTCTTCTGCTGAGAGATCTGTCTTTGGGTAAGGAAGTAAATTTAAACTTCAAGCTCTTTTGACATGTTCTCTGGGTTTTATATGAAACTAGGCCTTTTTGAGTCTCTTACGCACATGTATTCAATTTAGGCACTCTCAGTTCTTGGCTGTGCACATATGTCCCAAATAAACCCATAATCTCCAGCTAATAGATCTGACCCACTGGCACTTCCAGACTCATCTGACACTGAGAGGACACTTCTACTAATGGTGCCACAATGCATGGACATTGCTCACTGCTACAAATCAAGAGAGTCTCTTTGATGGCAGTAGAGATCTGTCACTACGTATCACCTTTCCTGCCCTGGTTGAACCCCTGCACCAATCAAGTTAAGGGGAGGAGAGCGGTTTTGGCCATAACATCAGATACTCACTCTTCTCTACTGAAACAGCAGTTTTTAAAGCTTAAATATTTATCAGATTTTTGATTACTTTAACTGACTTTCAGAGCACTGAAATAGTTGCTTTTCTCAGGTTTATAGTTGCTTTGTGGAGAAAGAATTTGCTGATCTTCTCATTTGGCCATAACTCAAGATTTGGTGTTAAGTTTTGTTAGGCTGAATCAGGGCTCTGTATGTTTAGTCTAGAGCTAATTTAGTCCCACTACTAATACAATGCCTTTTTAAAAAAGATATACTTATTGTACTATAAAATGTACTCCTTTAAAGTGTATGATTTAGTGTGCTTTTTTTTAAATATATTTACAAGTTTATGCAACCATCACCACTATCTAATTCCCCCAAATTTTCATCACTCCCAAGAGAAACTCCATGTCTCATACTGTGGAGTAGTAACTTCACATTTCTCCCTCCTCCCTCCTCCTGGAAACCATTTATTCTCTATATAAAAAGATTTGACTGTTCTGGACATTTTATACAAATGAAATCATACAATATGTGTCCTTTTATGTCTGTCTTCTTTCACATAGCATATTTTCAAGGTTCATCATGTTGTAGCATATATCAAAATTCATTCCTTTTTAAGGCTGAATATAATTCTATCATATGTATATAGCACGTTTATTCATTCATTCACCAGTTGATAGTCATTTGGGTTGTTTATACTTTTTGACTATTATGAATAATGCTGTTATGAACATTTGTGCACATGTTTTTGAATGAACTTATGTTATCAGATTTCTTGGATATATACCTAGAAATGGAAATGATGAGTCATGAAATACTCTTCTGAAAACTCCATCCAATGGCACATATTTTATGAGGCAGTTCCATTCTGTCTGCTGGGAACATGAACTATTCTTCATCTGTATGGGCTCTAAATATTGTTTGAACCCTCCTTGCCTTTCAGTGCTTCATTTCAAGGTCTTTGGGTAATTTCTTCCCATGTACTCACAAATCTCTATATTCAGACAGCAGATCTCCAATGCTGTCTCTGTGTTCCTTTCCTCATGTACTTGAACAACTTTGTCTGACTTCTGATCTCTTTCATTTCTACTCAGTGAGGATGCTAAGTTTGAAATCCTCTGCTCTGTACTTCCTCCAGGGATCTGAAATTCAAACTATAAAATGGGGCGAATACAGGGTTTACACTGTTTATTTGTGCTTCTTCTCTTAGAAATCATAGTCCCCTTCTGTCTGCTGCCAAAGCCTGAAAACTATTTTTCTCTATGTTCTTTTACTGACTTTCTGATTTTTGAGGAGGAAAGATAAATCTAATTCCTATTATGACACTGTGGTTCATCATAAAAATATTAAAACTTTATTTAGATTAGCCTCTTCATATTAGTCTCAGTTACCACTGAAAAAAATCAAAGAAGATTCCTATATTATGATTTTATAGAACAATAAATTATTTGATTGTGGCATAGCATAGGTTTCACTATTTATTCTGAACCAAAACATCTTTCATATCTTCCTTGAAATGCCACATTTTCTTTGCCTGATGTCTTTTAAAAGGCTGATACCAACATGTATATTTGATAAGCTGGGCTTCACTTTAAAGGAATTGTAGCAGAAGTATAACTAAAAACTGAAAAATGGTTCACATCAGTGGCCTTTCTGATATAAATATATTTACTATATATATCATTTCTATATATATCAAAGAGAGAGTGATTATTTAAAATGATGAAAAGTCCTTGTAAATTGTTTCTCCTCCACTTCTGTTTGAAACCTACCACTTAATCCTGACGGTCCTCTTCTTCCAAGGTGATATATCAGAAGTGGGACCTTAATTCTCATTAACCTATTTACTTTTAAGACACAATCAAGAGAATCTCTATGGCTTTATATTTCTTCAAGAAATAATGCTTTAACTCACAATATAAATTAAAACACACTCCAGCAGCTCAGTCTTACCAGTCTAAGGTCATTCTTGTAGACTTATCAATGTTCAGAAACCACCTTGACACTGGTTCTCCTGCTCTCCTTTCTTAAGGTCGAATAATGAGCCCACCATAGAAAATTCCCCATAAAAGATATGAAAACAATGATAAACATTGTGGTGAAATGAAAAAAAAAATTTGGCTTGGAAATAAAAGAGATAAATTTGAGTTACACTTTGAGTTATAGCATGTTTGTTCTTTCTGACCTACAGTTTCCTCATACATAACATGGAAAATAAATATTATATCAAATTATGGTAAAGACTAAACAAAATTTTGAAAAGTGAAACCTTTGGCTAGATTATTAATAAATAGTGTATATATTTAATCACATTACTCTGTAGAAACAGCATGAATTTGAGAGCCAGGAAGTTTCTCATTATAATTTTAGTTCTACCACTTCCCAGCTGTATGATTTAAGGACGTGAACTTCCTTCCAAGCCTACCTCCTTAAGTGAAAAACAGGGATCATTATAAATGATATGGGGAGTGAAAAATGATGATATGTAATTTGATTATCACAGAAACAGGGAAGGATGAGGTACTCAATAAATAGTAGTTGTCATGACAATTGTCAGCACCTGGGAGAGGTACAGCACACCCCCCCACCCCCTTCAACAGAACATGTGTTGTGGTTTTTGGTTCACTGAACCTGGTCACAGCTCCGATAAGCCTTACTTCAGGAGCTCTCAGAATGGCATGCATTAACAGACTAAGTGAGAAGTGATTATGTTGGCAGGGGTCTTTACACACATATGATACCACTTCACAGGACATTACACTCCATCTGCTTCTTTCACATCACTGTAATCCACAGTGACATAGTGTGACTCATAGAACAACACAGTTCTGGTTAAGATGGAACTTGATAACAGACAACTTGATAATTATTTTCTTACCTCTAGAACCCCATATAAATGATCAAGGGATTGAACAAAAATGAAGAAATAATTATGACCCCCAAAATATACCCCTGAAAACACAGCTCAGCAAAATATTGGCAGAACCCCACTGATAAGGCCTCGTTTCCAAGGCCTGAAAAGCTTAGAAGCATAAATCATCACTTGGAACAACTTTGACAGTTGGGATTTGTATTTTTTGAGAATATCTATTTATCTGGGAGGTTACCGATTTTGAAGATTCACTGACCCGAGAAAAAAGCTGTCATCTTCCTGAGATAATGGAGATTTCCTTGGCATGTGGGCACCACATGCCAGAAACAAATCCAGACACAGTCATAGAGTGAACCAGTTCAGAATATACACCATCCAGAGAGATGTTGACCAATAGCTAGCTCTGGCATAGTGGTATCTTCCAATGAAGAAAAGTAAAACTCTGCAACTGAAACAACCCAAAAGATGACATCCAAACTACTTATCAAATTTTTAAGCTGTTGCACCCTAATCTGCTTACATAAATTTGCATAAAAAACATATACTTTAATACTTGAGAATAAATTCTAATAATAAGAAGTGGACCAGTATTGACCTCAGCTCTACCTCCCAGGGTCCCAGCTGAACAAATCCCATAAATGATTAGTGTCTATCTTAGAAAATAAAGGGGCTTTCTCCTTAAATTTCTATTTTGACTCTTCTACTTGGGCCAGGAATTAATCTAGATATAGTAGGATGTATTAAGAATTGCACAGAATCCATATGGGCCCACAAAGAGGAAGTCTAGGGCAATTCTATTGTCTGTTACAAGCCCAATCAGTGAGGCTGACCTGAATGCCTTCCATGGCCAAGGAAAGCACAAACTGCTCTGTTCTCTGGAGGGAGACAAGGTACTGCCTGGTTCCTTCACAGGAAGTAAAATCTCATGGGTATATGTGATCCCCTTAGAAAGAAAGTATTGTTTATAACTACCCAATCCAAGTGGTTCCCACATCAGTGGAGGAATGTACAGGTTGACAATGCCTCCAATGTGGCCTCCCAACTGGCTGGTAGGCCTTAGGGTTACCAAATAGGTTCCAATAATTGAGTCCAGTTCTTATTTTTAGAGGGACCACCTGAGGATAGTCAGTCCACTCAGTCCTGTTAGTTCTTCCCAACAGGGAGGTGACATTTGTTTGCCTTACAGAATGATTACACCTGAGGGTAGGCAAGTCATCTGGAGGTGTGTGGGTAGCAAAGAAACTGGGGTCATCCCTGATAGTTCCAAGAAACTTTTCAGTAAGGTTAAGGGAAATGGTCATCAAATCATGGTCAGATCCATTTGGTGGGCAACAGCAGGTCCAGCAATCAGTTATATTGAAGGCATTTGCTACAATTTGAGAGAGCCTCGCTAGGGCAATTTCCTTGGGTAGGAAGGCTTTAAGACAGTTCTGCAAGACAAAGATTATTAATGTGTCTCCTTCCTCCATATTTCCAGCAGTCCCCAGACCACCCGTGCCCCAATCCCTCTCATGGTGCTGGGTGATTTCCTCCAACACCAAAAATGCGATTCAGGTAACAATATCTTCACTTTTTTCTACAATCACTCCCTACTTGCACCTTTTGTTCAGAAGGGTCACTAAGAATGAAAAGAGGGATATAACAAAACAAATTCTTAAAAGGCACTAAATATGAATCTGTGTTAATTAAAAAGAAAATATAGATTTGATGACATTGGAAAGTACTGACAACATAAGATTAGTGGAAAAAAAAAAAAGATCTAGGATGTGGTTCTATAGTGTGGCAGTTAGCACATCTGCTTTACACACAGAAGGTCCTGGGTTCAAGCCCCAGTGGAACCACAGTCCATGGTCTATGGCCATGCCACCCAGGACAAGCCTGATGTCTAATCTTGGAAGCTAAGCTGGGTCAGGCCTGGTTAGTACTTGGATGAGAGACCTCCTAGGAAGATCATGTGCTGTAGGCATTAAAAAAAAAAAAAAGATCCAAATGGTTTATTTAATTTACTCTTAATTTAAAAAAAAAATCATAACCAAAAGACTGGAAAACATAATAAAATTCAACGATTGATTAACGAGCTAATTTTATTTTGTAGCTTTGAAGTTCTGTATTTTTATTCTTTTAATGGGAGTTACATACGCTATATGTGTATTTCCCTCAAGAGGGAAAACCAATAAATGCTATTCTAAAAATTCAAATAAAACCGGTGGAAAGTCCTATAACTTTCCACAAATAATATGAAAAGAAATCTATTTTAATTCTTTTTCCAGTTGCTCTTATCTTTAATTTTAATACAGCTTTCTCTTCTTTCCTTTTCTTAAATTCCTCTAAAATTTTTATAATGTCCCCTAATAAATATATGCCAAGATAAGACCACACCTGAAAGAGATTAACTGAAGAAACACCTATGAAGGATGATGAGGCGAGGGAAAGGGTAGGCAGGAGATGCAGGTTTGATACCTGTGAATGAAGAGGACAGGAAGGAGTACCCACTGGGAAGAGTTTCTGGCTACAGCACAGTTCTAAGGATGTTACAGTTGACGAGGTGTATCAAGTCAATGTTGCCCATTAGAGGAGGCCCCCCTCTTGTAGGAATGGTCACCACTGGTTCCTTGCCTCCTGGGCTCATTGAATGGAAATATCAAAGGAAAAGGCTGGCTCTTGTGAAAACTCAGAGGTGAACGAGGGAGGGGCGCTGGTCACCTCTACTCCCTTCAGCAAGATTCTGGGCAGCACATTCTCAAGGCCTCCACAATTTTGCTATGAGACTAGTGTTTATATCACTGTCAAAGATGTTCAGAAAAATTTCTTCACACTGAAAGTTCTTTTGAACTGTCTCTGTTACCTGCACCCTGTGAGCTGCTGTAAAATTAGCAGAGAAGAACAAACTTTAGGACATTTCTTTCATCTGTGAATTTGGCAATGGAAATGCACTTTGGAGTGAGACAGACATTAGGCTGATCCCAGTTTTGCAACTTATGTGCTGTATGATGTTCAACAATTCACGCGAACTCTCATCTTCTTCAAGAAAAGTCCTTTCTAGAGAAATATGGTAGAAACTTTCAAGCACAATTTCTCAAGGACAGGAGACTTCTGTAGAAACCTCCACATGTGCAGCTGTGCTTACGTTATGTGAGCCTGCACAACTGGCCATATCTGAAAGCACATGGGGTAGATGTGTGATTTACACTGTGCCAATTGAGATCTTTCTTCCAGAAATTTGGGATTAGGTGACACAGTCAGTGTCTAATGACACTTGAATTTGGAAGAAAAATTTATAACCAACACTGTCACTGTAGTATGGTCAATTTTCATCATGTGCATATCAAACCCATGCACAGAAAAAGAACAGAATCTGAATACAAAAGGTAAAACCAAGCGATGATTAGGAAGGGATACAGAGAGACATACAGATTAAGAATAACTGCCATGCATGGTGCCTGATTTTCCCATTTCCAGTTATCAGTCCTGGTGTGACTTTTCCATGGGGCCCAGGGCATACTTCCTTGTTCTTATAATAAATTCCCTTTTATACATAAGTTAGTTTAAATGGATTTCTGTTGCTTTTAACTGAAAGAGCTTTTAATCAAATAGACAAAAGTCCTGATTAATAGATGCTTTTCAGAGTAAATGCATTTCCTTTAACCTTAGATTTCCTTGAGTTCAGCTATTTTTCTGAAACTCGTTTTTCCTTTTTTCGTCAACTTTCATTTAGCTGGCTCTGGCCAGATTATATTAACTGATTATATCAATGTTTGGAGACATGGACAAGACTCTTACACACATATCCCTTAATAGAGCGAGGTGTGAAGCAGAATAAAAGAAACATTAAAATGAGCACCCGAGAATGTGCTGTTAACCAATGAATTCTAAAACTTGGCAAAAAGAATCAACTTCAGGTCTCCTTGTTCAGTGTTGGTTTAACGATTAACTGAGGAATCTGACTTTAGAAATGATCTAATTAGTACAAAGGCATCCTCTATTCAGCAAGGGTAATTTAATTAGATACTGTTTTTAAAATGTAATATTGATTACTGAATATTGCCTCCTTTAAGTTTTAGAAAACTTAAGTCATAGTGACATTGTGAGCCATGTAATTATAGGTGACTAAAATTAGGTCAATGAAATATTGCCAATAGAACATGACAAATGGAGCCATCAACCCGGTGAGTAAACTTGCATCCTTTGTACATATTTACTATCCCCAAATGAACAGAAGGTGATTTTTGTGTTGTTTTCCAGCAGTGAAGATGGCTTTATTTTCAGTCACTGTAACTAGAACCATCTTTGCCAAAGGGATTACTAAGATTAGGATGCAGGTTGCTAAAATTAACTGGTCTATACACAGACTATTCTCTAATATAAATCCTATCCCCAACTGTGCTGTGATTGCCTTCATTTTTTTAATCAAGGTATGAGGAATCTCTCTCTCTTTTGATGAGGCATCTTGGCTACTAGAGAAGTCTGCATGCATCCACTCAAAAGTAATCTCTCCAACCCCTATATTTGTAAAATAACTCATTGATTCTTTTATTATAGTTCTCATCACAATTTGCCTCATATTTAACTGTATGTTTCTCCTTGGTTATGTGCTTTAGAAAACCTCTTCTGTATCTTATTCATCTTTGTAGCTTTTATAGAGTCTACCAGTGCTTATACATTATAGGTAATTAATTTTTGAAAAATTAAAAAATAAGTGACTAATAATATTGATATTCCTTTAGAAGAAGGAATTAAAGCACTTCGAACTTCAGGGGTCATGAGTCCAGAGCTTCTAACTACTTACAGAAATAAGGCCCACTATAACTTGCTAAGCACATCTAGACTTGTTTAAAAAAAAATAGAACTTTAGAAAATATTAGGGAAACAACATAACATGAGGAAAGGCTTTATATACACTGATAAGCAGATAAAAATGTGCATAGTTAGCCATGAAGCAAGTCAAGGTCTCTTTATATTAAATATGACTTAAGTATACTCATATATGGAAGCATTTTATGTAAAATTCTGATTAAGACAAGGTGGATTATACCTCAAAGATAATGGGAGATCTGTTTAAATGTCACAGGAGAGGAGGTTATACCATGACTTTAATAGCTTTATAATGCTCAGAATCTGATCACAGTAATTATAGCTCAGTAATTCAGAGAAAGATATTTGCTTCTGGGAGTTAAATGAAACATTTGAAAAATAAAAATATCATTTATGAAAAGTTTAATAATATTAAAATATCTTGACATTTACTAAGAAAAAAAATCTTAGCTCAGGGAAAGCTTTCTTTCAGTTTGAAATGCTTTAAATTATACTTATTTTATTATTATATCATAAAAATTAAAATTATAATCATAAACATATTGATTACAGATGGTTCAGAAAAATTATACAATAATAAAATATTATCATTATTCTCACAACCTAGAAATAACTATTATTCATATTTTACTGGATTTCTTTTATTATGTTTTCTCTTTGTATATATAAATTTTATATAACTGATAACATACTGTAAATAATTACATATACAGTATTTTTATATACAGTATCATATATATGGTATTTTAATGTGAAACTTTATCTGTGATATTGAAAAAACTTTTAAATTATTTTTGTCATTGAGTATCTGGATATGCTGTTTATTTTTAAGAATTTCTCTATTATTTGACATTAGTTTTTTCTTTTTATTATAAATATTTTTTATTGAGCATCTTTATAATTTTTTTGTATGTATGTACATATGTATTTATTTATTTATTTGAAGGCTCTTAACATGATTTACAGATTTGCTTTGTGGAAACTTATCAAAATTTTTACCTCCCTAAATAGTCACACAAATCTCATTTCATTATATGCTTTGGCTTCCCTGAGGAAATACTTGTATTTCAAATTTACTTATGTTTGTTAATGGTGCATTTTTACTTTATTCTGCATCAGATATGCTGAAAATTAATAAATAAGAGCTAAAAATACTGTTTTTGACTCAGATCCTGGTTTCATTCAGCCAATATTCTTTTTTTTTAAATCAAGTTCTACCATTTTATCAATCTTGAAAGTAAAAAAACAATTCTCCAATTATACATAACTTTCTTTTTTGAATAGAATATTATAAGTATTGGTATGATTTTCTTTTTACCATCTTTGCATTTTCAGTCTGAAAAACTTATTTGGGAAAAATAAACCCTTATATTTATTCTCTATTGAATAACAATAGTGATGATCATGATATATAATAAAAATGAGAACAACTATAATGCCCTTTCTTTGTGCCAGACTCACACATAGTAAGCCTTCATATTCATTACTGGATTCAACCCCAAGGTGGAAAAAAATAATGTGATTCTTTAATGTAAAAATTTAAACCCTACATTCTTTGATTTACATCTTCATATCCAAAAACTATGTATTCTCCCTGTTAGTCTAATAATGACTGGATCTAAACTGTAAACCTCTGTCAGTTGTTAGTTGAATCTTCTGGAGGGATATGAGAGCTATGAGAAGACAAATTTGGAGTTATTCAGTCATTTAAGATTATTAGATAAAAATGAAAGGTGGGAAATTTTGGAAGAAATTGACTCGGAAATAATAAATAAATAATCATAAACCATGTTACCTGAAAAACTGTCGTGTCAGATTTGCACCATTCCTGCATATTGTAATATTTGTATCTTATAGCCATAAATGTTTTTGCCAGGTTGTTTAAGTTCCTAGCAGTCTCACTTACGATATCTGAACTTCAAAATTTTGATTTTATCTCTCATGGAATATAGTATTAATCTGTACCTTAACTGCTTTTTGTGGTTCAACTGCAAATGTAAATTTAAGTAGCTGGTAAATCCTTGTTAAGCAGTAAATTGTCAGGGATTATGGCGTAAATACTCATGTATAATTCAGCTTCTTTTCTCTTTTCCTTCTAGAAATCACATAAAAATTTACCCAGGGACAAAGAATCAGAAAACTTTGAGACACATTTTATCTATGGACTGTAAATACATAGAAGTGTTAAGACTGGACAAAAGCCATCTTGATGAAATGAAGAGATGATGACCAGAGCTTAGTCCAGTGATGGAAGGTCTCAGAAAAGTCTAGGAAAAAAAAAATTCTTGAAAGTGAGCAACTCACTCTGGATTGCAAAAGTTTATCCCTTCATTGTAATAGAGTCAGGAGCAATATCAAGAAGGACTAACAGCAAAAACTGTCAATAATTCCATAATTCTATTTCATTGAGAAAGGCTGAGGGGGAGAGTTTATACAAGTAGGTTAAAAAAATAAAGCCATATTTGAAGGAAGATCTTTTTATGATAGTAAGAAAAGAAAAATCCCTTTGGAGGTGAAACCTGAAAAATTCCAAAAGTATCTTCTTATACATAGAAACTTCCTATATATTTTTGTTCCAGAAATACATAATTTATTCATTGATGAGTAATAAAAAATAAACTGGTATAGCATTAATACAAAGATATTGTAAGAAAAAGAAGAAAAAGAACAGCAGAAGTTAAAAACAAAGAACACTGAAGAAAAAAACATTTCCATACTCACTTTAATAGTACAAGTACTAAAATGTGAAAGGAAAAAAAAAACAAACCACATTTCCATGAAGCAGGTAAAAATTGTGAGCAAATATCTCACTATGAATTTTCTTAAGTAACTACCTGCTTCTATGAAGGACTACAGATAATAAAGTATGTCAATTTGGAGATAAGAAGGCAAGGCAATAAGATATAGAGAACTACGCTGACAGGATGCAGTAAAGAAGTGGAAAATTAATCACAGAAAGGAAGACAAAATTGAAAGAAATGAAGAGAATACTATGTCCTGTAGAAAACTTGTAGGATAAAATATGAAAAAGTGGTCAAAATAAAATGAAATAAAAATGTTTTAAAAACATTCCTAGGTGGTCTCCCATCCAAGTACTAACCAAGCTCGACCCTGCTTAGCTTTTGAGATCAGGTAAGATTGGTTGTTCAGGGTGGTATGGACACAGGATAAGTGTAAAAATGTTAATATGAAAAAAGAAAATCAAAACAGTGAAACAATAAAAATATTTAAAGATAATGTTTTTTAAAGCTTTCCTGAAAAAAACAAACAACAACAACAAAAAACCCCCAAAGACTGACTATTCAAATTTAAAGTGAAGACCATGAAAAAATATCTTAGGGAAAATCGACAGAGAATATTTAAGAGCAAGACATACCCTTGGTAAACTTACTGAATTTAAATGATACAAAATGGATCTTTTGGTTAATTAAGCAGGGAGTTCAAGTCACTTTTTGGGGCAAAAGATATCAGTGGGTTCAAA
>NW_006442109.1:24104104-24112965 GCF_000325575.1 Pteropus alecto | reverse complement strand
AGCTAAAAAATGATGAGGAGATAACCACAAAACACTTAAAAAAAAAAGTGTGAACCAAGAATTTTATATTCACCCAAGACAAAGTTTGGGTAGAAAGGCTGTAAAAGAACCATTTGACTTTGCCACAGGTCAGGGAATAGTTTTCTTATTCTCATAAGAAATGAACTTCATTTGAAGAATGAACTTCATAAAACCAATAAATGACGTTAAGAACTACTAGAAAAGGATTGGCAGTATGCATCAATTATATTTAACATTAGAACAAAGAGTGAAATAAATGCAAAGATCAGAATGAAAAGAGTGAAAAAGAAGTATTATGTGCCCTGACACCATAGAAATGATACAGCCAATCAATATTTGAGAAGAAGTATGAAGGCAGGATATAAAATAAGCTGTGACACTTCTGCAGTGCTTCAGAATCAAGACAAATCATATAAGAGAAGTTTAGACATAATTTACAGTACTAAACCGAATACTAAGAAAGGCAGTAACATAATTAAAATTGGTTGATAAGATGTGAGAAAAATCTTGTAAATGTTGTTACCCATTATAATCGAAAGGCAACAGCTATTGTTCAAAGAAATAAATTAATTGTCACTTAACAATATATTATAAAAATCTTTCCACATCACCCAGAAAGAATGTATACCTGGTTTTTATTGGTTGCACAGCAATTCTGTTTCTGATTATATATAATTCTTTTAAATAAACCATATTATTGGAAATGTAAGTGTTCCCATAATGTTATTACAAGAAAGTGCTATGAACTTTTAACATGTTTTTATATATTTGTGGCATTACTTTTTAAGTTAAACTCCTAGTAATAGAATTCTTACAGGTTACTAGATTGGCAAATTTTGAAGGCTTCTAAAAAATATTGCCAAAATATATTTTAGAACAAAGAATAGTGATGATTATTTGTTTTAATCTCTGCCAATACTAGATATTATCATTGTTTTATAACTTTACAGAATTTCTGAGTGAAGGATATGTCCCATTTAAATTTACATTTATTTAATTATTATATATTGATGAAAAAATTTTTAAAACACCTGTTTATTCCCTTTGTCCACATTTCATTGAAGTTGGTACTGTTTTTATATTGATCTGTGAGTGTTTTTATATTAAGACAATCCCTTATCATGTTTGTTTTAAACATTTCTCCCTCTTAAAATTTTATTTATGACATATAAAAAATAAATAATTATGTGTTAAAATCTATTTTTCTTTATCTTTGTAGTTTCTGCTTTTATGTCATACCTGGAAAAAATTATCCTAATTTTATATAAACTTTTAATATCTTCATTCTCTAAATATTCTACAGCACCTGAGATTCATCTTTGTCTTCCATTCTTTTCTGCCTTCTCTAATTTTAATTGAGAATTTTGTGATTCCGTTTTCCCTCCTCTTTTAGCATGTCAATTGTACTTCTCTTTTAAATATTTTCCTTGGTTGCTCCAGAGTTTGAAATATAGAGTTAAAACAAATCCAAGCCCACTTGAAATAACATAAAGCCACTTTATGGGGAGTGTAGGTACCTTAAACAGTGTTCCCAATTCTTTTCTCCTTTCTTTATTTCAGGTTATTATTCATTTCACTCATCCATTAGTTATAATCTCCTTATATATTTTTGCTATTATCATTATTTTATTTTATTTTGCATGCTGTAAATTTGTTTTTTTTTTAAAAAATGCCAGTTTATTTATTATTTTTTCATGCTATATATACATAATTTTTTTAAACATTTTATTTTTTTATTTTCCCCCTCCCCCATCCCTTCTGGTAACGACTAGTCCACTGTCCATGTCCATGACTCTCTCTGTTTGTTTGTCCTGTTCATTTGTTGCTTTTAGGTTTATATCTCACATATGTGATTTCATGTGATTTTCAACCTTTTCTGTTTGGCTTATTTCGCTTAGGTATATTATTTCAAGGTCTATCCATTTTGTTGCAAATGGCAGTATTTCATTTCTTCTTATGGCCGAGTAATATTCCATTGTATATATGTACCACAGCTTCTTTAGCCAATCATCTATTGTAGGACACTTTGGTTGCTTCCATGTCCTGGTCACTGTGAATAATGCTGCTATGAACATTAGCGTGCAAGTATCTTTTCGAATATGAGTTTTCAAGTCTTTGGGGTAAATACCCTGCAGAGGGATTGCTGGATCATATGGTAGATCAATTCTTAGTTTTTTGAGGAACCTCCATACTGTTTTCCATAGTGGCTGTACCAATTTGCAGTCCCACCAACAGTGTATGAGGGTTCCTACTTCTCCACATCCTCTCCAACATGTTATTACTTGTCCTGTTGATTATAGCTATTCTATTCTAACAGGTGTGAGATGGTAACTCATTGTGGTTTTGGTTCGCATTTCTTTAGTAGATAGCGATGTTGAGCATCTTTTCATATATTTGTTGGCCATTTGTATGTCCTCTAGGGAGAAGTGTCTGTTCAGGTCCTCTGCCCATTTTTTGATTGGATTGTTTGTTTTTTGTTGTTATTGAGTTGTATGAGTTCTTTGTATATTTTGGATTTAGGCCCTTATCGGAGGTGTTGCTTGCAAGTATATTTTCCCTTTCAGATGGCTGTCTCTTTACCTTGTTGATGGTTTCTTTTGCTGAGCAGAAGCTTTTTAGTTCTTTCTCTCTTTTTTTTTTTCTCCTTTTGGCATTCCCATTTTGTTTCTATTACACCTTTCATAACTATCCCACAGTTCTTGGATATTTTGTTCAATATTTAATTTCTTTTATTCTTCTTTTCTCTTTGCTTTTCAGTTTGGAAAGTTTCTATTGACATATCTTCAGGCTCATAATTCTTTTCTTATCTTGTCCAGTCTAATGATGATCCCATTAAAGAATCCTTTTGATTATTTGGTAGAGATTCCATTCGTCTGATTACAATATGCAACTACTCTTATATGTTGTCCACTTTTTCCACTAGAACCCTTAGCATGTTAATCATAGTTATTTTAATTTCCTGGTTTGATAATTTCAAAATATCTTTCCATGTGTGAGCCTGGTCTTTGTGTGATTATGCATTGTGATGTTTGCTTTATCTTTTAAGACTGTATTGTTTGTTGTTGTTGCCTTTTAGCATGCCTTGTAATTCTGAGCAAAAGGAACTGAGGTAGATAGGTCTTTAGTGTGAAGTTTATATTTATCAGGCTAGGAGTTAGGCTCTGTTCACTGTTCACTGTAGTTGTGTCAAAGGCTGAAATTTCCTTTATTGTTTATTATTTGTTTTTGGTCTACACTGTTGACTTTGGATTTCAGCAGAGACTCCTCAAATAAGGTCTGAGGCTTGCAGTTCTTTTACCTATAATCTCTTTACAAACCTTTTTAATTTCTAGCATTTCCTTATGCTATTTTTCATAAAATTTCCATCTCTCTGCTTATATTGCCAATTTTTTCTTGCATATTATCTATTTTTCAATTAGTGCATATAACAAATATATTATGGTTAAAAAAATTATGTGCCATAGTTACAATATCTTTGTCTTATCTGAGTCTGGTTCTGAGGTATGCTTTGTTCCTTCAGGTTGTATTTTTATCTTGCCTTTTGGTTTGCTTTGTAACTTTTTGTTGGAAGCTGAACTTGTATTGGGCAATAGAAACTGAATTAAACAGGCCTTCAGTATGAGGATTTATGTTCATCTGGCTAGGAGATGGGTTATGTTTATTGATTACAATTGTAGGTCATAGAGGATTCCAATTTCTCTTGTGTCCTTTTTTTTTTTTTTTTGTCTCCACTTTTTGCAAGTGCTTTTCCAATAATATAGCTTTTTCCCTCCTTAAATGAGACAGCAAGGCCGCAGGGGGCCTTCCTCCAGGTGGAATAAGTTTCTGATAAAGTATTTACCCCTGGAGAGTAAGCCTTCTTTGTTGGGGAGAATGTGTGGGCATATTTCACAATGGTTACTCTTTCCTTACCCTGAAAAGCCAGAAGGCAATTTCTCTAAGATCTTTGCTGTTCAAATTTCATAGGTTTTCTAAAATTAAAGCCGCAAAAGTATGGGCTCCCCTTAAGTGTGAAGTCCCCAGAAATTTCTCTCTCATGCAATTCACTCTCAGTCTTCAGCAACTTGTCAAATCAACCATTTAAGTACTCATATCAGTTTGTGGCTCCAGTGGTTTCTGTTCTGGGGAAGCACATTTAGCCTTGACTGTGGAGTTGCTTTTCTTTTCAGATTTCAGTGTGAAGTTTTGCCCCACATCCTATGTTCTCTGACGGGTCAAAAAATGCTTGATTTTCAGTTTTTTCAGTTTTTAATTATTGTAAGTAGAGGAATGGCAACTTCCAAAATCTACCTGTTGGAGCAGAAACTGGAAGTTCATACTTGATTTTGTTTTATAACTTCCAGCTTTCAAATACTGAGCTCTCTTGTTCGAGAGCTACCTCTTCTTTTTCAGGTAATGATAGAACTGAGGGCTAAATAAGAGAAAACATCCTCTACGAAGTCCTATAGCCAATTCAAGTGTATTAGATCTGAATACTTTTCTTGTCCTTCTTTATCACATGCTGCCTTCCTTGACTTTCCATTGATAACAATGTTTTTTTTTGTTGTCGTTGCATAGTGATATCTGCAAATAATTGCCAGTACTAATCTAGAGAATGTATATAGATCTATTTGTCTAGCAATATTCATATTTGTCCAACAGGTCAAAGTCTTTGTTCATTTTAATTCTATTCTATTTAATACTTTCCAAATAAAAAATTTAAGAAACTAATGAATGTGACACAAGCTCTGCCTCATAATGTATGCTGTTACTGCACTTACATCTTCCATTTCAATGCTTTTAGCAATTCCCTAATACAGAGACTCTGAGGAATTTCAAAATACCACAAAAGTGGGGTAATTTAATTTCAATAATTTAAGTTTGGAATATCTGTCTTTACATTCTTTGGACTGTCCATTAATTCTCTAAGACTTTCTCTTATGTCTAAAAATCCACATCTCTTCTAGTCACAGTTGGTATAGTAGCAGGGTAGACCCAGTTTAAGCTTAATTTTTTTCAGCCTCTGAACTTAGCATTAGAGTTAATTATAATTACAGACTTGAAATTATTAGAGATGAGATTCTGAACACTGTAAAATAAAGACATTTGTTCTACAACATAGCCTTTTGCCAAAATGATATTCCATACTTTCCATAATTGGAAAAGATTTCCAAGAAATTTTCTAATGTTAATAAAGATTCAAAATACTTTAAAAATAAGATCATAACTCCATTTAAATGTGTTAATAATTATTTAAAATAGAGTTTTAAAAAGTGGGCAGTGTGATCTTTTGATCATACTGCAACATGGTTTACCAAATCCACCCAAAGATTATTTGATTTTCTAGAAGAATGTATCTGCATTTAACTTCGCTATATACTAAGTCATTAGAGCTGAAAAACTGTGAACTTACACTTAACTTGAAGATTTCTATTGAGTATAAAAGATAACCCCAAATACTGTGGTTTTTTTGCTCTCTATGACTTTGATCAGTTTTATCTAACTTTCAGTCTTATCCTAACTTTTTTTTTTTAACCAACTCGTTGTCAATGCCTTGATCTGGCTCTGGAGAAAGGAAGTTGTGAATTTCTGGGGTTCACTGTGGTGGCTGGGGTTCTTGTGGAAAGTCCATTCTGGATCTTTCTCTTCTCATTCTTTCTCACTTTTCTGACCAAGCAGTATCCCTACAGTATCTTGCTGAAATATCCCTCCTTTCTTGCCAGAGAGATGACTCAACTTGGCTCCTTTTACATGATGTCCATCTGACCCGCAGGAAACTCATGCAAAAGCCAGCATTTTTCATAGAAAGTATAAAACTGTACTTACAGAATGCTACTGGAACCAGCATATTTTTCTTACTAGTTCTCTCATAAACTAATACATTTATGTTTGGTATGTTTGATATGTTCCTATATTTCTATGAGTCATGTCTTTAACTTGGAAAATTTAAGAAAGTATATTGTTAAATAAGTTCTTTCCTTATTACATGTTTCTCTTTAATATTGTAGGTTTTTTTTCTTTCTGTCTTATTCCACCACTATATTTCATTTAATTGGGCATAACTAAAAGTTGTGTACTTTTATTCTTTTTTATACGTTGAATAAAACTTTAGATTCACATTCATGTTTATTTAATGAATGAATAAAATAATGCATATTTCATAACTCTCAGAAAATAAGGTAGAGGTATATTCAGTTTAATTCCACCAAATAGACTCAGAATATTTCAAATGTATTCTAAGAATTTTTTATTTGCTTGAAATATTTTGGCGTAAATACATACATTTTACTGAATCAATTTCTAATTTTATAAATTCTCCAAATGTCTGGGCACTAATACACCTTTTTTTAAATAAAGTAATATTATACTTGAACCATAGAAACATATCTGCCATATTTCTTCCTACTTAGGCTAGGACCTTCAAGTTACGGTATTAATTTTGAATGCAGAAAGGGAAATACAAGGAAAAAAAGCAAAGAAACTTTTAAAAATAATTTTTATTACAGTACTTGAGACTTTCATTTGAATGTTACATCATTCAGTGGAGTGTCAGTTTGATATTCTAACATTATCAGTGACTTTTTTTATACTCTGCAAATTCTTTGAACTTATGGTATTATAATATTTTTAAAGATGTTAAAATTCATGTGTTAACAAAGGCACAATATAAAGTGATTAAGTTAGATATTTCGACTTAACCAAAAAGCTATTTAAAGTTGTTTATTAAGTGAACCGAGATCTGAAATTGGGAAACCTGTTCTCAGGTCCACCTCCATATTGTCCTACATCCCATCTCTCATCAAATGTGCTAGTAGACTCAACCAATCATATCCCTAAGACTACTCTAACCCTTAAAATGAAGTACAGAAGTATCTGTTAGTGAGGGAACTATCTTTTTATGAATGACTTACTAACACCTCTGCATTATTGCTCTTATTCTATGTTTTCTGTTTTGTTTTGTTTTGTTTTTAGACCTTCTTCTAATTTTGTAGTTATTTGGTTTGTGTTTCTGATTATTTTGGTTTAGTTTGTGTTTATCCCTGAAACGTTTCCTTAAACTCCAATATCTAGCTTCTGTCTAGGCTCCGTTCCCTATCTACTGGCCTCAATTTCCAATTCTTGCCTAAAGTCATTTTCATGGCTTTGAACTGAGATCAGCATTACATGCTGCTTTTTGGTGGATGATAACTTTCCTACGCTCTCTCTAAAACAGCTGAGCTTTTGATATCCTTATTCAACCCTGGATTCAAATCTTGGACTTGCCACTTCCTATCTGTTCCTATCAAATTAGTTTGACCTTGGACAAACCAATTTTCTGAGGTAGTTAAAACTGTATGATACTTACTGCATATGCTTACAATGCAAATTAAATGTACTAATGTATGTAACATGATTAATAAGTATTCAAAGATATATAATACTGTGCTTTTATTATATTATGACACATACAAATTATTGTCCATATTACACTAACCCAGAAGCTCAGAATGAGCAGCACTATCTATAAAAGCAAAGGCAACCATTCAGCATGAGTAACGGTGCTTCATTTTGAAGACAACCCTCATGAGGAGACAATATCAAATGTCCCATTTGCCATATCCCCAAATAGCAGACTTGTGAGATGATGTGAAAGGTTTTTTAAATAACTAGTATATGAAAATGACTGATTTATTTTTCATCAGGAATTAGGATTTGTACATAGGTAAAATTTCTAAATAAGGAAGCAAGTTATCAAAAAGAAAAATCAATTTGTTTGCTTACCCTGGGCTGATATTCAGAATATCATTTATTGTATATTGCAGAATCACTCTAGAAGACAGTTTTGGATACTTCTCCAACAAATTTTCCTCAGTTCTTTGATGCCAGAATTTAGATTTTGTGAATCTTAATCATTCTAGAGCAATTGTAAGAAGCCCATATTCCTCGGAGAAACTTAGTGTAAGAGTATGCTTCTGACCTATTCTAGTTAATGAAGAAAAGTCTGGTGAAGGATAGCGGCATCTGGAAAATTGTTCTGGGCTCCAAGAAAGGATATGACCAAAATAAACAGTTCTTTCAGACTCTTGATGTACTCAGGTCTGGCTGTGATTAATTTTTTGAATGGTTACAGTAAATTTGCTATTATGAAAGGAGTGAGGACAATGACAAAGCTGAGACACTAAAGGTGGCAGAGCATCTTGTGCTGGAAACTTCTAATAGCATGCACAAAATCCATTCTTTCCTTCCTACTTATTAACAAAACTCTGATTTTGTTGGGGGGTCATTGATATGATGAACTTAAAAAAGCCCACTCTCTATCATTCCTTGCAAATGGAAGATCATGCTACACTGCTGTGGGAAGTGAGATGTAAGTAGAAGAGTTGGTCAGGTGAGACAACCAGGAAAATTTTTCAAGAGAGAAACTGAATCATATGAAATGTACCCTTTTCTTTTGACCTGTTCTTATTACTGACTAAAAGTCATGAGATGTTTGAGATACAGAAGCCATTTTGCCGCCAGGCAACCATGAGAAAAAGAGATAATAGAGACCCCGACTATGATACCATTGATACCCTGAACCAATGTCTAACAACCATCAAACTCTAGCACCTAGACTTTTCATAATGGGAAGAAAACAAAACCTTTATTTTGTGGAAGGCATTTTTTGGTGTTTCTATCATTAGGGACAAAAGCATTCCTAACAGTCTGCTGACTAAGCTAAACTTATAGATATACTCCATTAATATTTTTTGTTGTATGATATATGAGGTAATAGCTTCTCAAAAACTTTAAGCAAAGTGAACTCTGAATGTTATTTCACTTACAGATACAAAGTATCCTAAATGACACTCTTAATAGCTATCAAAAGCATATAGGGTTAT
>NW_006442109.1:24083017-24104094 GCF_000325575.1 Pteropus alecto | reverse complement strand
CTCTCTCTCTCTCTCTCTCTCTCTCTCTCTCTCTCTCTCTCTCTCTTTCATCTTTATATATCTATATAATTTTCTACAACTTTATTCATACCTACCCATCAAAATTTTTAATTCTAATCAATTGTTTCCAAGCAGGTATGGGCAGGGAAAGCAGAAAAACATGTATGTTGATATTTTATAGCATTTATATTGGCTTTTTAACATTTTCCTGGTATAATATCTATTGTTTTTTTTTTTAATCTTTTTTTGAATTAATAGACCAGTTTTTAGAGAGTTTTAGGTTTGTAAAAAACTGAGCAAATAACAAAGAGATTTCCAATATACCCCATCTCTCCCCTGCTCACAGTTTCCCCTATTATTAATACAGTGTGTTAATATTTGTTAAAACTGATGAAACAATATTAATACATTATTATTAATTAAACTCCATAGTATACATTAGGGTTTACTCTTGTCTTGTACACTTTCATGGGTTTTCAAAAATGCCTAATATAGTGTAACCACCACTGCAGTTTCATACACAATAATTTCACTGACCTAAAAATACCATTTACTCCACCTATTCATCCCTCCCTTCCTTCCTCCAGAACCCTGGCAATCATTGATATTTTTACTTTTCTACTGTTTTGCCATTTCCAGAATGCCATATAGTTGGATTCATACAGTAGGTAAACTTTTCTAATTGGCTTCTTTCAGTTAGTAAAATGCATTAAAGGTTCCTCCATGTCTTTTGGTTGCATGATAGCTCATTTCCTTTGATTTCTGAATAATATTAATTTTATGGGTTCACCACAGTTTGGTTATCCAGTTACTATCTTTTAAAGAATGTCTTGGTTGTTTATAGAATTGGGAAATTATAAATGTAAATATAAATATATATGTATACATACATACTCACACACACACACACACACACACACACACACACACACACACACTATTAAGAGTAGTGTGCAGATATTTTGTGGATGTAAGTTTTCAACTCAATTGAATAAATACCCAGGAACACAATTACTGGATTGTATGGTAAGCCTATTTAGCTTTGTAGAGAAATAATCTATCTTTCAAAGTGGCTATACCAAATCACATGTCCACCAGAAATGGATGAGACTTCCTGTTGTTACACATCTTCTCCAGCATATGGCTTTGTCAGTGTTTCGAATTTTAGCCATTCTAATAAGTAGGTGGCAATGTCACAATGTTATTTAATTTACAATTTCCTAATGACATATGATATTAAGCATAATTTCATATGGTTATTTGCTACTTATTCAGCTTCTTTGGTGAGGCGTCTGTTCAAAACTTTTGCCCATTTTGTTAAACCATTTTATTGCAGTACAATTTACATATAGAAACTGTACATAAAAGTCCAGAATCAGATGGCTTCAACGATAAATTCTATCAAACATTTAAAGAAAAATTAATACCAATCTTTCTCAAACTCTTCTAAAAAATAGAAGAGGAGGGAACACTTCCAAACTCATTTTATGAAGCCAGCATTATTATCCTGACACCAAACCAGATGAAGATAACACAAGAAAAGAAAATTACAAGCCAATATCCCTGCTGAAAATACATTTTAAATCCTTGATAAAATACTGACAAATCATATTCAGCAACAAATTAAAGAATCATATGCCATAATCAAATGGGAGTTATTCTAGGCATGCAAAGATGATTCAACATCCACAAATCAATATGATAAATGACCTGAACAAAATGAAGGCTAAAAATCATATGATCATCTCAATAAATGCAGAAAAAGCATTTGACAAAATTCAACATCCATTTTTGATAAAAACTCTCAACGAAGTGAGCATAGAGAAAATGTACCTCAACATAATAAAGGCCATATATGACAAGTCCACAACTGACATCATACTCAATGATAAAAAGCTGAATGCTTTTCTCTAAGATCAGAAACAAGATGAAATGATGACTCTTGCCACTTTTTTTCAACACAGTATTAGAAGTCCTAGACAGAGCAATAAGGCAAGAAAAGGAAATAAATGATGTCCACATTGTAAAGGAACACTCACTACTTACAGATGATATGATATTACATATAGAATACTCTAAAGATTCCACGAAAAAACTGTTAGAACTAATCAACAAGTTCAGTAAAGTTGCAGACTACAAAATCAATAAAAATCTATTGTATTTTTATACACTAAAAATGAACTATGAAAAAGAGAAATTAAGAAAAGAATTCCATTTACAGTTGCATCAAAAGAATAAAACAGCTGGGAATAAATTTAACCAAGGCAGTAGAAAAGACCTGTGCACTGGAAACTATAAGATATTGATATAAGAAATTAAAGATGACACAAATAAGTGAAAAGGTAGTCCATGCTCGTGAACTGGAAGGATTAAGATTATAAAAACGTATGCAATTCCCAGAGCTATCTACAGATTCAATGCAATTCTTATCAAAATAATCATGACATTTTTCACAGAAATAGAATGAACAATCTTGAAATTTACACGGAATCACAAAGAAACCCAAATAGTCAAAGTAGAAAGAAGAACAAAGCTGGAGGTATATAATAATCAAAATAGTCTGGTACAGATATGAAAACAGACACATAGATCAAGGGAACAGAAGAGAAAATTAAAAAATAAACTCATACATGTATGGTCTATTAATTTATGGCAAAAGAGCCAAAAGTAAACAATGGGGAAAGAACAGTCTCTTCAATAAATGGTATTGGGAAAACTGAACAGCCATAGGCAAAAGAATAAATCTGAACCATACACAATCCTACACCAAACACAAAAATCAACTCAAAATACATTAAAGACTTGGACATACGACCTAAAACCATAAAACTCTTAAAAGAAAACAGGTAGTAAGCTCCTTGATATTGGTCTTGGCAATGACGGTTTTTTTGTTGTTGGTTTTTTTTTTTTTTTGATATGACACCAAAAGCCAAGGAAACAAAAGAAAATAAATAAAAATAAATGAGACTACATCACACCAAAAATGTTTCTGCACAACAAAAGAAACTATCAACAAAATGAAAAGGTACAACAGAGAGAACTAATGTAATTAGTAAGAGTAAATGAAACTGACCACTCTCATATACCATATATAAAAATAAACTCAAAATGGTTAAAGACTTAAATGTAAGACTGAAAACCACAAAACTCCTAGAAGAAAACATAAGTAATAAACACTTCAAAATCAGTCTTAGTAATATCTTTTTCAGGATATAGCTCCTTGAGCAAAGGAAACAAAAACAAAAATAAATAAGTGGGACTACATCAAACTAAAAAGCTTCTGCATAGAGAAAGAAAACCTCGACAAAACATAAAGACAACCTATCAAATGGGAGTATACAGGGGTTAATAGTCAAATTATATAAAAAACTCATACAACTCAACATCAGACAACCTGACTCAAAAATGGACAGAAGACATGAATAGACATTTCTCCAAAGAAGACATAGATAGCCAACATGAAAAGATATTCAACATCACTAATCATCAGGGAAATGCAAATCAAAACCACAATGAAGTTTCACCACACATCTGTCAGAAAGCCTATTATCAAAAAGTCAACAAATAACAAGGGTTGGCAAGGACGTGAAGAAAAGGGAACCCCTGCATATTGTTGGTAAGATTATAAATTGGTGCAGACACTATGGAAAACAGTATGGGGATTCCTCAAAAAATGAAAAATAGAACTACCATTCAACCCAGAATTCACTTCTGAGTATTTATCCAAAGAGAACAAAAACACTAATTCAAAAAGACATACACACCATTTTGTTTATTGTAGCATTATTTACAATAGCTGCGATACAGAAATATGGAAGAATCCTAGGTGTCCGACAATAGATGAATGGATAAAGAAGATGTGATATATATACACAAGATGTGATATACACACACACACACAAAGAAATAATATTCAGCAATAAAAAAAATGAAATCTTGCCATTTGTTACCACATGATGGACCTAGTGGGTATTGTGTTAAGTGAAATAAGTCAGACAGAGAGAGACAAATACCATATGACTTCACTTATTATGTGTGGAATCTAAAACAAACCAAAGCAAATGAACGAACAAAACAAAACAAAAAAAACAGACTCATATAAACAACGAACAAAATGACGGCTGCCATAGAGGAGGGGGTTAGAAAGAATAAGTGAAAACGGAAAAGGGGAATTAAAAATATAGTGCTTTTCTTATAAACATATTGCGTCCATCGATGTTAAAAAAATTAGAGAAAGAGAACTGGTGATATGGGTCACATTTTTTAAAAATAAAAAGTCAACTTACGGAATAGGAGAAAATAGTGGAAAATCACATATCTGATAAAGGGTTCATATGTTAATATCCAAAAATATATAAAGAACTCATAAAACTCAATAGCAAAAAGCAAACATCCTGATTAAAAAATGAGAAAAGAACCTAAATAGACATTTTACCAAAAAAGATATACAGAGGTCCAACGGGTAAATGAAAAGGTGTTCAACATCTCTAATCATCTGAGAAATGCATATCATAACTACCATGAGATATTACCTCACACCTGTTAATATGGCTACTATTAAGACAAAGTAAAACAAGTGTTAGCAAGGATGCTAAGGGAACCCTGTGCAGTGCTGGTGGAGAATTATTCTGGTTCAGTTACTATGGAGAACAGTAGGGAAGTTCTTCCAAAAATTAAAATTAGAATTACCACATGATCCAGCAATTCTACATCTGGGTATTCATCTGAAGAAAATGAAAACACTAACTGGAAAACATGTATGTACTCCCATGTTCATTGAAGCATTATTTATAATACTCAGGACATAGAAGCAACCTCAGTGTCCACTGATGAATGAATAAAGATGTGGCTTATACAATTAATATTATTCAGTCATAAAAAAGAAGGAAATCTTGATATTTCTGACAGCATGGATGGAACATTACACTAAGTTAAATGCCAGATAGAGAAAGGCAAATACAATATAATTTCACTTACATGTGGAATCTTAAAAAAACTGCTCATAGATGCTGAGATACTGAGAACAGCAGACTGGTGCTTGCCAAAGGCAGGGAGTAGTTAGGGGTGGGGTGCAATGGATGAAGCGGGTCAAAAGATACAAACTTCAATTACAAAATAAATAAGTCATAGAGATGTGATTTATAGCATGATAACTATGGTTAATAATCCTGTATTGTATATTTGAAAGTTGTTGACAGTAGATCTTAGTTATCATCACAAGAAAAACGATTTTGTAACTATGTATGGTGATAGATGTTAATTAGATTTATTACAGTGAACATTTTGCAATATATACAAATACCGAATATTATGTTGTATGCCTAAAACTAATATAATTTTGTATGTCAGTTATATATCAATAAAAATAAAAAACTAAACTGTAAAAATGTGAAGCTACACTATACAAAGAATTTTTAAATGGGATGCTGAATATGAAATTTGTGTGTAGGCCTTATATGTAAATCTCTCTTAATAATTAAAAGTAAAATGATGAAGAAAAAAAGAATATGGAAAATAGCTCGAAGCAATGTTCAATGTAGTGATTCCAAAATTATAATAGAAACAGAAATGGAATTTTTTCGTTTGCTGAGTTCCAGACACCGAATAATTTAAGTATGCCAAAGAAAAACACGGAGGAGTGTCCTGGACTAAACGTGATCCAACAATCAAAAGTTTTAAAATTTAAGTGGTGCCATCATACTTTCTTAATTATGCACAAGTGTACTAAAATATCACACTTTTCTTCCTTTTCTTCCAATATTCTTTATTTCCTTTACCCATTCTTTTACATGCTGTCTTTGTAAATTGGCAACTTTTAGGATATCTAGTGAAATTCTTAAATCATTACTTGTTCTGATTCTTAATGCTTTCTGCCATATTAGATTACATAAGAATGGAAGAAATATTTCTCTGAGCAGTTTAAAAATCTATCCTAAGTTCATCATTGTATATTTTCTTTTACTCCTTTTCCCTTTATTTTTTTCTGCCACAGCTGTGGATTCATCCATATGACATTTCAAGAATGCAATCAATTTTCCTGTATTACTGTTTAATTTACAAGTCTTGTGGCTTTTGTTTTTTGATATTCTTATACTTCCGAAATCTTGTATTTTGGGTCATTCCATTTCCACAATTTCTGTCATTAATCCTTTTTGAGCAATGTATTGTTTCTAGTTATATCATGGTACTGGAAATAAGAAATAATTAGATTTGACGAAAGGAAACAGAAAAACGTATCACAGCTGCTTTCTATAACTGGTTAAACAATACATATATTTTGGAAATCACTCCGATCCTAAATTGAGTTATTAACTTAAACTATCCTTTAACCTGATTTGCTCTATAAAACAAAAAGAACATGACCATAGACAGACATGAGTTCTATTTCAATTCTGCACCTTAAATTTCCACTTCAAAGGAAGTAATCAACCATAAATTTTGGAAAGACAGCCTAAAATAGCTTAGCAGCTTTTAAACAATACACCCACATTGAGATTATAAAACTGTTGGGATGTTGCAGATTGAATGTGGTGGAGGGGATGTGTATAAAGGATACACATGTAGATAGTTTGGGATGCAGCTGCTGATATGCTGTTAATACCTTCCCCTTATCCCAACCTACTCATATATACACACAGAGAGAAGAGGTTAGAGTATGTGTTTTTCAGCTTAAGCCTAGTGAGAGACTTCAACAGGGCCATTCAGAATTTGATATGTAGCCCAAGCAGATGTAAAACACATTAAATTAGTACCTGGCTCCTGCCTAGGAGATCCTCAATATAAGGATGGGCTAGCTAGCAGCTCTGAAGGCAATGTGAAGGAGAGTTGATGATGAGCTAGGAAGAGCCTGCACAACCTAGAGCTGGCACATCTAATAATGAGTTAAAAGCCTGGATTCCTAGAGTCTGAGGAAGAAGTGACCTTCTTTATAGAGTGCACTTGCTCAAATTTGGGAAATTATTGGAGAGAAAACATCAACAATAACGTGGGAATGGCAGAGGTGATTTCCAAAGTCTCTATGGATGTGCTAGACCAAAAAAGGAACTTTAACCATCTCTCAGGCTAGAGAGCAGAAAGACAATTTATAATAGTACCAGTCAAAAAATAATTCTCCTATACCTTTTAACTCTCCTTCCTCAACTTGTTCCTTATTATCTTGAAGGGTTTCAAAGTTATAGCTATGTGGTTGGGGAGGAAGTGAACAAGAGAGATGAGGCTCGCCACAGCCCCTTCCTTGAGGTACCTGGCTCTAGCCAGAGAAGGTGGAAAGAAGCGTTACCTTTGATCAAATTGGAAGTTTTGATGATTATACGGGAGTGGGAATTTTTAATTAATAAAATAATTGTTTTTGGAACAAATTGACCTGGACTATCTACTATCTACCAGTGACCAAAAAAATATCATTTCTGTCCAAGTTTTTCTCCTGGGGCAATGGAAAGACTATGTCCACCAGGACAGTTTAAAGAGACAGCAGGAAACAAAGTCTTGCTTAATTAATTCCATTAGGTTGATAGCCCTGAGCAAGTTACTTAAACTCTTAATTCCTCATCTGTAAATTAACTATCAGTACTTCATAAAATTGCTACGAAGTTTTAAATATTTTTAAAGTTACAAGAAACATTATTATTTAAATTATCTAACACTATGTCTGACTCATAATAGCAATTAAATAAATTGTACCTGCCGGATATTTCCTAGCTGACTCAGACCATTCACTTATGATTATGATATATTTTACAGTATTCACTGGACTTGAATACAAATAATGCACTCACACTGTTTGACAAAAAAGTATTCATTGAGTACCTACTTTTCACAAGACCTTACACTAAGTCATTTTTCATATATTTTTTTTATTTAACATCGAAAGGGCCCAAATAAAGGTATCACCATGAGCACCACTGTATATAGTACATTTGAGGCTTGGAAATGTTATGAAACTTGGTAAAGTCATGGAGCTGGTAAGAAGTAAAGCTGTAATTCTAATCCTTTTCTCTATACTATTTGACCGGGGCATTTTTCCAATATCTCAAGCTATCAATGACTCTTTTTAATGGATGTTCTCTCCAAGTCCCTGATAAAGGGGAACAAGAAAGATACAACTGTTTTCTGAATAATCACAGCATGACAGAACTTACTTTCATCTTATAAGCACCCAGATGGCTGGAGAAATCTTTTTCAGTATGTATCTGTGAATTCTGAGTTCCTAGCCCCATGCACAGAACTTTGGTCAAAAAAGGTATGAGGTTTCTGCTCTTAAAAAATTTAGTCCCTTCTTAGGAAAAGACATAAATAAAATATAATCAAATGTAAAAATTATTGTTAGAAACAGCAAGTAATAAGGTCAAGAAAGGTCAAAGAAGCACTTGTCTGAAGGAGAGTTTTAGTAGACAGACCCACAGAAGGTGGGTTTGAGGTGAGCCTGAGAGAATGGGCAGGCTTCAGAGAGAAAAGTCAAAAGCAGGAGGCTTTTACAGATGAGAAGAATTAAAAAGATATCAGACACACTTTGGGTTTAAATTTGTGATGGCTCTGTGTTTTGTCCTTTTGAATCTATTTAACTTGGGAATCCAATAATTTAATTGTAAAAGCAATCATTCCTTTGGGTTATTGAGATAATGGAGTAAGACACAACTTCTGTCTTAGTCTTTTCAGGCTGCTACAACAAAAATATCATAGACTGGGAGGCTTATAAACAACAGAAATGTATTTTTCAGTCTAGAGTCTGAGAAGTCCAAGGTTAAGATGCTTGCAGATTCATTGTCTGGTAAGGGTCTGCTCCCTGGTTCATAGATAACTGTCATCTTGCTATATCTTCATGTGGAAAAAGAGGCGAGAGAGCTCTATACATCCTCTTTTATAAGGCACTAATCTCTTTCTTGAGGGCTCCACCCTCATGACCAAATTACCTTCTAAAAACTAAACCTTCTTCCATCACCTTGGGAGTTAAGATTTCAATATATAAAATTGGGGGTAGGGGGACACAAATTTCAGTCCACAACAAAGATAACTGGACAAAGGAGATGTGCTACATATGTACAATGGATTATTACTCAGCCATAAGAAAAAATGAATCACTGCTATTTATGACAACATGGATGGATCTTGAGATTATCATGCTAAGTAAAATAGATAGGAAAAGTTGAGAACCATACGACTTCACTCATATGTGGGATATAAAACTGAAAGCAACAAACAAACAAGACAAACAGAATCTCATGGATACAGAAAACAGTTTAGTGGTTACCAGAGGGAAGTGGGGAGATGGGGAGGTCGGTAAGGATAAAGGGGATCAAATATATGGTAATGGAAGGAAATTTAACTTTGGGTGGTGAACACATAATGCAATATACAAATGATGTATATTATTGAATTGTACACTTGAAACCTATATAATTTTATTAACCAATGTCATCCAAATAAATTTAATAAAAAAAGAAAAGTTTAAAAAACATAAACTTTTCTTTAAACAATAGTTTATTTGTTTTAAAATATAATACAGATGTAGCACCTAATCATGTTTTAGCTATAACACAAAATGACAAGTTGAGAGTATTTACTATACTCCATTTAAGACAAAGTTTTTGTTAAAAATATATCGAGTCGAGTAATTAGAATGTTGGAAATAATTTTAGTCCAGATAGTTTTTAATTCACATTTATTTATCATAAATGAGATTGTCTAAAGATGATATTGTTATAGAAAGTGTGTCATTGCTTCAATGCACATTTCTCTTTCTTTATGTGAAAGTCACAAATTAAAAGTACATAACATATGCAAGCCTGACTCTTAACAGCTTCTTATGGCCACATTAGGCTCTTAGGACCTATGTGTAAATAGGTATGGAGGATGTTTCTTAAATTTATAAACAAATAAGTTAGAATTGGGGAGAGAGAAGGAAAGTGGAAGAAGAAAAAGAAAAGAAGATATCATGACTGGTAAAAAAAAAAAAACATAAAGCACACAGTAAAGTTTGTTGAATTGTTGGGAATTTTTTGATGGTTTCAACTCCCATTTATCTCTCACATTCCATTTAATGTTGCAATAATTATTAACATTAGTATTTCATTTCTTTGTGTTTATAATTATACTCCTGTTCCACAAAGACTCACTTCACACCTGCACATATTGTTAGGTAGTTAGACATGAGTGACATGGAAACAAAGGAATGGAAGCCCAGCCTAGAGACCACCTAAAGAACACCCCATTTGTAGTTAAAGAATCACTCCTGCATCCTGGGAGACAAAGGACTGGAGGGCCATAAACCTATAGCTGGTTTAGTCTGACTGGAGATACTTGCCCAGAAGGTATTACCCTAACTTGCTCACAACCTCAGCCTCATTATACCATCATTATAATATCATTCTTATGCCCAGAAATTCATGAATCTAATTACAACAGACTGAATTTTGGGTAAGCACATGAGCACTAGGCAAAGTGTTATATAGCAGCCAAATGTCCATCAAAATAACCTTATGTGCCAATCACCTAGGAATATCTTTGTTATCTGTGGCCCTAATATAATACAGACTTTCCTTCCCATTTCTACATTGTTACAACCCTCTTTGCTGAGAACCCAATCCTCTCTTGGAGAGTACTCTTTTATCTTTATACCTCCCAAATTCCACAGGGCTACAGCCTTTCTTAGCGTGGCCCATCTTCTTCTAAAATATACTTTTAATAAATCTTACTTTTTCTAAATCTTGTAATTCTTTGCTGTGTCAGTAAGGAAGAACCGAGGATCCTCCCCACTCCCACTCCCTCACCCCCATGCCGCTGGTAACTATATGATCCTCACCTCAATGGTAACTATATGATCTTAAAGGTAAATAATTTGGTAGAGCTCAATTTTAAACCTCTGGTTCTTAAGTGTAACTTTATTTTTCATTTACTCCAGATAACTGTACATTAAAATTTGGTAGCAGAGAATGAAAAAGGCTATGAAATGATCTAAACTTAACTAGTCTCAACTCTGCATAAAGTGCTCTAATTCCCATTCATTCTTCATTGAAGAACAGATACATAAAAACAAAACAAAATAGACAAACAAACAACAAAAACAACAAAATGTGGTAACAAATAGCATGACTTACTGAAAAAAGAATGAGATTTATATCTTGCTGAAACAAGCTGGATCTGAAAGCAGTCTCTGTCACATACTAGTTATGTGTTCCAGGAGAGTAATTGTAAAGCTTGGGTGGGTGCATACCAATCACTGGTTAAAATGCAGATTCTGACTTGGCAGGTTTGTGGGAGTTCCTGAGATTCTACATTTTTAACAAACTATCAGTTGCTGCTAATACCACTAGTTACAAGGTCCAAGAACAAGCCACAAAAGACTGACAAGGCCATTTCTAGTCTCTAGGATAGATAACATAACTCCCTTTGTGCTGCTGAAAAGAAATGATGTGGTAATTCAATTAAGTCACCAGTGTGCGGTAGATCCTCAATAAATAAATACCTTTGGTGACAGAAGTATTTTTCAAACATCTTTCCACCATTTCTAATATGGTTTTCCTTGTAGCTGTTTTACTTAAGTCTCAATTTCCCCCTCGAGAAATAGTTTTGACAGTTAAATATTCCAAGTAATTTAAAATATTGTAAATTCCCTGACAGTATTAAAGGGTTAATTAATAATGCAGAGCTTGAGGAATGACTGAGGCCCTCACCTTAAACAATTAGTAAAATGACCCTGAGGCAACCAGCTGTCAGAGAAATGCCTTATAAGGCCTGAAATAATGACACCACATTATATCACCCTGAATCTGCATTTCAAAACCTCAAAAACGCAGCTGTCTGTCAGCCTGTCAGAAATCATTCAGCTTGAACCTAAATGCATTTTTACGCTTTTCACCACAAATTTTAACAGGGACAAATGGAGGGATGGCTTCTTTAATCTAATGAAACTTTTACCAACTCTGAGAGATCCCCCACTCCCTTAAATGTTTTTTGAAACAAGATGTACAGTATCTGTTTCAGAGAGAATGTCATGGTTCATTTGTCATCCAACCTCATACATCTGAGCAGCTTGGTACCCACGGGGGAAGAAAGTAGTTCTCCCAGGTGGTGAATTCCAGTGCTTTAAACGTGTGACTCATTGTCTTAACTCAACTCAAGGTATTTTCAGCTTTTCCATTTCAAAGTAAATCTCTAACTACTGTATTAATAATCATGAAGGTATGTCTCTCGAGAAATGAGCAAATACGCATTTTGTCATGAGTCTGAATTCATTGGCTCTCCTTTAATATTAATGCCTCTAAATTGTTTATTGTCTGCCACGTTAGCATACCTTTTTTTTAAGCTAAAGAGACTATTAATAATATAATTCATGTATGAAATGTTTAATATTTAACAGTCTCCTAGCTGCTCCTAATCTAATGTATTAATATAGATGCATCATTATGCTAAAGGAAATGCCTCACAATGTTAGAAAATGTTATGGACCCAAAGGAGCAATGTCTAGTTAATTACTAAAGAGTAATCTCCATCTGGTAGATTCTGTCTTCCCTGGTTTATTCTCTGATAGGTCTCCAGATGATCTCTGAAACAGTCTCCTTAAGCACGCAAAGGTTTCAGGGGTTATTGGTAGTAATTGTGTTGCACAACTGAGGGAATTTTGTTTAGCATGATGGAGCAGCAATGTCATTATTAGTTGATTAGTGTGAACAATCTTTGACAATATATAGCACCAACTATGACTCCAACTGGTGGCAGCTCATTATTCTGATTGCTATTTGATTTGCAGTATTCAACCACAAAATAAATGACATGGACCAGGGAAGAAAAGCAATAATTGGAAGATGTTTTTACGACCAATGAAAGAAATGAGATTGCATTGTTTAAGAAAATGTATCTGCATTAAATAATTGAAATTTAGGGTTTAGATTTAGAGGTTAGAATTCTAGTAAAATAACGCATAAAGCTTACTATCATTCATCCTAACTTCAGAATATATATTGCAGGAAAATTTTTTTTTCCCCCAAATAAATGTAAAGTAGGTAAGATGTGGTTTGTACTATTTGTCAAGGAATAATTTCAATTGCAAAACAAGACAAGAACACAAGAAAAAGGTAATGCTGAGAGGTGGAATAACTGCTAGGAGGAGTCTGAAGAGTAAGTACTAGAGGAGTCTAGGAGAGAAAAAAATATATTTTCTAGATGTGCAACTGTTACACCCTTGAAAGAACCTAAACAGAAACATCTTATGTAAAACTTAGAAAGCAAATATTTTCAGGTGAATTCCAATTTTGATGTCACCAATAATGAGAGGGTTTTTTTTTTTTTTTAAGATTTGAGGTTTTTTGTTTATTACAAAAGATATTACATGATATTTATAGTATTTTAAAAAGGTACATACATAAAAATATATGTCTGAACCTGTCAGAGAAAAATGTATCATATGGAATTAAATAGAGGAAGACTTTGTTCAAGACAATTGTAACAGCACAGAGAGTTTGAACTGAACCAGTGGAGTGATCTGTGGACGAGTACTGGCAGTCAATGCGAACTGGCCACCAGTGTTTGCTAACTGAACCTTATGGAAGTTAGGCTCCTACCCTCCCACACAGACTGAGAGACAGGGTCTCTATCTTCTTTGATGATTATATTTCAAAGAATGGTTCCCAGGTTATTGAGAAAGATGTGACTGGGTTGTAAAACAGGTAAAAAGTTAGGAGGAAATTTACATTCCTAAGGGAGAAGAGAAAGAATTTTCAACTGCAAATTTTCTAAAGTAAGTGTTCTAAGAAAAGGGAGTGCTGGGTCCTATAGTCAGGAAGAAACCTGTCTAATGTTTTGTTGGGCTGAAGGGAACTTTTTAAGGCCTTCTTGGTCAAGACCCAGTATTTAGAAAAATCTACCATTAAACTTTCAGAGAACATTCTTCTAGATCTAGATCATTTTTTTTTTATACATAAATTCACATTAGATATACAGTGTAGACAGATCCAAATATACGTATTTTAAAATAAATTGGATTATACTCTAATTGCTATTTTTGAAACTGTTTATTTGATAATATACACGGAAATATTTCTGTTGTAAACATACATACAAAGCATTCTTTTTAGTAACTTCATTGTATTAAACTCTATGGTGTAACCTATAAATTCTTAATGCACTTATCTTCATCTCTTTACCTCTGAACACTCAGAGTACATTTTCGGTATTCTTCTTAAGGCATTTTCTACCTACTACTATTTACTATTATGTATTTATTTATGCTTTTACATCTCCATTTTGCTATAAATTCCTATAGGATAAGAACTTTGTCTCTATTTCCCATTGGTCTCCACATTTTCTACCAAATCTACGTGAGTCCTTTGGTAAAAATAGATATCGTTTTTACTGTATGCATGACTGAAAGCAAGAACAAAGAATATCAACTAGGCTAGTCATAATGTTGCTTCAACACTATAGGTTCCTGAATGAAAAGTAGGTTCTGAAGAGATTCAAATTCAAAAAGCAGTGCTCCTTTTTTCTTTCCTCCTGCCTCTATCCTTTTCCAAAGCAGACTCAGCTATTGAGTCCCTGAAAAGACAGAGAAGCACCTTTTGGGGTGGATGGTATGTAGAAAAACAGAAATAAGGCAAACCAGAAAGAATGGGGCCAATTTTACCAACTTATTTACAGTGGCTAAACCTTAGTCTCTTCCATCCTTTTTCCAGGTCTCCCATTAAAATTAAACAACTTTACATGACTTTGAAGTTACCCTTCTTAAAAGGGTATCCATTACCTTGTTCTTCAAACCCCCACTCAAATTACTAAATGTTTACTAATTTTTTTTTCAAAAAAAATGACCATACTATATAGCAAATGCACTGTTCTTAGCTAATTATTTAATTTTAATTTTTTTCTTAGCTTATTCTTGTTTTGATATTTACATTAAAAGATTCCAATTCTTAGGATAGGATAATTAATTCATGAGTTGTGCATGTATTTGCATCTCTAGTTTCAAAGCTAAATTTGAAAGCCATATTTAAAGTTTTAAATTAATTTGTTATGGCTCTGTTGAAGCTAGGTCCATATTGACAGACCTGCTGAGCCTGATCCCTGCTGTGAGAGATGCACTGTACAAAATTACAGATTTGTGAAATGCATACTAAACACTAATTCTAATAATAGGTTTAAACGAGAGTTTTTCAAGTTTTTACAAGAAATAGTTTATATAAAACTTCTGGGAAAGGAGCTTTTTAATCAAAATAGTTCAAGGTCAATATTGTCCTTATTTTACAACTCTAATCCATCCTCTTGTTTGTTTTCTTCTAGACTTCAGATATCAGGCACTTATTCTTGGACACTTAGAAGATATTTCCATGTAGAATTGGAGAAGATTGAGAAAGACACAAAGCACAGCTGGGTCTCCCTCTCTTTCATTCTGTTATTAATGTTATGACAACATTAGTGAATGTCAGAATAAAACAGGCATCATTTTCAGTATTTGCAAAACATTTATTGTATAGAGTAGTTTCATTAGTTTGAATTTTTAAAAGATTATGGCATATTTGACTGAGTATTCAGGTTGTAAATAGACCTTTAGTTTTGTCTAACAGAATTCAGGGTCTATTGCTTTACCTTAACCTTTAGGCAAAGGCATCTTCTAATACTTCGAGATATTTATCTTGTCATTTTCTACTCTCGCCTTTCTGGATGTCATCTATGCTCATAATATTAACCATAATTTTTCTACCAAAAGACTCCTAATCCTATACCATATTCCTGAATTTTGTATTTGAGATTAAATTTTTCTTGACTTCAACTTTCATATTTAGCATATCCCAAACTAAATTAAACCTGTGTAAGCAAATTTCTAGACCAGTTTTTACTTCTGACTTGCCTGATAGCATTGCAAAGTTAGCCAAATAAAAGTGGATGCAGCATATATTTTCATTTTTTTGGTTATCATTTTTGAACACCCTTCTTATATTTGGGAAAACTGCCTACATTATGAGTCCTGCTTTATGAGAGAGAAGAAAACTCATTTACCCAGACATCCTTTTGTGTACTCATGTGACCTATTCTTTGCCCATCAGAATCACTTCCATTGGAGGAGGTCATTGAGAGGACATGACCACAGGTTGATCCGTTAATCTGGACTCGAGCAACAGGAGGCTCCTCACCTTGGAATGTACACTCCACCTGCCTTCTCCAAACTAGAAGCTGCCCAAAGACACACCCTTGAGATAGTACTGTAATGTGGTATTGAGAGCATTTGTATAGTAAGCGTGACTGTGTCCAGTTAAGATTCTGGTGGGCGAATGCAGAGATGTACTCCTCTTGTGGGAGCCAAACACAAGCTTCACCTATAAGATCCCTTGCTAATTAAACTGTCACCTACCAATCTGTAGAGGTCTGCCTCTTTCTTTGGTCTCTCCCCACCCTCCTGATACTGGGCGCATTTCAAACTGCACCCACCAAGAAGTTCCAGAAGTTACTAACTAACAACTTCTATGAGGCTTGGGTTCAAAGTGCAGAGGCAGTTGAATGCATGGGAATATAAAAGGCTTTGAAATTCTCCTTCTCTTCATGGATTATGTTCTAGCTAAAGAATACTCACTACTCTTTTAGCACAACCTGTCATGCTTCTTTGCATTGCTTAGACCACTCATCAGTCTGGGGCTCTCAAGCATTCCATATTCAAGTATCTTAGCCATTCCTACAGGCTTATATTGATTGTCTGCTCTTCAAAGTATTGTCTATAGTTTCTGCCATTGTTATCCCATTTGCCATTTACATTTCTGCCCTGAAACTGCTCTTACAATAATCACCATTGAAAATGACTACTTTAGTCCTAATGTTATGGAACTCCTAACTAGAATTGGGCTTAGCTGACCTTCTCTACTGCTATTTCCTTGGCTTTTGTGAATTCCACATAAATCTAAGTTTCCCTTAAGGGTCATTCTTCTTAGGCCAGTCTCTTAAAACTTGATGTTCTTCTCAGTTTTATCCTTCTTACTGCATATTTTACATACACTTCCATGTTCCTAAATCCCAAAATTTGATTTCCAGCCTACTTGTCTTTCTGAGCCCCAGACCCTAATATCTAATTGCCACTTGGAATCATTTCTGAATTATCCCGTTGATACTAAAAATTCAATTTCCCCCTTCGTTTTTACACTCACTTCTTTCCTATCTTATTGACTCATTCCACAAACTATCCCATTACATTCTTTCTACCTCATCCTGTATATTTCATAAGCCACCAAATTTCATATTCTTTTATATCTTTTATCTCTTGATTCATCTATTCCACTCATCTTGCCATTATCATAATTAAATTCCACATTATTCTTTGACCAGATTTCTGTAATAGCCTCCTAACTGGTATCACCGTTCCTCTTTAGCCCAGCATCAACCCCCTATACTGCGTAATTTTTTTCTAAAGTATTAATCTGATCATGGTCCTCCTCTGCTTAAAACTTCTTCATGGTTTCCAAGATCTTAAGAAAAATCTAATATGACATACAAAGCCTCAGAACCACCTGAGTATTATCTTTACCATGCCTATTCTTCGTAGTACATGCTCTAACCACCCTGAATGATTTCTACTTTTTGGACATGCAATGTCCTCTCTTGTCTCTCAATTACTGCATTCTCTGACTACTTTCTCCCCTTGGCAAATGTCGATATCTCTTTCCTGGGCTTATTGTCTGGTTCCCTCAGAGAAAATTATAAATTACATGCTCCTCCTATATTCTCCCAGATCCTGATTCTTTACCCTTGTTAAACTTCAGTGTAGTGTGTTACTGTGTAATCACTGGCAGTCCCTGCTATACTGTATAAGATACAGATTTGTCTTGTCACTGAATACCCTACCTAGCTCCCTTATCTGGCACATTATAGGTAATCCAAATTTGTGAAATGAATGAAGACACAGATGAATATTAAATCATTTCTAATACACATTTGACTTTTATATCTTCTTCCTCTGAACTTTCCTACCAATTTATGTACCCATTTTGTGATTTACTTTATTGTACCCTGAATTTGCTATTTGTGAAATGAATCTACTGTCACTAATACCACCTTTGCAAAGTAAGTCACATCCCAGAAGAATGCAATTCCACTGAGTTGTGTGAATTTTTGCAAACAGATCTTTTCCCAATCTATATCAGAATTAATGAAATTCCACAGGGAAGGCAAAAGGTCAAGCACTTATCACACATTACTGATCACAGCATCTGCTGATGTTTCTCTAGAATTTAAATATAGAATTTAGATGAATACTGCTTTCTTGCTATTAATATTCTTAAGAGGCTGTGGGAAAAAAAACCTTCTGCACAATCATGTCTGGGGAACAAACTAAAATAAAATCTAAATAAAATCTTTTTAGAAAATCACATGGCAGAATGGATACAGGAGATTTCTGCAGTTGCTCTTATGTTTGTATAATTCAAATCTATTTAGGTACCTAACAGCTGAAATTTGAAATGTCAGTTTTTATTAATGAAAGAGAATAGCAGAGTTGATGAAGAGTGACCTGATATTCACTTCAAATGGCTGGTTAGATACACAGAAAGGAATTTGTTTCACAAATGCAATCTATTTCAAAGATAAGTGTTGTTCCTCTAAGGTATTATAGAGGAATTCTAAAGTTTGGTTTAAGATAATGAGTCAGTTATTAAGCATCCAAATCTCTGAACTGAGTATAATAGCAGACTAGTTAAATTATATTTTAGAGAATCAGAAAGAAATCGGTCATTAAAAGGAAGCAATTGCTCTTCTTTGGTGTATTTCCCATTACATTTCAAATATTTACTAAAGAGCACCTGACCAATGGTTCCTTTAATCCATACTTAAGATTTAAATGCTACACAACAATTGTGCAAATGGCACCCCCTTGGAAACATCATTTGAAGTGATATGCTTTTTGACTATAAAATATTATTTTGATTTTAGAAAAGCAAGGATTCAGGAGTCAGGAGGAAAATAAAAAGGAAAAACAATTAAATTGGAGCACTGTAACATTGGACAAACAATATATAGTATATATTATAATAATAAATACTAACACATGTATACATTATGTATTATATCATATATTATATCATTATCTCCTACTATCTTGAACGCTTTTTAAAAGCAAACAGTGGAACTCCTTTCTATTTGGTTCAGTTCCTGTTTGTTCAAGGACCAAGTAAATGACTCAGTAAATATGTACTCTTAAGACTACGGTAATGTAACCAAAATAGGAAATATATTTATAATCAGATATAAAAAAAAATGGAGGTATCTTAGACCTATTCCTTATATAATTAACACACACTTATCCTTTCAAAAGAAGCATCCTGTAATATCAATTGCAAAGATAATGCAAGACTGGCTAGATGTGAGACCAAATAAGTACAGAAATACTTAAGTTTTAAATATAAAATTAGCATAAAGTAGATTTTTCACACAATAATTTACTTAATTCAACCCCATATTTAAAATGCAGTAATGTAACAGAAGAGTGGTAACTGAATACAAGATATGTTGGCAGAGCTTAGTACCAGCCTTAGGCCCTATAGTTAAGGCCAAATATTCCCATTGCTTTTAACTTTATTATTATAAAATTCTGTTAAAAAGAATATTATTACAAAAAAATGAAGCCTTTAGTCACAGCATCATATATCTAAAAAAACTGCTGGCAACGTTAGATATTGATCACCTGAGAACATAATCCCAGCATAATGATCACACTTTGAAGACTAGTAATTCAAGTGACATTTTTGTCATTTCAAGCTTCTAAATTCTACCATACAGGGTAACAAATCATATTCCCAATACCATGTCCTAGGGAAATCATTGGATTGCTTTTTCCTCTTGAATCAGGAAGAACACTATTGAGCACTTGACTGAGAATGGAAATCACTTCTATTGACCTTGTAACCTCTTACTCAAGCCTCATTATCTTTCCTAGTAACAGCACCCTGGGTACTTTCTGAAAAATGAATATTATGGGATTTGGAGGACAGAAGCATAGCTGTGTGACAGAAGCTTTTAACTGATTGGTATATAAAGTGACATGTATATGAAAGTTGGTGGTAGGAGAAAGAATTCATAGTGCTCAGCCCATTTTCAAAGTTCACAATTCATAAAATAATTAAGAACTAGCTCTTTGAAGACACAAAAAAGATCCTAAGGCCCTTGTCAATGCTTGTATAATATGGAGAAGAAAATAATGCAGGACAAGAAAATTAACCTACTATTTTTTGTTGTGTGCCTACAGTATGCTAGGTTAGGCAATATGATGTCTCATTAATATAACAGCAATATACAATAGATACTGTTATTCTTATTTTATGCCTGTAGAAATGAGGCACAGACAGGTTAGGTAATTTACCCAACGCCATGCAATGTGTAAATGATGAAGTCAAGACTCAAATCCATATCTTCTTTGCATTAAGATATATGCTCTTTACACTACGTGAGACAGCCAAACTCTGAGATTGGTTATGTCTAAAGTGGGCTAACAAAGGCATTTAACACTTATATTTGTCATTCTCCATGTTGTTTCAGTAATTTCCTTTATAGGTCATTTGTAACCAAAGGAGACAACGGTTGCCCATGTGTTTCTATTTAATATGTTGAATAGCTTCTATGTTTTATTCAAGTGAGATTACTTTTTAAGTTTTACTATTGATTTTCTTTAAAGGCAAACAAACAATACCTAATCAGACCAGGTTTTCTCTCCAGAGAGTGAATCTTTTGGGGACTAGAGAGCTGGCACTATACATAGACCACAACAAAGGGGACATATAAAAGTTGATATTTTCTTTTTATTACTTGAGGAAAGTGCATAGTGGCAATTAAATTGTTGAGTCTCTGAGCTCATATCTATTTATTGTGGCTGATAATGAGCACAATGAGAAGATGTGCTCTATTCCAAGAGTAATACTAACTTTTTAAGTGAAAACAAATACCCCCTGGTTTTTCGAAAGTTCATGTTACACCAATTCACTTTCATGAAAGACCTACATTAGTACCTGTTGCACTAACCAAAATAAATCTAAAGAGGATTTTCATTTTTATGAAAAAAGGCGAAAAACAAAAAAATAGCATTCAATGTTTGTTTTGCCATGGGCCATTGTAGAGGC
>NW_006442109.1:24057275-24082927 GCF_000325575.1 Pteropus alecto | reverse complement strand
TTTTTCCCAGGAAGTACACTTAGTAACTCAGCATCAAGCTGCCATAGTTTTGAACTGTGTCTGTAAGCGTCTGTGCTTTATCTTGATTTATTTTGTGCATCTGTTAGCATGATGTGTCCTAATATATCAGGAAAAAAAAAACTAAGAGAGCTCATAAGGGTATTATTCTTAGTGTAAAACTGGACATATTAAGCATATTTGGTGTGATTTGGTAGGTTATTTTTTGACTCAGGAAATATTCATATTTTTTCCATATAAATTAATGGTAATTGCTTCTTCGCTTTGTGCCATTTTGGCTTACAAAAGGTTTCACAGGAATGCTGTTCTTACAGACAATGGGGGAAATCTGTAGTAAGAGAAGGTATATGGGCAAGTTCCTCTTTGGCATATACAAATTCCATTATTTGCTTATAGGATTCGAGCTACTCCCCCTCATCATTTTGAAACTGCTTTCAGCTTGCCACATATCTCTCAGGAACTGGCCTCCTAGGGGGTTGTCAGCAGAACATCCACCTGTTTCATAGCTTCTCTTTAAACAGAGTCAAAAAGATCATATAAAATGCTATTAGATATTTCCAATCACTACTAAAAGAATAACATAAATATTATGTAATTAAGATAGATGCTTCAATGTTCTTTTAAGCATTAGACTATCTTGAAAAGTTGCCTGTAAAGTGCTTTTCTGTACAACTGGATAAAAGAAAAACTTTAGTCAATCCTCATGCATCTGAATTCCACACTGTCTGCTATTGCCGAATCCTCTTTATTTGTGTTTCTGAGTATGACCCTGATGGTGAAAAAGTGGGATTGCTAAAGGAGTGGACAGAAGTGGTTAATAGATTAAAGGCAAGGCAACCTGAAATATGGGCTCTGTTAGCTCCTCCTTATCACATATATTTGCAAAGATGGCAGCAACTTCATTAAGAAGTCAACAGAGAACTGCTCATAACCTCATGCAAACACAATAATCAATAATTTTGTAGGAGAAATGGGTTGGTTACTCCTTACTGTCAGCTTTGCATCCACCCAGAACTCAGTGATTCTCAGTCTTGGCTGCACATCAAAATTATTGGGGGATATTTTAAAAATACCAAGTTCTAGACCACACTGAGACCAATTTAATCATAATCTCTGGGGAAGGAATGCAGGAATCAGTATTTTTGGACTCCTCAGATGATTCCAGTGATGAACCAACACTGAGAACCACTGAGCCAGGCCCCAATTCTCAGCAGCACCAATGTGAACATATTTTCTTATGTAAATTTCAAGAGACCTGGGACGATGTAGTTGTCTCAGGATGATTATTGTGTTAAAACAAGCAAGCAAGCAAACAAAAAAACAGACGAAATTTGAAAGGGGCTGTGTGTGGTCAAACTTCTTAATTAGCTAGGACTAATTAAGAAGAAATTTCAATTATGCATATACCTAAAGGTCATTAAGGAAAATTTAAAAATATAGTTTTGAAAAAAATAGTTACAACATACCTTTCTTCTTCTATATATTCCCTCACACTCTCTAAATTTTTCAGCTGCATTTTCGAACAGTCAACAAAATTATCCCTTCTACAAATCAATCCTTCTGGTTTTCTATTTCCTTTCTGCCTCTTTCATCATCATTATTCACTGTTTCCTTCTCCTTAGTATTTTATCATGTTGATTGAGCAAAAAAAGCAAAAGGAAACCCTTCCTCTTTTTCTTGGGGGGGGGGGCGCAAAGAATGTAAGAAATTGGGCTGACAATTCTAGGGTTAGTTTGGTGGGTTGGAGTGAGAGACAACTGTAACACTACCATATTGTCATTGTCAATTGTATTTGTATTTGTCATTGTATTGTATTGTCATTGTCATTGTATTTGCTCGCTTAGTTTTGTCAATATTTAACCCTTTTCCCTTAAGAGTTGTGTAATTCTGTTCCCTAACAGAACCTTTACATTTAGAGTCCTAGTCCTATTCTGCATCTCCCTCTCAGGAGCCTCTGGAGAGGCTTGTGGGAGCTTTCACATGAAACCCAATGATTCCATTTCAGCCCCTTTACAAAATCTCGGTTCTGAGAAAATGATGATTTCCTGAAAAGTAAACATAGCAGCATTATCATTCAAACCAGACAATGTTGAACTTTACCTAAACTCTGTGCTCCTGAAAAACAGTCATGGTTCAGCAATTTCTCTACCCCGTAGTGGTCTGAGAAACAGCTAACCCAAAGAACCACCTTGTCCTCACATGATCAGATGTAAGAATTGCTTCTATCCTTCAGAGAAGACTCAAGCTCTTTCATGACTCCCTTGTTTACCTGTCTCTGTAAAACCTCACACCCCTATTCTTTTTTTTAAAAGGTTCTTCTGCATTGATGAACATTCTCTTGATTGCAATAGCCTGAATAAACTCGTCCTTTTAACTGGTGCATTTTATGTTTCACACTCCTTACTCCTATGAATATCTTTTGTGAGATAAGGAAAGGGGTACATGGGGGCAATAAGTAACTAGATGTACCTCTTCTGCCTTGGCTGAAGCAAAAATACACCATTTTTAAAATAAACTTTTTTTTCGGAATAATTATAGATTTACAAAAGATTTGCAGAGATGATACAGAGTTCCTGCATATCCCTCATCCACTTTCCCCCACTGATGTACCCAACTGAGGTCGGCATATTACCAACTAAACTCTTGGTTTAATTTAGATTTCACCAGTTTTCCATTGAAAATCTTCCTGCCATTGCAGACATCTCCCATATTAGGACTATAATGATAGTTTGACCACACACACACACACAAAATCTCATTAACCACTTGTTCAAGAACATGGCTAGCCACAAAAAAATCCTCTACCCCTGATATTTAATACTCCTTCCTCTACCTCTGAGAATTAATATTCCTTCCCCTTTTGAAACTGCTTGCTCGCCCTCTTGTAGCGTAGAGATCAACAAATGTACCTGAAGGCCAGTTAGAAAATCTCTTCATTTTCAAAAATCCCACCTTAATAGAATAGCTTGCTAATTCATGACTGTCTTAATTTTCTTTTTTACTCTGGAAAACTTATTCTCCTTTTTAAACCTTTTGAATCCCTAATAAAATGAAAATTATGGCAGCTGTGTTCTCTTGTCACAAGTTTACGAATAAACAGCTTGTGTTAATTTTGTCTCAAACTTAGTTTTGTCTTGGGCACCATTGGGCATCTTTGTAATGTTGTTTAGACTAGAGCATGGTAATTGGATACCATAATCTAGCAGAGTTGACACATACAACTATCACAGTATCCATTTGATATTTTGCCCATCTTTTTAACTAGAATATTTAGCATATTAAATTTAGTTATTTTAAATTCTCTGTCTTATAGTTCCAAAATCTGTCTTATCTGAATTTAGTTATGCTGTTTTCTTTTTTATTTGAAAGCATTTTTTCAACTTTCTTTTTTCGTATGCCTTATAATTTTTTTTTTTTTTTGATAGTTGGACATCTTGTGTAGAGATGAAATAGAGAATGAAATAGACTGAGATAAATAGTTTTGCTTTTCCTTATTGGATTGGAAATGTGCTTACTTTCCTTCTACTAAGCTATTTAGTTTGGGAACTGAGTCAATCTAATCTGGAGTTGATATGTGTTTAGGATTTGTTGTTACTATAGTTTCCTTCAGTGTAGCATTGGGTTCAAATTCCACCGGTATTACTTCATTTTTAGGGTAGGGATTGGTTTGCCAGTGGTTTTATCTCAGTATCTGCTCATTCTCATCGTTAGATATTCCCTTTATACTATGCCTTAGCCAGAGAAGTCTCTCTACATGATCCTGGCAGAAAAATCACTGTTTCTTGGTTTTTGATGCTCGTTAGAGGTGCAGGAAGTGGGTGTCCATTCTTACTCTGATTTATTCTAAGTGTTAGGAGGGCATTAGGTCCCTGGCTCCTAGGAGTGTGTCATTCTCAGTAGTTTTGTCCCATCTTCAGCTGTAGGTTTGGGACAAGTAAGCATTCTTACCCTTCCCACAGGATAGAGGGTCTTATTTTGTCCCTTTTTATCAGCAGCTATCTTTTTTCATTAATTCCCTAACTCTAATAGGTTTTTGTGTTGTTCTTTGTTTGTTTGTTTGTTTGTTTGTTTACTTGAGTTTTTTTTTCCTTCCTTAAAGTTGAAACTCTTGTTCCATAGGAGAAGTAGGAGAGAAGAATCTGAGTGGGGTTTTGTGCCTTCTCTATTATGGTTGCTCTTTCTCTTTCACACCCGTGCCATGAAGAAAGCTATCTCAGGACCACTGATAAACTTTTTATATGAGCACCCAGGGAGGAGAATGTTGTAAGAATGTCCAAAAATATTCAATTCCCATAAAATCTCTATAACCCAGATATTCTATATTTTCAACCAGTCTATACTTGGCCTCTACCAATTTGTTCAAAAAAAAATTAGCTGGATTTTTCAGATATGCTCAGAAGCATCTGACCCAGGGAAGCAAGTGTTCCTGCCCTCTATCTCTTTGAAATTCCCTATATTTTTTTAGATTTCAGGTTAGTTCATGGCCCCACAACCTAGGTTCTCTGATAAGATCAAGAAAATGGTGAATTTGTAGGCTGTCTGGAATTTTGTTGTTGTTCTTCTTCTTGTTTCAGTGTGGAAGTGATGCTCTTGCTAGTGTTCTATATTCCAAATTGAAGCTCTAGTTTTTAAATTAAATATCAGGCAAATGAATTCTTGGCCCTCGCTTCCCTGATTTTATGGAGACAGTGCTTATTTAAATTGTATTAACTTTAAAACAATTAAGCCATGTCTAAAAATTGAGATAGTCTCTGAAAGGAAAATTTTAACAAAGAATCTTGATTTGTAGGTTCGGTATTGTAAAGTAGGTTAAGGAAATGATGCTTACGCAAAATATACTTGGATTAAAATCAGTTACTGGCTAACATAATACAGAATCTGACTCCATTTTTAATGTTTAACTGCTAACAGCTTTTAAAATTTCCCCGTCCTTCTTACACTCTGTCCCACAATTGAGAAAGCTGCTAAAAAATCCTTTGGCACTGGAGGGAGATTCAAATCATTCAAGCCCCTTGTCAAACCACCCAGGAGCTCTCACCTGGCCTTACCCCCAAACCACAATAAAAACCTCTAGTCAGTCTCCTTTCCTTATTCTCTCAAGCCATTTTTGGACCTTAGTGGGATACCTACCTTATTCTTTCCAGAAAAGCCTCAATTAGGTAAGTAATAAAACTTTTTATACCCCCCTGTCATCAGCCAACATCCAAAACAAATTTTGGGTGTGGGCCCATCCTGATACTTCAGAGTGGCCATAATAGCTAATTTTCACTTCTAGTTAAGCCTGCATTGTTTCCAGGAGTTTGGGAATATGTTCAAGTATGTCATACTATATATAAGAAAATATTCTTGTTTAGACTATAAACATGTAGAAATATTTCTATAAAGAAGTTGACATAACTTTTTATCAGTTCGCTCTTGCTTTCGTAAATGTCTGATCTGATGACTCAGAGACAATGTGAATCAAGTCATCCTTATTTTTAACTGTGAGACTCTAGGCCATTTGATCATATACTCGATGAACTATCTCAGGAAGAAATAGATGAAACACTCAAGATATTATGAGGGGAGCTTAACAGAGGTATATTTGCAAATAGGTAAAGAAAAAAGAAGACAGTTCCCCAATTGGGCTAGTAGGCTAGTAACAGTAGAGGCTAATATCATTCTTAAACCTGAAGGATAAGAGGAAAGTGGGTAATCGCAATATGAGGAGAGAGAGGGCTGGATGTGGAGGGTGCGAAGTTGAGTTTTTCAGTGGGGGGATACAACCAGCATAAGGTGACCATGTAGGGAGGGAGCCACGAGAACAAATATACTGATATCACTTTTCCCTCTCATCTCCTGCATGTGACTCCCTCCTTATGCTCCTTGACAAAACACATCGGAAAGCCAGAGGGGAAAAATAACCTAAAAATGTCCTCCTTATAGGTTAGTATTGGGCTGGGTAATGACGAATAGAAAGATCTAAAGGTACAAAGGAAAGAAGCACAGGACTCTGGACCTTCTTTATGCTTAAAGTAATATAAATCTACTCTCTTATTCTTATTATTCTTCCTTTTAGTAGAAAGGCATCCTTTTGTTTTACTATATTTATAAAAGTAATAATATCTTTCATGTTTTAGCTGCTGCTGCTGCTTCTGGGGCTGCTGCTGCTGCTGTTGTGTGGGTATGCTTAGGGATATTCAACCTCTCAAAACATGGAGCAACTGACAAAAACTCTGAGGTTCTCCAAATTGTCTTAAGATATGGTTTTACTTTTTCCTTTAACTTTGAACTTTAGGTAGTTGTGTCCATGCTACATTACAAAAGACGCAATGCTTTTCAGTTCATCACATGACTAGACCAGTAGCAATTTCATTGTTTCTGCAATGATTTTATATTATTAAAATATTAGTAAGGACATGAATTTGAAAAAATCTGAAACACACTTTTTATTGTTTCCCTTTGCTAGTTAACATTAGTAGATTATGTTATATAAAAACTTTAAAACACTTTTAAATGAACACAGGCTAGACTAGAAATCTGTATCCATAGGCTATAAAGAGAACATGATAGATTGTGTTAATTATTTTCCTTTAGAAGAAAGGATTTATTTTTACAAAATACTTTCACAAATATTTTCAGCAGTAAGGTAAGGGAGCTTTAGCTTTAATTACTCTTCTAAGCTTTAGAATTTCATCAGATTCTCTTCAATAGTAAAATCAGTATCTTATATTTTGCTATTCTCTGACATATAGTGGCGTGTCGTGCTGGTTCTGCTCAACTGCTTGCAGAGAAAATTCTTTTTTCCTATTTCATCCACCTTAATGAGCTGATGCTACAGTGTAAGATATGTATTAAACAATAGAAAATGAGAAGATTCTGCTGTTCATATTATGTAAGTAGTTATAATAATTAAAATCATTTTACATCAGTATAAAGTGCCAATTTAAAAACCCCAGATTTTGGAAAGAATACATATGCTTGAAAAAAACTATATTTCCTTTCCAAAATTCTGGTTTTATCATAGTCGTTTAAATAGTCGTTCAGCTGATCAATAAAACACTTGTACTAGAAGAATAAAGACTGGCAATTCAGATTCTAGGAGAATGAGTATCTAATATCGTGGATTTAACAATGTAAAAGCAAATAAAGGCACGAATGAGTATTTGGGAGCTAGGTGCCTAGGAGTTAAAAGAGTAATTAAAAAATACAATAGCACTGAAAAAAAAAGACAACGTGTTTTCCATTAATGTCACTATTTTCCTGTTGTACACTCATTTATCCACTGAACGTTAAATTTAAGTAAATTACACATTAATTTGATCTTTAACAACTAAATATAAAACTTCTGATACTGGCCAAAAAAAATCTATACCTCATTAACATTTCATTAGGATGGCCGAAAAGGTTCTGAAAACTTTCAAACAATACCTAGAAACTAATGTTGGTCCAATTTGTATAAAGGTGGTATGTAGTCTTGTTCCCCTCAGCTCTGGGTTAGTACAAATGGTTTTGAAGAAGGCATCTTCAAACAATCATATCAACTTAATTGTTTGCTCTTTGAAGTTAGACCAAAACGAGAGCGAGGCTCAGAGAGCAAGTCTCATGGGATGAAATCCTTAGAGACAGGGAAACCAATGATCACCCCAAGTTAGTGAGACAAAGGCAGAGCCACTCTTGAGGTTTGGCAAGTGTAACATTAATGAATTTTCACACTCTACAACACATGCCTTTTGCAATATATTTTACCCCTAATAGTAATAGTGATGTATCTGTCAATGCAACATGTTATAAGAAAATACCTTTATTAATAGAATTATGCACCAGTTTTATTTTTTATGAAGTATCTATGTAATTAAGGCAAAAATATTTTATATTTTCTGGTCAATTGTTTTGATTTCCCACTTGATTCATTCTTTCTTTCTTTTTCTTTCTTTCTTTCTTTCTCTCTTTCTTTCTTTCCTTCCTTCCTGCCTTCCTTCCTTCCTGCCTTCCTTCCTTCCTGCCTTCCTTCCTTCCTGCCTTCCTTCCTTCCTGCCTTCCTTCCTTCCTGCCTTCCTTCCTTCCTGCCTTCCTTCCTTCCTGCCTTCCTTCCTTCCTGCCTTCCTTCCTTCCTGCCTTCCTTCCTTCCTGCCTTCCTTCCTTCCTGCCTTCCTTCCTTCCTGCCTTCCTTCCTTCCTGCCTTCCTTCCTTCCTGCCTTCCTTCCTTCCTGCCTTCCTTCCTTCCTGCCTTCCTTCCTTCCTGCCTTCCTTCCTTCCTGCCTTCCTTCCTTCCTGCCTTCCTTCCTTCCTGCCTTCCTTCCTTCCTGCCTTCCTTCCTTCCTTCCTTCCTTCCTTTCTTCCTTTAAATAAACCACCCCTCCCCTTTGGCAACCGTCACCTTGTTTTCTATACCTATGGGTCCATTTGTTTCGTTTTCTTTATTTGTTTTTCTTTTTGTTTAGATTCCACATATAAGGAAATCATACAGTATTTGTCCCTCTCTGTCTTACTTCACTTAGCATAATACCCTCTGGATCCATCCATGTTGTCGCAAATGACAATATTTCATTCTTTTTCATACCACATTTTTATCCATTCATACAAAAATGGACACTTAGGTTGCTTCCATATCTCGGCTACTGTAAGTTATGCTGCAATAAACATAGGGTGCATATACCTTTTTGAATTATATTTTTGTTATCTTTGGATAAATATCCAGAAGTGGAAATGCTGGGTTGTATGACAGCTCCATTTTTAATTTTTTGAGGAATATCCATACTGTTTTTCATAGTTGTTGAACGAATTTACAATCCTACCAACAGTTTAAGAGGGTTCCTTTTTCCCCATACCCTCACCAGCACTTGTTATTTGTTGATATTTTTAATGATAGCCATTCTGATATGTGTGAGGTGATATCTCATTTTGGTTTTGATTTGCATTCCCCTGATTAGTGATGTGAGTATCTTTTCACATGTCTTTCAGCCATCTGTATGTCCTCTTTGAAGAAATATCTATTTAGGTCCTCTGACCATTTTTTAAATGGATTGTTTGTTTTTTGGTGTTAAGTTGTATGAATTTATTTTAGATATTAACCCCTTATCAGATGTATCATTGGTGAATATCTTCTCCCATTTAGTAGGTTGTCTTTTCTTTTTGTTGATGGTTTCCTTCACTCTGCAAAAGCTTTTTAGTTTGATGTAGTCCTATTTGCTTATTTTTGTTTTTAAAGTCTTTGCCTGAGGAGACATATCCAAAAAGAACATCGCTAAGACTGATGTCAAAGAGTTTTTTGCCTATGTTTTCTTGTAAGTGATTTATGGTTTCATATTCTACATTTAAGTCTTTAAATCATTTTGAGTTTATTTTTGTATATGGTGTAAGAAAGTCATCCAATTTCACTTTTTTTGCATGTATTTTTTTCTAATTTTCCCAACACCACTTACTTAAGAGATAATCTTTACCCCAATTGTATATCCTTGCCTCCTCTGCTGTAGATTAAATGACCACAGAAATGAGGATTTATTTCTGGGCTCTCTATTCTATTCCATTGAGCTATATAATCTATTTAATCCAGTACCATATGGTTTCAATTATTGTAGCTTTGTATTATAGTTTGAAATTAGGGAGCAGGATATCTCCCACTTTGTTCTTTCCAGTATTTCTTTGGTTATGTGAAAAATACCATTGGTATTTTGATAGGGATTGTATTGAATCTGTATATTGCTTTAGATAGTAAGAACATTTTAACAATGTTAATCTTTCCAATCCATGAGCATGAAATATCCTTCTATTTATTTGTATCCTCCTCAATTTCTTTTTTCAATGTCTTATAGTTTTCATCATACAGGTCTTTCGCCTCTTCGGTTAAATTTATTCCTAGATATTTTATGCTCTTTGATTCAATTGCAAATGGAATTGTTTTCTTAATTTCTTCTTCTGATAATTTGTTATTGGTGTATAGAAAAACAACAGGTTTCAGTATATTGATTTTGTATCCTGCAACTTTTTACCAAATTCATTTATTAGTTCTAATAGTTTTTTAATGAAGCCTAGGATTTCCTATATATAGTATCATGTCATCCGCAAATAGTAACAGTTTTATTTTTTTCTTACTGATTTGGATGTCTTTTTATCTTTTTCTTGTCTGATTGGTTATATTGATTAGAAGTGGTGATAGTGAGCATCCTTCTCTTGTTCCTGATCTTAGAGGAAAAGCTCTCAACTTTTCACCATTGAGTATAATTTATCTGTGGGATTGTCATATATATCCTTTATTATGTTGAGGTATGTTCCTTTTAAACCCACTTTGTTGAAAGATTTCATCATAAAGGGTGTTGACATTTGTCAAATGTTTCTTCTGTGTCAATTAAGATGATCATATGATTATTCTCTTTAATTTTGTTAATGCGATGTATTTCACTGATTGATTTACAGATGTTGAATTATCTTTGCATCCTTGGGATAAATCCCACTTGGTCCTAGTATATAATTCTTTTAATGTATTGTTGAATTTAGTTTGCCTATACTTTGTTTCTGTTCTTTTCCTCCTTTTTTTCTCCTTCTGTGATCCCTGTGAGGTGAATGTTTGTGTGCTTAATATTGTCCCAGAGCTTTCTAAAATTGCCATCTTTTTAAAAATTCTTTTTTCTTTTCTGATTGGTTAATTTCCACTAGTCTGTCTTCTAGGTTACTCATTCATTCTTCTGTATTAGCTCTAGAATGCACTCTGGTGACCTTGCTGGTAAGCCGGAACACTTGGATAGAGCTCCCACCTGCCCTATTGTGGTGCAGGGGGTCATATACAATGGCATTCACTGGCACCTCCAACCCCAGAATTCTAGCAGATCTTGGTGAGCCCCCATGGTTTCCCAGCCTTCTTTATCTGGTATCTTCCTCCCTTTTACTGTTCAGAAGCTGTTCAACCATCCCCTCAGTTGTCTCTTAGGTGCAACTGCTCCATACATAAGTGTATATTTTAGTGTGCTCATGGGAGGGTGAGTTCATCATCATCTTACTCCACTGATATCTTGGACCTCATCAGTTTAATTTTTAAAGACTATTTTACTTTTATGGGTAAATCTTGGAGCTGAGTTATTTTTCTGTTCTCTAAATGAGTAGATCTTCATATAAGAGTTCTTTTCACAGATCATGATGAAAACACAAGCAAGTTATAATTCTACCTCCTATTTTTTGAATAAAGTAGAGGAATCCTAGTCATAAATAGAAGTTAAAGGTAATGATTTCTAATCACTTCAGGAAAATATTTTGCATTATGACACTGGCAGAGAAAATTACCCTAAGAATTGGACTCTACATTGTTGGGCCAGAGAAAGAAGAAACTTTTCAAAAATACGTCCAGAGGTGCAGCAATCTCATCTGCACCAGTCAACAGACTATATTCATAGAGGCTACCAGGTATCACCTTCTTGTAGAGCCAATTTAATACAATATGACTCTTATATGATCAGGCATTGAGGGTTGAATTCCATTAAATAAGTGTACATTAACAGCCACCTCCCCTAAAGATATCCACAAACAAATCCCTAGAACTTGTAAATAGATTACTTTATATAGCAAAAGAGATGCAATTGTGTTGAAGGTTTTGAGATGGAGAAATTATCCTGGGTTATCCAGGTAGAACCAATATAATTATAAGGGTCCTTATAAGAGTGAGGCAGAGGGGTCAGAGTCAGAGAGGATGCAATGAAAGGAACAAAGTTCAAAGTGATTTGATTGCTGGAATGAGGCTATGACCCCCAAGGAATGTGGGAAGATTACAGAATCTGGAAAAGATAAGGAAATAAATTTTTCACTAGAGCTCCCCAAAGGAATGCAATTCAACCTTAAATTTATCCTATGGAAACTTATTTTAGATTTCTGATATTTAGTACAAAAAGATAATAAATTTGTGTTATTTAAAGCCAGTCAAATTGTGGTAATTTGTTACAGCAGCAATAGAAAAATATGCAGATTTTGGTACCTGGAAGTGGAGTGCCACTGTAACAAATACCAAACAATGTGGAAGTGGCTTCATACTGGACAGTGGGCAGAAGCTGAAAGAATATTAAAGAACATGATAGAAAAAGCTTAGATTGTCTTAACCAAGCTGTTAGTAGATATGTGGATGTTAATAGTTTTGCTGGTGTGGACTCAGAAGGAAGAATTACCTAGCAGGTAATTGAATAAACATGCCTGAGTACAAAAAAATAGGCAGCAGTGGCAACACAGTAAAACGGAGAAGGCATATCCCAAACAGATAGAGCAGCTACTTAGGAATTCTGGTTGATTTTTGCCCAAGAGGAATGCAGCACCAGTCTTATAAATTTTTCAGATGTTTTAAGATAAAGTGGAAATATCTTGATCACTAATTTAAAAATTTTAAAAACACTGTCAAACCCAGAAGGCCAGAAGGGTGACGTTGCTTTACACGAAGTTTTAGGAGAGATTAATGTAAAGTACACATACAAGATTTCCTTTCATTTGAAATATACTTCAGGATCTAGTGGTATTGCTGCATCATTTGGTGAACATCAGTTGTTAAAGTACTAGATTAAGACAACAGGTGATTTGATTGTGTTGATTAAAAATAGAGTTTACTGATATACAACAGAAAATTTAAAAAGGAAATAATGTTTCTAATGATTACCATGTGATTACTGTATTTGGTACTTTAGATATGATTTTTTAATTTAATTTTCACAAAACTATGTGTTAGCTATTAGCTCCATTAATTGTTGTGAAAACTGAAATATACTATCTCTTAAAATATTACACAACTTTAAAACCATAACCCAGATTTCTCTGCCTCTGGTCATTTTCTTTCCAACACAACTGACTGCCAACCTAGTACTTAATACAAACTATGTTCTTATATATTAACAGAACTCTATGTGGTTTGGATTTAGAGAGTAATTCTAGAGGTGAAACTTGACTTGGGCTTTGAATATGATAAGAATAGTTAATGGGCATAAATAAATAGCAAGACTATTGGATCAAAGATAACTAATGTGAACTATCCAGTTCCTTTTTGGGCAGCGAAAGTGTCGATGGGGAGTTATGATGAAACTAGTGAAATATATGGATGACACACCATATATGCTTCTCTCCTAGACTTCTATGGTGCATGAGGAATAATCCTGGGATTTGAAGGCTGAAGAGTCAGGTTCGAGAAAAGTATTTCTGCTTCATCGAAGGTCAAGTTGTCCCCTCTGAGATTGTTTCCTCTTCAGTATAATGGGAATGAGACTCATTTCATAGGACAACTGTAAGGATGTGTTCATGGTATTTAAATATACTGACTTATAAATGTTAGTTCTTGCTGCCTGTGTAGATACAATTGTATGATTGTAGAATTGTTCCACAATTGATTTTTACTTAATATATGCCTTAATTTTTCATATTACTACACTCAATGAAAAATAAAAATATAATAATTACAAACCCACAAAGAATACTCCTATTGCTGAATAAAATTTTTTAAAAGAGCCAGAACAAGCTACAATACACTGCCCTAATACAACAGGAATTTTGCTAATAGTGCGAATTTAGAGATGTGACTTAAGATAATTTAAATGACTCTATCATACATTTCCATGGATTATAGTACATTACTACAGATATAGCAATGTCCATTACAATTGAAAACCAGACTCTACTAGTCTCTCACTGACTATGCGTGGGGGAGGGAATGGGGAGATGAGGTAAGAGGGTATATTTTTTCAGAAGAACTACAAAAGGACCCAACTCTAACATTTAAAAAAAAAAATTCCCCTTTTACTCAAAAGACACCAGGATTTTCTACCAGTAGTAGCATTTAAATGATGAAACTTCACTAATATCATCACAGTGAAGAAGAATTTCTTCCACCAGAAGGAATCCTATAGTGAAAGGAACCTGAGAGAGTTAAAAATGTTCTAAGGCTAAGGCATTTTAATCTCTAAGGAGGGATCAAAATATCTTTGTTTTCTAGAATAATTGAAGATTTTTTAAAAGGCAATACGAGCTGGCTAAAATGCCTTTTATATTTCTAAGCATTCTATAGTATGTTTATCATTATCCCTATATACATTTATCATTTATATGAATTTTACTAGGTAGACATATTAAAATACTTTTAAAATATTATTTATTTAGAGAAGCAAAAAGAATCATGGGATAAAATTTAAATCACAATGGAAGAAATATCTAACATTTGAAAAAGAAATATAGTAATTAGGTTACCTGAGGAAAAAGTATTTGAAAAATGAATGTCTTTTATAAAGACTTACCATTTGCAATCTTGTTCAGAACTCTACGCATAATAGATGCAAATGATAGTGAGTGCAAGAAAAGCTGATATTACAATTATGTTTTAAATCGTTAACTTGCTCTTAGACTATTAAGTGAGAAGCCAGCTTCCTGGGTATACAACCTGGACAGTCACAAAGGACCCTATGCTTAAAAGCACCCTGTACTTGGTTCAATGCTCTGCTGCTGCTGCCAAAATTCTTCACAACCTTTGTACAAGAAGTATTATATTTTCATTTTGCACTGGGCATCGCGAATTATTTAACTGATCTTGATTTTTAAAAGAGTTATTGTTGAACCCCACTTTGACCAGCAATAAAGTCCCTCTTCCATAGCACCTGTCTCTTCCATAGCACCTGTCTCTTTCTCAGAACCACTGTCATTCAGAAATTATCCCCAAAACCACAACCCTATGCTGCTTCTTAAAATAATTAAGGATTTAATTATTAAGTTTTATTGTATATAGTATATCTGGAATATTAAAAGTCAATTAACAATATAAACTATAAGATAGTCAAGTGAAGTAGCTGAATAAAGAGTAAATATGCAGAATTAGTATTCTTCATTTAGGCATAGTATAATAATCTGTTAATGGATGAAATGAAATGAAAAAGTAATAAAAATATAAATTAATTAGGAGTAAACCTTAAAACATTTGTCAAACTTATAAGAAAACATTCAAAATAAAAAATATTTCAAATGTTGCTGATAGGTATAAAATAATATTAGCATAACTGAAAAAATTTAGCATATGCTTTGATAATAAGAGTAAATATCTTTAAAAATATAAATTCAGACACTTCACTGAAGAAAACACATGGTCATATACACACTGATATGAGGAGATAAGAAGGTACTTACCTCTGTGTATTATCTTCCAAAACCCAAAACCACACAGTCTAATCATGAAGAAACATCAATTGAAGGACATTGCACAAAATACCTGAGAGTGTCCTGCGTGACTTCACTGGGAGAAGACTCTTGGAAGCTTTTGCCTGAACTCCTCTGGATTTCACACCATGCACCTTTCCCTTCATTGATTTTGCTTTATATCCTCTCACTGTAATAAATCTTAGCTGTGAGTACAAAAACAAGAAAAACATTGTCAAGTTAATGCAAAAAGAAAGAAAGATTGAGAAGTCTGAATTCTAACTCTGAATTCTCTCTATTGTTTCTCTGATCCATCTGCCTTTACACCAATGACATACTTTTGTGATCATTCTAGCTCTATAAAAAGAACTGAGTGAAGTAATACATCTTTGAACTTTATTGTTTTATTTCAAAGTTGTTTTGCTATTCTAGGTTTTTTAAATTTACACAAAAATTATTAATCAGCTTGTCAATTTTTACAAAACATCTTGTTAATATTTTGATTGAGATTGCACTCAATCTATGTATCAGTTTGGAGATTTGACATCTTAATATATTGAAACTTCTGATTAATTGACATGGTACAACATTCTACTATTCAGATCCTCTTTAACTTCAATCAAGAATTTTAGTGTTATGTCCTCTGTACCTATTCCTCAAATGTGTCCCATAGTATTTCATATTTTATGGTGTTCTAAATGGTATTGATTTTATATTTTCAATTTCCATCTTTTTGTTACTAGTATGTAATAATACAATTTATTTTTGTGTATTGGTCTTAATTCTTTTCAACTCTGCTGAATGCATTTATTAATTCTAGTGGTTTCACCACCACCCCCTCCCTGCCAACCCAGTCTAAAATCTGTAAGACATTCTACATAGAAATCAAGTTATTTCTAAATAAAAGTTTTACTTCTTTTTTTCTAATCTTTATGCCCTTTCCCCCCTCTTCCATACTGTATTGACTACAACCTCAAGGACAATATGGAGTAGAATTGTTAATAATAGATACCTTTGGCTTGTTCCTGATCTTAGTAGGAAAGAATTAGGTCATCAAATTTAAGTATGATGTTAGATGTAGGTTATTGGTAGATGTTTTTGATTGGATTGAGTTAATTCCTATAAAAAACTGTGAAGGATCTGAGATTTTACTAGACTTTCAAACTAATGAGTTTGCCTAGCACAGTTTAATGGATACTGGCAGAGGACATAAGACTTCTGATTTAAAGATAAAAGATCTTAAACTCATGTTGATAGCTGCTGCTGAAGTATCAACATTTTCTTACAGGAGTTCTTTGAGCCCTAATTGATGTAAAGAGGGCCAAGTTACACCTGCACATTCAGTGGGTTATGTTATTGAAGAACTGTGATCTCAGGGGACCCAAATATTCTCTAATTTTTATATTCTATATTCTTTTTATATGTTGAATGACTAGTTTGCTATTTAAAAAAATTTGCATCAGTGTTGATGAGGCATAGAGTGTAATTTTCTTTTCTTGTGATATATTGCTAATTTTACTAGTTTAATATTGGTCTCATAAATAAGCTAGGAGATTATCCCTTCTCCTCTTTCTGAAGAAGTTTGCATAGGATTGGCACTATTACTTTCTTTATTTTGACAGAATTCATCTATGAGGCCATTCTGCTTTTTAGTTTAGTATCATGGCAACAAGTAGGCACCAGAAATGTGAATTTGGTCTTTCCTAGATAATAGCCCTTAGTTTGTAAATCAGGGAACCAGCTGGATTCTGGCAGTTACTAGATAGATAGGTAGGTAGGTAGGTAGGTAAATAGATAGATAGATAGATAGATAGATAGATAGATAGATAGATAGATGATAGATAGAAGGTGATAGATAGATGATAGATTTTTACCATACATATGTAAACTGGGGAAATAACAGATATTTCTGTAGTACCAATTAGACCTTCATGAGTGGATTTTGGCCAAGACACTTTCTATTATCTAATAAGTCACACATTGTTCAGTGGTCACAGTGGTAAATAGAAAAGTGGAGTGGTTAGATACTAGCTTACATTTGAAGTCAGTAGCTAATAACCTGAAAGTTTTCTTGTTTCCAGTGCACATAACCCAGTACATGGCCACAGAGCATGAAGGCTTGGAGAAAGAATCACACTGTACACTTGTGTCCACATTACAAAGTGACCAGGCTCCTCCTTAATCCAGTAACTCCGGGTCTGAAAATTGGGTAAGGGGTTGTGAATAATCATGATAGTGACTTGTCAGATTTATTCCCACTAATCTAGAATTTATCTGTTTATATAAGTCAAGGCTGCCCCATTATTTCATTCATAGGGTTCTCTTCCCTTGATCAATTGATTACTCACCATTCTGGAAGACTGAGAGTCAAAACATTCCATGTTCCATTCAGTTAATCACTTGTGAAAACTGAACCCACCTGTGCCAAAGTGCTACCACCTGTCCTCTATTACTCTGTATCCAATTATTCTTTATTATAATTGAGCAACCCAATTACATATTGGCATCATCCATGATCATCTCCGGCCTTGAGTGGGGACAGGTTCCAAAGACTTTTCATAGATGCCAATTTTTTGCTTTTTAATGCCTTCATGAAGGGAATGTTCTTTAGGCTTCCCTAGGGTTAGGAAATGGCTGAACAGATTACATATTAAGAGTTCCACTCCAAAATTCCTGTCTTGAGTTGTCGGAAACTTTCCTCTAGATTATGCTTGGAAGGTTCCAATATCTCTCATCCATGTAGGTCACCTTTAAAGTCAGGCCCACAATTACCTGCTTGCGCCAACAATATAAATCACAAATTCCAGATGAGTACACTCACTAATAAAATAGACTTCAGCCAACTTTCCATTTTGTCATCGTTGGACCAACACCCTTAAAAACCATTTCCATACATACTCCTCAGTTCTTATAGATTCAAACTGGCAAGCTTCTGCACTATTTCAGTTTCTATGCTATCTCTTCCTTGGGCTGACCATGTATTTCCCCTAGGCTCTGCTGACATATAAATCTAATTATGGATCTGGAGACAATAAAAATATGAGTTTGGGTCCTGCGGGCAATCTAAATCTCATTATAAAGACAGTTCCTCTTTTGAAGTCCTCGAAAAACTCTGCAAAGATTCTCCATCCTTGAGTTGGGAGTACAAGACTTTAAGCTTAGTGTTTTAATTTTGTGAGCTCTCCAAGTTAGCCACAAACAGTCACCAAAACTAACTCTTTATCATCACCATTGTCAATAAAGCAGGAAACTGAGGACTCCTAAGGAGGGCAGCTGCACCAAGTTCCCAAAAGCATCAAACAGCCCTTCATTGTCCAACATGTGGTATCTGGAACCAACAAGATAAAGGAGTCTCTGGGAGCTCATACAGTTAAGATATCCATGGTGATCACTGTGAAGTAGAAAGTCAAAGTCCTATCCTCATTTTAGAAGTTTTACTCTCACTTTCTTCCTAGATACAATCTTAGGAGGAAGTGGAATCCCAATAATTGCAAGATGGAGTTTGGGAGTCAAATTTTAATTCATGGGGGACACAGAATTATATATATTTTTTATAGAGTCTATGGCCTTAAGTTAACATGCAGAATATATCTAAGCATTTTATATTTTATAGTAAAAGATGTTAAATTCATTCAACTTTTCCTGATGTTTTAAAGTTTCAGAGGCATCCTCAAAGTCTGAAAATACTAGAAGACAGTACAGGATGAGCTAAAAAACTTGTGATACCAGTTTTTGACTCCTAGTTCAATTCCCATCCCACATTCCAGTTACAAAACTGGACTGCCTAGAGAAGAAATGTGATTACAGCAAAGGGAGTCAATGGGCCCCTTGTGGCAGGAAGCCAAGAACTGAGGACAAGCTGATATGGCTACACTACAGAGACACCACCCACTACTGAATGTGCTCCCGGGAGTCTTCTGTGTCTTCCAAGTGAAAAATCTTAAACGTTGGACATTCAGCACACAGAAGATTCCATTAACACTGCATTAGCACATAAGACGATGCTCGCCCTTCCCTTATCAAGCCTGAGGGGGTAAAAACAGCAGGTAACAAGTAGAATAAGGATTTATCCTGAAGAAACAAAGAAATCTAACATGCCCCTTTTCCCAACTGCAAGCTTCCATGCCAAAAATGCAGCTAAAGCAGTTTTATTGTATTTCTTTATCTTTTGGGGGGAGGTTGCTATGGGGGTAGGTGAAAAAAAAATCTATGAGTCAGTTGAAGAAATAAAGCTTTAATCATAGATAATTTTTATATTTGAATACTTCCAAAAATGTGACTACTATTTACTTGAGAGTAAACAGAAACACTAATGCAATGTTTCTCAAAGTGTGCCCCCACCTCCCCCCGCCACCCCAACTCCTGCATCAGAATCATCTGGAAATTTGTTAGAAAAACAAATTCTCAGAACTACCCTGGACCTAATGAATGAGAGATTCTGGGGTACAGCCTAGAAATGTGGTTTTTATGAGCCCTCCAGACGATTTGGATCAAGCTGGACTCAGAGAACCATTGCCATAGTGGGATTTGCTTGTGATTTCATTTGGGTGTGCAGAAGAAAAGTCAGCAGAACTTGTATAATAGACAGTGATAGAAACGAGTTTCTTTTTGCATGAGGTCTTCGGGGTTGACCAGACTCAATAAACCAATTACATATAGCTGCCTGCTGATATTTCAATGTAGTAGATTTTTATATTTTTATAAAAATTTTAATCTTAGTTTTAATAGCTTTAAATGTTTTCTTTTGCTATTAATTTTTTTGTTTGCTCTTCTTTCTTAAGTATCTGCTCTCCGTTCTCACATTTTTCTGTATCTTTTGACATTCTTCTCATTTTAATCATTTCTTCCTTGTATCGATGTCTGCCTCCTATTTTTCTAATATCACTTCTCAGCATCAATTCAAACACTATTTCATGATTCCAATCATTAAAAGAATCATTTTGTGGCGATCAGCTTCTTTATTTCTGAATATTGAATCCTCTTTTGATTTTGAAAAAGAAATGTACTTTGTTTATCTATGATTTTAGTAATAAATCTTTGAGTTTTCTTGGGTTATATTTATGTCAGAAATAAAGTTTTTATTCATAAATTTTTCTCCCCTTTATACTGTACAAACATTATGGTAAGATATTATTTCTTGCTTTCTCATATTCTGAATTGATTATTTTTAAAACCTTTTCAGTCAAAGTCTCTTTGAGTATGGCTTTGAAACCATGCTTCATAGCTTAACTAATAGCCAAGAGCAGGTCTGGAGTTTGATATGGCATTGATAATCTATTTGGTGTTACTAAAGGTCACAGTAGAGCAGATAAAAGCTGCAGAGAAACATGCAAGACGGCATGCTTTGAGGAGGCTAGCAGCACAATGAAGCTGCCCACTACGGCTACGCTGTCAGGTGGGCTAAATGGATTTGGCAGGGGCACCAAAGTCACCTGCTATGCCTTGTAATAGCTGTCTCATATACAGCACAGTGACAGAGAAAACAACCAACCTTCCTGTAATCAAAGAAGAGGAACATTTTGAAGCAGAGCATGAGGAGAATCAATGTCTGTACAGCTGGCTCCCTAACACCCCTGGTGCAATTTCAGGTTCAATCCACAAACCAGAAGCAGTGGCCACAGCAGATTAAAGGCACCAGGTGCTGGTTCCAACAGTTTATTACATCATTCTAGAAGCTAGATTATGAGTTTTTGAAGTCAACTGCTTTTAATTCATCTTTATCTACTCTCCATCTAGCACTGTACTTGGTAATCGCTTTCAGTAGTGTTCAAAGAACAACTTATGGCAGTCATTGTAAATTTCATATGTAAATTTGCCTATGACTTGGGAAGATATTTTCTCACCTGCAAAATACCATACAAATATGAGGTTTTTTCCTATTCCAGTGAACATCAACTATATAAATGTAAAGTGTTTTAGAGGAACAATCATGTTACTATTAGCTTTCACAAAGTTAAAATTAATGTCTGCTAATTACATGTCTGCTATTGGGCAATATATCCCCAAGACATGCATACACACTAACACATCTTTTTTTTATCTTTTTGGATGGCATCAGATGTTGAATCTGTGAGCTCACATCTATGAAAACACCTAGCACGGTAATTAGCATAAAGTATACTTATAAATTTTTCCACTGGGAAGTGTAAGGTCATTTGTTGTCGGCACTTACCATATCCAATGACTCACATTTCTGCACTAGGAATCCCTGTTTATCTTCACTTTTTAATCTATGATGTTGGCCCTATTATCTCACCTAAAAAATTACAGATAATCAGTTCATCTTTATTCTGTTATTATTTTCTGTTATTATGTTTTCTTATTTTCTTCCCTATTGACCTTTCCAGTTTTCTATTTTCTTTTTGGAATCATTATTGAGATAACCTCTTCTCTTGCCCTCTCTGCATTTTTATTCCTTCCTATCACACCACAGTGGCTTTTCTCTGCTTAAAAAAAAAAAGAACCTTCCACACGTTTTTTCAATTTAATCTGGTTATCACCACCTCACAGATACCTGATTGAGAGGAATATTCCTTCTTCCTCCAGCTTAGATATCATCTCTCTCTTTTTTAAAAATTTTAATGCTTCATGGTATGCATCACATTTTAACAATAACTTCATAGATTTCTAATGCAATGGTCAAAATATGTAAAATACTATACTACAATTTACATTTTAATGCAGATAGTGTAAGCCCTCTGTCTAAAATACTTTTCTGACTTTTTTGTTAGTGCACAAATCCCTCTACCCTACCAAACATTCACTTATATAGCTTTCTCTATTGTTTTAGTATCTTCCTCTTGTTGCAACTGCTTAGGCAGATTTATTTTCAGGTGAAAGTGAACTGAATTTGAAGTGAAAGGGAGAACTTTTTGTCTAATTAAAAATGTTATATAGTATTTCAGACATTCTATTTCAAATTCAGAAATTTTCACTGCATTTTAAACAAGGATTGATTTTACAATGTTGATTACAACAATAAGATTATAAAATAAAAATAGAAATAAAGAAGTATGCCATCTCCATCAAATAGCACATCAACTTTTATTTTCTATGGTTTTTATTATTTTTCTGTATGCATTCGTCCCGGCAATCTCAATGCAAATATCAATTTTTATTTTGTTTTCATGTCACATTTTTTTCAAGAATATTTATGTATGTTGCTACATAGCTTTTACAATTGTCATTAAAGGACGGTATACTATTTCAGCAAGTAAATTTATCGTTATTTAATTATAATTTAATCGTTCTTTAAATTTTGTTATTTTCTATTATTTATTAATGTAAATATGAAATAATGATGCACTGAAGAAATCATAAAATAAACATATACATGGATAGCTTTTAAAGGCTTTTAAAATAAGGCATAACTAAATATGTTCCATACCTGTGTGTTCTTTATATTTTTCAAAAACAGTGTTCCAGTGCTAATAGAAATGCTATAAAGTATGGCTTTAGGTAAGTGTTGAATGTCCCCAAAGGTAACCTCTTTTTTCTTGTGTATATTTAGTCTGTGTTGTAATATCTATTGAGTCCACACTTTCTGATTCTGGGGCCCTAACCCAAAAGTTGTCTTTATGTTTTTAACTCTGTCTAATTCAGTTTGATAGTTCATTGCTTGTTTCATTATTCATTTCTCTGAAGAGAAAAAAATAATAATGACAGGGCCCAATTCTTATCCAGATTAGGACTCCAGTTTACTCTGAGCTCTCCTTTCCACATCTATCTGTACATTAAGTTGCCAAATGCCATTGGCCTTATGCCTAGTGTCAAATATGTCCTTTGCTGGAGAAGTAACTGACGTTTCCATGCCTTCTAAACCAACTGAAGACTTCACGGCTATTCAGGAGACTGTAGAGTCTACTGGGGGTGTAGCTATAATGAAGCGGGGGGAAAAGTGGCTAATCTGGATCCCCAAACTCTCTTTCATTTTTTTTTATTTATAAAATGGAAGGATCGATGACTAGTTTCCACGGCAAATTTACATAGACCCTGGAGAGCAATCATGGAACATTCTGGCAATAAAAAGAGCTGATCCAGAAATGCCTTGGTGAGAGACCACCTATTCACAACATCCAAGTTCAGGGCATACTGGCAAATTCCAGGCCAATGGCGGAGAGCCTCCTCATCGACAGCTATACTTTTCATATACAGCACTCTCCCACGCTGTCAGACTGCTGGCCTGTGCTAAGCACACTGCCTGCATGCAAACCTCCATGCCATTGTTTAGGCTGAGCACACAGCCTGTCATGTCCCCACTCTCGCCCATGCAGAATGACATGCTATTTTTATTTCAAAACTTGGCTCAAATTCAGCAGTTTCCCTGAAGCCTTCCCTATTGCTGGAATCAAAATGTATTATACTTCCCTTTATGGTTCTCCAAAGTGTTGTTTCTGTTCCTGTTAGAAGTTATATCTTATCTTGACTTTAGAATGGTTTTCCGCTTCGCTACCGATTTCTTCAGGCAAATAACATTTCCTAGGTATGTCTTTCATCTCTAATTCTATACTATGAAATTAAGTATATAGAATTTTCTTTACTTTTTTTTTGATAAAAGTTGGTGGACAGAAATGCAACAAACTCTTATTTATGTATATACATCAAGATAGCACAAGGATCTCTTGGCTCATGAGTCCTTGGAAAAAGATAAAATGTTTTGCTTTCTCTAGAAAATTTAGTTTGTATAAATATAATTTTCAAGAAAGGTAATATTACCAACTTAATTTAATCCTTATTAAAACATTGCTACATTTGTATAGTTCTTTAGTGCTTTATATATAATGTATAAAACTAGAGAAAGCATTTTTTCCATTCCTAGAAAGCATTCTGTCTCATAAACGGTGACTTAGACCATGAATTATGCTTACACGAATACCCATTTACATGTGTCAACAGAATGACATCTTCAAAGTACTTCCAACTCTCTCAGACATTCTCAAGGCATGGTCTGGAGTATAATTGTATAACTCAGAATTTTAATAAAACTTACATTTATATGCAGAGCCTGCTGTTGTCCATGAATATTTACCTTACTAGGCTTAACTTAAGCTCTATCTATTATAGAAAATAGCAAGGTTGCAGGCACAGCTAAAGAAAGAAAAATAAGGAAAAACAAAAAGAAAACACCAGTGATTACATTATAATAAATTTTTAGAAATAAAGTACTATTTCCAGTGATAAACTAACAAATTAAATCATTGAAAAACACTTTTCTGACAGAAATATTTAATGATAAGATAGTATATTCATATTGTATTGAAAAACCAATAAATATTCAGCAGTTTATGTGCCGTCAAATTTTAAAATTAATTTACTTGCTATTAATGTGGTTACTATTCTATATCCTATACAAATTACGAAATTTAAGTTTAACAAGTTACTATTCATTGCTAAATTGTGAGTTTATTTTATCTCTTTTTATAGATTAAAACATTAATAATATTTAGTTTTATTCTTCTAGGAATTATAGAGTTGACCAGTCATAGTTCCGTATTCCTGAAAACCTCAGCAGAACAAATATGTGAGTATTAAGAGTATATCAGTCAACTTCATCAAAGTAAAATATGAAGTATATTATGAACCTCAAGATCTTTCATAAGTATTTTCTTAGGTATCCCACATCAAAAATTACATAGACTTTATTCATCTATTCATTCATCAATGTATTCATCAAACCATCAATTATTTGATAACTACTATGAGCTACAAATGGTTATGGTGCTGATAAAGCAAAGAAGGCATTGTTCCTCAAGGAGGATCACATGATGCTTGAGAATATATAAAATTAAGTAATTTCTAGCGATAAGGCTGACTAGATGCTCAGAGAAAATGCTCCAAAATAGTATTCCGGAACAAAATGAATATCGTGTGTGTGTATTATATATATATGGTTGAAATGATGACAATCAGAAAAATTAAACAGAAGTGGTAAGGATGCACGAACCCAAAATGAGGACCAGAGCATCAGGGACATCTGTCATACTTCTAGCCCACAGCTTCAATTTTAGTGGCTACTGTCATAGGCAGGAGGCAAAGTTTAAGCTTCAAGAAAGATGAGAGGTCTGACTGGAGACCTCTATATGAAACCAAGATTCTTGAAGGATCACACTCTCAGCAGATAAACTAAAACATTTCATAGACAGAGAAAACTGAGAATTGAACTGTGTTAGCTTTGTTTTACTTAATATTAAAAATGAGTCTCCCCTGGAAATGCTGATCATAAGTTCACAGATATGTGGATTTAGAAAATAATTAACATAACCTCTGCATTCCAATAAAGCCCAAGGTAGAGATTTACTTTTAAATGATCCCAAGTTGTGATTTAGTTTAGGTCCTTGGAAGGAGCAAATACAATTCCTCTCTTAAGCCACAAATAATTACAATAATGTTTTAAAGTACAAGCTCAAAACAAAAACACTAGGCATAGAAGAACACAAGAACTATGAGCATGATTCAGTATAAAAAATAGGGCATCAAACCCTCTAAAATATTATTATATTATATATTATTATATTAGA
>NW_006442109.1:24044906-24057088 GCF_000325575.1 Pteropus alecto | reverse complement strand
AAGGGACTTTCAAAGTTGACCAAACAGATTTGAAAAAAAAGAGTTAATAAAAGTAAATCATAATGTAACAATTGGGTTAAGCACCAGATTAGATACATTTAAAGACAATTTATGAATCAGAATATAGAGCTGAATAAATTGCTCACAATACAACCCAGAGATATGAACAGATAGCAAATATAAAAAAGAGATAAGAAACATGGAGAAAAAGCTGAGATGTTCCAACATATTAAGTCCAAATTGTTATAACAGAGAAAATGGGCAATGAACAATATTTGAGGAGATATGGCTGAAAATTGAAAAAACAACAATTCTTAAAATGATGAAGCTAAAAGAAAAACATGTCAATGTAGAAACATTATAGTGAAACTGCAGAAAACCAGAGTTCTTAAAAGTATTCATGAAGATAAAACAGAATACCTACAAAGGAAAGACAATTTGGTTGATATCAGATTATTTAATTTTCTTTATTGGACCTCTCAGATGCAGAGAGTGTTAATTCATGATTATAATGAAATTTTATTATCATTTGTTTGCCAAAACACTTTTTAAAAAATTATTGGTTTTTATTCCCATTTCCATTCTCATTCTCCTACACTATATTTTAGTATATACCATATAAATAATCTCTTACTTGATTATATGTTCTTGTAAAATCTACATCAAATACTAAGATGTTATCTATCTCATTCTGCTTCTTACTTTATTCACTCGGTTCTGCTGTGCACATCCATCATTTCTTGTAATTGCTGAGGTGACCTCTATGCTTTGAATCTATACTATTTTATCCAACATGATAACTTGATTGTCTCTAATATCCCACCATTACCAAAAACAAACAAAACAACAAAACTGTTGCAATCAAAATTCTTGTACCCATACCCTTACAACAGTGTGAAAGCTTATTTCAGAGTGAAATTTCTGGGTCATAGCATGTGTGTGTGTGTATGTGTGTAATTTATAGGTACAAATTTTATTTTTAAGTATGTCACATTTTTCTTAGAAAAGTAATTCCATTCTACATTTCAGACATAGTGCAAGAGGGTTCCTGTAACACAGATAACACTCGATGTCATCCAGCTAATTTCTTAGAAGATAAATATGTTTAAAGAGATATCTCAATGATACTTTAAGCTTCATTTCTCTGATTATTAATGGTTTTGAACATGCCTCCCTATACTTTATGGTCTTTGGGTCTTTTTTCTACAAATTTTTCATTATATTTTTGCTCACTTTTTGGTAAGGTTTTTACTCTTTTATTTATAGGAGTTTTCTGGTTTATAAACTGCAAGTATCTTTTGTCATTCTGTAATTTATCAACTAAATGTCCATATTCTTCTTCGTTAAAGAGAAATACTTAAATTTTATGAAGTCAAATTTAATATTATTATTACTGTTATTAACTTATGGTTTCACTATTAAAATTTGCTTTTGGAGATTCTTCTTCACCTAAAAGTCAGAAAGATATTCATTTACTTTTTCCTTTTCTGATGATCTCATTAACTTACTGATAATACTATCCCAGATTTGAAGCAATTTAGTTTTTTCACCTGACTTTTTATATCATTGGTGAGGGTGAGCTATTATAGTACTATGTATTTATTTAATATATATTGTTTGTTGCCTACGATATGCTGGACACCGAACTTGATGCTGAAGTTAAAAAGAAAAATTATCAATAGCCTGTGGCTTCAAGGAGTTCACCTAGCCATACCACATTTACTGTTTCCCTGAATTGGGATGAACTTTGCAGTGTGGTGGATCAAATAGGTAAGCATTATCTGCTGCATTTCCTTTGTATTTCTTTTTCTCCCAACTAATGATCAGTCTCTATGTGGTTCTGGTCTGAGGAATCCAATTTCTCAAATAGCAACAACGTCAAATCCTTAGCTTTCGAATTAAAAAGCCACAGGCCAAATGTAAAACAGGAAAGATATAAATATATATATTTCTTGCAAAACTAACCAAGAGAAAAAGAGATAAGATGAAAATTAACAAATTAGAAGAAAAAAGTGGAAGTAATTACACACCACTAAGAGTTCAAAATAACAAAATAATTATGAACAACTATATATGAGAGATTAAAATATGTAAGTATAATCGATAAATTCCTAAAATATATAAAATGTCAAAATTGGTGAAATAAGGAATAAAGGACTTAAATAGACTCATGAACATTGAAATAACTGCCCCTTACAAAAGGAAAAATGAAATGGTTCAGGTGATTTTGCAGGTTTCTCCAAATTATTCAAAGGAATATTTAATTCCTTTCATATTCAAATTTTTTCAGAAAATAGAAAAAGAAGATTATTGTCTGGATCATTTTAGAATCTACGTAATCTAACTGTGCAGTCGTGGCCGAGTGGTTAAGGCGATGGACTAGAATCTATGTAATCTTAATCCCACAACCATATTATATTAGAATTATCTTAAATAAAGTTATTGGACCATTTTATTTACAAACATATATGTACAAATTATCAAAAATATTAATCTACCAAATACAATAGTGTTTTCATAGTGGAATTTGGTTTAGGATATCAAAGATGGTTCTATTTTAGGAAAAAACCATTATAATTCACCATTTGAACAGACTGACAGAAAATTTAAATGATTATCTCAACTTTAAAATCACTTGATAAAGTTTATCATCTATTGATGGTAAAAACTCAACAATCTATGAAGACAGTACACCCCTTAACTATGTAAAGTTTATATCTCAAATACCTGAAATAACTTTTGATAGATTCCTTTTAAAATCAGGAAAAATATAAGGATGTAAATTTTTGCTACTACTCTTTAACAAAATACAGTGGTACTGAACAATGCTATAAGGAAAGAGAGATGGCGAGAGATAAGATTGTTACTATTGTCAGGTGATATCACCTAAAAACCAAACAGATCAACAAGAAAACTAATAAAATTTTTAAAGTTTAGCAATTTGCTAGATACAAATTCAACAAAAAATAACAATAGCATTTTTCACACCAGCATAAACTAACGAAAAATTATAATTAAAAGTACATTTTACATTAGAGAAAAAATGAAAATATAATTTTCTAAAAGTTAATTTACTTAAGAATACATAATACTTGCAGAAAGAAAACACTAAAGCTTCAATAAAAGACATAGGTGATCTAAATAATCGGAGAAAATTTTCTTATTCTTAGGGCATCCTATTATAACAAATATATCAATTCTTTCCAAGTTAATGTAAAAATTAAATGCAATCTCAATCAAACATTTTGTTGCATCTATTTCACAATTTTTTGGAAATCAATAAAAATTACTTAAATATTTATAAAGAATAATGAGGCCTAAAGATGAAGATAACCATGAAAAAGATAAAATAGGATATGATCCACAAGTTATTAAGACATAATTCAAAGCACAGTAACAAAAGCATTGTTTTATTAACACAACAAAGACATATAGATTAATTTTTAAAAAATAGAATGATCACTGAGAGACTCACATATATGGGTTTTAATATATCACATAGAGGTTATTACTAATCAATGGGGAAAAGACAGAGTAAAGGGTAGTGACATTGACTTATTAGAAGAAAAACACAAAATTTGATCTTTATCTACTACCAACTATACAGGTAATCTAAAATTAAATATATTTATGTGAAACATAAAATTAACGAAAGAACAAGTAAGTAATTATTGGTGACCTGGGAATCCCTCTTCTGCCTCCTTACTTCCCTAGAAAGTGTTGCTTACCAATTTCTGCATGTCCATGACATTCCCTCCATACCTCCTCTCTCCTCCACCAAAGGTAGTAATAGCCCATTCTCTTTAGAAAAAAGGGCTGTCCAAAGGAAAGGAGCCAACTGTCAACCAAGTTATATCCAAATTCATTTTAATTTGGGAATACTATAGCAGTTATAACTTACAACTGTTTTGGTACACTTTATAATAAAATTAATGAGAAAGAAATGTTTCCCAAACCTGGGCTGAGACAATATTTTTGCTTGACATAATTCATCATCTCCATCTAGGAAGTAATTATTATTTATGATAAAACATGAGTAATTTTTGATATATGTAAGTGAGATAAGAAATTCAGGGAAGGTAAGGTTACCCACCAGCTGAGTAAAAATCATAAAAACATTTTATGCATTTTAATCTATTCTAACAATAATTATCTAAGAATTTTTCTTTCCTATAAAATGTCTTTCTAGGACAGAAACCTTTGAATAACTCTTTTTTATGGAGTCCCTTCTCTCATTAAAAGTTTGCAAAAACACTTCAACGTGTGCTCATAATTGATTTGTCTGAGAAGTTGAGTTGAAAGGAATGGCAAAACTAAGTAACAAAAATTATTTTTAAAGAAAATGATATCTATGGGGCTGGTGTAGTAATTCAATGTAAAGGACAGATATACTGCTATCTATTCTATGCCAGGAACAATTGTGTAAAATGGGAGGTCCAAAGATACACAAGCAATGTTTATATTCAAGAATCTTATAGAGCAGTATGGTAGACAACATATTAACTGGATCTTTGGTATTATTTCCTCAGGTAGGACCAAGACATATAGAGGATACTAAGAAGTATGTAAGTATGTCTGAAAGACTGACAGACTTTATGCCCTCAGGTCCACTGCTTAGTAGGTGAAAACATTATTTTTTATGACCTCAGAGGCAAGCCACGTTTAAACATTTCTCTCTAGTTTTCATGCTCTTTGACCTATCCTAGATACCTTGTTTCCAGCCACTGAGGAAAAGCCATAACATTTATATATAATCCCAATAGAAGAGTGAATTTAATTACCTAATGTCTTATTCTCAAAATATTCATCAAAGTAGGTTGTCACCTCTTAATTGTTATTATCTTTCTTTCACTCCAGAATCAAAGTACTAAATGGTGGTTAGTTATTTTGCTAATGCAAGAGCTAGGTATTACTACCACCACCCTGCCCCCACCTGCCATAAGTAAGTTTTTAGCTGTATGCCAAAATGTAAAAAAACAAATCATATGAAAAATACCAGAGAGAGAGAGAGAGAGAGGAGAGAGGAGAGAGAGAGAGACAGAGACAGAGACAGAGAGACAGAGAGAGAGACAGAGAGAGAGACAGAGATAGAAAGTGAGAGAGACAGAGACAGACAGACAGAAAGACAGACAGAAGTATTGATTCAATTCAAGGTGAGGAGGGTACCAATATGAAGCCAGCTAAGATGTGATCTATCCATTCTGATTTCTCCCCAAATAAAGACGAGCTTTTATTAAATGTATCTGCCATGCTACAATGGGTTATACCACCACATTCACTATTACACTCCCCGCCCCCAAATTTCTTATTTAGAAGGCTTAGATGCAATTTTTGGCTCTTCACAATTTTTCACAAACTCTCACAGAGGCAGTATTTTTCCCGTGCTGCATGAACTCATAACTTAAACTAGCTGGTCCTGTCAAATTAAACTTGACAGAGTCACTGTGAAAATAGTCTATATTTCACATAATATTTACAATACACCTACTTCAGGCATTACAATTATACAATCTAAACTATTTTACTTAAAAGAAAACCAATTCTGAGCACACAGACCTGTCCAATATCTCATATCATTAAACATAGGTGACTCTATAAAATTTACTCAAGTTGTTCTCCCAAGCTTTGAGAAAATAAAAAGAAGGCGTTCAGTAAGCTAAAGTAAATATGTACTGTAACTTAAATACTTGATTTGATATATTTTAAAGGTCATTTAAATTTGTTGAACCATTACTCCAAAACTATTTGCTTTGTGCCCTATAAGAGAAAGCCTTATGCAGAATGTACATTTACAGTAAGAATTTAATAGTCATTCTATTATTATAGTATTTAAAATTGTATCCTAAGTATATTTTATCTGCTTGAAAACTTGTTATATTATAATTAATATTAATATAACAATTGAAAATGTTTCAATGGAATAAGCAAAGTGTGCTCTTATTAAAACAAGGAGATAGGGCTCTATTTTATCATGAATTCCCAGAGTAACATACCAAAACAATCTAAAGTGTACAATGTTCAATTCTATTTAACTTTTTAAAAATTCATCATCAAATAATTAATATCAATCAAATATTTATCAAATATCAACAAAGAAAATAAGACTAGGTCACAAACAAAATCTCAACTATTACCAAAGAATTTCAACCATACAGATTGTGTTCTCTGTTAAAAATGTATTTAAATTAGAAATCAATAACAAAACTGTAATTAACTCACATATATTTGAAATTTTTAAAAATATTCAAAATAATTCATTGATCCTTTAGGAGAAAATCATAATAGAAATTACAAAATGATCAGTACTGGATAATTTTAAAAATATGATGTATCAAACTAATAAAATAGGTAATCAATACTTACATTTAGAAAAGAACTAAAAATTAATGAGACAAGTATCTACACCAAAAAAATAAAATAAAATAAAATTAACTGATAAAAGTAATACAAAGAGAGCAACAGAAAGTAATGCCCTAAAAAACAATGCAACAATAGAGAATATCAAAAAACAAACCAAAAAAGAAAAGGTGTTCCTTTTGATGAAAGCATCCTAAAATCTACCCTGTTGGCAAATTTCCAATATTCAGTGAAGTATTATTAACTATAGTCAACATGCTATATATTAGATCTCTGAATTTATTCATCCTACATAACTGCAAATTTATACCAAGATCTCATTTTCCCCACCTTTCCACTCCTATTAAACTCTAGTTCTCCTCTCTGCTTCTATGTATAAAACGTTTAGAGATTTCACATATAAGTGAGATTATGCAATGTTTTTCTTTCTGTACCTGGCTTATTTCATTTAGCATAATGATCTCCAGACTGCAGTAATCACTTCGCTATGTATATGTATTATCAAACCATCATGTTGTACACCTGAAATATATACCATTTTTAATTTAAAATGAGATAAAAAGTGATTCTTTGGGAGTTTGCTTTAGACTAAGATAAAGTAATTCCCTCACAAAACTACAAAGGAAATTTAAAAAGATAGGACAAAAGGAAGAAAAGGAGGAAGGAAGAAAGATAATATTAAAAATAAGGGATTGCAAGACTCTAGAAACAAATGAGGTGAGCCCAACAATTGTGATTGCTATAGCTTACTGCCGTGAGAGTTTTCAGGCTGCAGCACAGGGAAGAAGAACCCAGGTAGAGCTGGAAAATTACCTGACTTGACAAAATGGAGCTGAGATTTTGGGGGGAGAACAAGAGGAAAGAGGTCACAGAATACAGTACCGGAAAAGAGAACACTGCAAAGAGAGAAAACCCTGGAGATCTGCAGATAAATGCCCTCAAGTTATCAGCAATGTACTGATCAGCCCATGTGTGTGGGAATACTACCCAAGGCCAAAGAAAGAACCACATAATTAAGAAAAGTAACAGTGACTGATCCCCACACAGGGCCAAGAATAGAATCTTATTCCTACCAGCCGTACTGGATAATGTCAGGATTGATGGGACAATGGGTAATACAAGCAAAAGAGTCTTTCTGCAGGACTGAGAAATAATTATCTGTGGAATAAGCGGTGCTCCAGTCTCTCCTAAAAATATCACAGACTCAAAAAAATAAAACTTTTCCCAAAGAACTTAACTGCATCCTAGAACAAAGCTCAAGAAGATCTACAGGAATACAAAAATACTTAGAACCCAACAAGATAAAATTCACTATGTCTGGCAACCAGTTGAAGGTTATTAATCATGCCAGAGAGGCAAACAAACATATTCAATAATAAAAATAATCAACAAATCAAAGCCAATCTAGAACTTACGAGATATTAGAATTAGTAGAAAGAAATATTTTAAAAGTTAATATAATTCCATCCATATGTTTAAAACTTAAGTAGAGACATCAAAGATATAGGAAAGACCCAAATCAAACTTTGAGAGGTGAAAACTACAATGGAATTAATGGCAAATTATACATAGAAAAGTAAAAGTTAATAAACTTTAAGGCATAATATAGTAACTGTTCAACATGAAACACAAAGAAAAACCAACTAATAAAATGAAGAGTGTTAGTGAGTCAGCTATATAATAACTTCAAACAACCTGATACACACTTAAGTGGAGTCCCCAAAGCTGAGGAGAGAGAGAAAAAGAAAAACTATTTGAAGATATAGTGGCCACAATTTTTCCATATTTGATGAAAACTACATGTCCATAGTCCCGAGAAGCTCAACAAACTTCAAGCACAAGACCATGAAGAAAACTATAATAAAATACAAAATCAAACTTTTCAGAAACAATTAGAAAGAGAAAATTTTAAGAGCAGTCTGGGAACAAAAAGACATATTATGTATGCAGAAACAAAGACAGAGATGACATCAGAATTGTCATAAAAAAGAATCCAAGTAAGGAAACAATGGAAGACATTTTAAAGTAGTAAAAGAAAAAAACTGTCATCTTAAAATTCTACATGCAGTGAACATATATTTCAAAACTAAGGCTAAATAAATAAATTTCAGGCACACACAAAAAAGCTGAAAAGAGTTTAGAAACAGCAAAACTATACTATAGCAAATGATAAAAGTAATCCTTCAGACAGAAGGAAGTGATACTAGATAGAAATACTGATGTACACAAATTAATGAAAAGCACTGAGAGGAGTAATTTACAACAGCAAATATATGTTTTTTTCTTATTATTTCAATCTCTTTAAGATATAATTATTTAAAGAAAGATAATAATGTTATTATATGGAGTTTATAAGTTATGTCAAAGTAAAATGAATGCAAACAATAGCTTATAATAGTATACTTTATGAGTATACTTTAATAGGAGAGAATTTAAAGTATCCTATCATAAGGTTTTTATACCACATATGAAGTGGTATAGTATCACCTGAAAATAAACTATGATAAATTAATTAGATATACTATAAACTCCAAATCAACTTAAAATAACAAATCAAAGAGTTGGTTAATAAGTAAACAAAAGAGATAAAATATAATTGTATAATTAAATAATTAAATTCAATTAAATAATTGAATAATTAAATATTATTTAAAAGATTCAATTAATATAAAATATATTTTTTAAACCAGAATGGAATTAAAATTAGAAGAAATTAAGAAAATAATCCTATTATAAAAGCATAAGAAATAATAAAATATTTAGGCATAAATTTAACTAAGGAGGTGAAAAATATGTATGCTGAAAAATATAAAACAATGATGCAAGAAATTGAACTCAAATAAATGAAAAGTTATCCTATGTTCATGGATTTGAAAAAATAATATTGTTAAAATGTCTACACTACCCAAAATGGTCTACAAATTCAATGTAATTCCTATCAAAGTTTCAATGGTATTTTTCACAGAAGAGGAAAAAATAATCCTAAAATTCATATGGAACCACAAAAAACCTCGACTAGCTAAAGACATCTTCAGCAAGAACTAAGAAGCATCACATTGTCTGATTTCAAATTATATTACAAAGCTATAATAATCAAAATGGTATGGTACTGGCATAAAAACAGACACAAAGAGCAATAAAACAGAATCAAGAGCCCCAAAATAAACTTATATATATGCAGTCAACCAATCTTTGACCAAGGCACCTAATTTACACAATGGGGAATCAATCTCTTCAATAAATGGTGCTGGAAAAACAGTATATCAACATGTAAAAGAATGAAATTAGACTTATTTTATGTCATACACAAAAATCAACTCAAAATAGATTAAAGACAAACATAGTACTTGAAACTGTAAAATTACTAGAAGAAAACACAAAAGAAAATCTTGTCATTGATCTTAACAATATTTTTTTGCTTTTGATACCAAAAGCAAAGGCAACTAAAGTAAAAATAAATAAGTTGGACTACGTTAAACTAAATTTTCTGTATAGTGAAGAATCAGCAAAACAAAAAAAGCAAACTACAAAATGGAGACAATATTTGTAAATCATAGGACTGGTTATAAGATAATATCCAAAATATAAAAGGAATTCATAAAACTCAATAGCAAATACACAAATAACTTAACTTAAAAAACCTGATTTCTTTATTCAAATAAAGAAATACACCATATTCATGGATTAGGAAATTCAATATTGTTAAGATGTCTCATCTTCCTAATTTACATTATAGATCCAATGCAATTCCAATCACAATCCCAGGAAGTTTTTTATAGATATTTACAAAATGGGTTAAAATATTGTGGAGAATGATAAAGTAACTAAAATAGCCAAAAAAAAATATGAAAATAAAAGAAAAACAAAATTAGAGGTCCCATACTATCTAATTTCAAGACTTACTAAATTTACAGTAATTAAGCAGAATAATGCTGAACACAAACACACAGATTAACTAAACAGAATAGAGCTCAAAATTAAATCTAAACAAATATAGTGAACTAAATTTGTAATCTATAATTTAATGGAGATAGTATAATCTTTCTACCCTAACGATGCTGGAAATTTTGACATCATTTACAAAACAATAAATCTGGAGCTATGTCTCATACCTTATTAATATTAAGTCAATATGATTACAGCTCTCTATAAGTGTCCAATGTAATACTAAAAACTCTTCTAGAAGAAAACAAGAGAAAATCTACATGACTTTGTGTTTGATTAGAAGTTTTTAGATATGATTTCAAAGGCACAATTCATAAAGAACATAATAACAAATTAGACTTTACCAAAGCTTCTGATCTGTGAAAGACATTTTGAAGAGTACAAAAAGACAAGACACAGACTTTGTGAAAATATTTGTAAATCTTATATCTGCTAAAGGATGTAAATCTAGAAAATATAAATACTTAAAACTCAACAATAGAAAACAACTCAATAAAAATTGTAAATCCGAATTGGCCCACCACCAAAAAGATATACTATTGGAACTTAACATATGAAAAGATGCACTGATAATTAGATATTACAGAATTGCAAATTAAAAATAAAATTATATATCTCTATATGCCTATTAGAATTGCTAAAATAAATAAACTGACAATATTAAGTCATAGTTTGGAAATAGAGCAAATAGCATCCACAGCTATTCAGAACACAAAATATCACAACTTTTAAAAGGGTTTGTCAGTTTCTTATAAAGTTAAATACACATTTACTATATTATTGAGAATTCTTACTCCTACAAATTCACCCACCTGAATTGAAATTTTATATTGGCACAAAAACTTGTATACCAATGTTTCTAGCATCTTTATTCTTAATTGCCAAAAACTGAAAACTCAAATGTCCTCAACAAGGAAACTGATAAACAAGCTGTAATACCTCCACGTGATACACTACCACTTAGAATAAAAAGGAACTGACTATTGATTCATGCACCAAAATGAGTGAATCTTAAGTGCATTTTGCTTAGTGAAAGAAGCCAGACATGAACACCTAAATTTTATATGATTCCATTTGTATGAAATTCCAGAAAAGGCAAAACTATTAGAATGGCAAACAGATTCAGCAACTGTTGACATGTTTGAGGGGTAGGTTGAATACCAGGGGTTCACAGAGGATTTTTTAGGGTTATGGAACAGTTCCATGGTACTGTGGTGGTAGGTACATGACTCTGTAATTATCAAAATCCATAGAACTTCACATCACTAAGAGTGACTTTTACTGTATGCAATTTTTAAAAAAATCCTAAGATGTGGGCAAAAGCCAGATAGGATACAGATTGTTAAAGTTGTCTGTTCTACAAATATATCACATCATCTCACTGAAAGAGGTGAGACGAAAGAAAGTGACCTAAAAATTTTTGGAAAACCTTGTTTTGCCCCGATATTGTAAGTCAAAAAAAGGGGAAAAAAGTGTCTGTAAAATACCTTTCTAGTATTCCTCAACACTGCCAAGGTCATTAAAGACGAAGAAAGATCCCAAAACTGTCAGAATGAAGGATATAGAGACACAGAATAACTAAATGCAATATTTGGTATCCTGAATTTGGATCCTGGAACACAAAAGAACATTAGGGGAAAAACTGGCAAAATCCGTACTTTAGTTAATAGTATTATATAAATGTTATTTTTTTAGTTATGATAAAAGTATCGTGATTATGTAAGATGCTAACAATAAGGGAAGCTAGATGAAGGGCATATAGCAATCTGGAGAACACTCTTGCAGTGAGTTTGTGAGGTTTCTATTTATTTGTTATTATTACTTTTAATGACAAGCTAGCAAGGTTATTTTCTATACTGGAAACAAATAGTGAAGTGGGC
>NW_006442109.1:24009595-24044841 GCF_000325575.1 Pteropus alecto | reverse complement strand
AGTATGATACTTTCTTTGCTTTTATGTTTTTGTTTTCTTTTTAAGTAAAGATCACGCCAACTACAGCAGGGAAGACAGAGTTGGGAAGACAGGCAACAGTGAAACAAATTATAAAATAAAGCTTTTATTAAGGATTTACTTTGTCTTCAAATATGAGTAATCACTAACCTTTTTAACTGGTATTGATGAACATTATCCAATCTTAATAAAAATGACAACACAAAGAAGATCGTTTTTCATCTGTTCCTCATTGGGTTAATTTTAATTCCAGTATATAGGCATTACAAAGTTCCCAGGAATTAAAGCATATTTAGACTAGGACTTTAGAGATTAGGTTCAAACATTTTCACAAACAGGGAGTCAAGGCCTAAAGAGGTACAGTCATGGCTTCAAGATGAGCAGGGACTAATAACCAGTTTTAGTGACTCCTGGTTCAGAGCTCTTTCACCAGCAGCACCTGATGATTAGGCAGATAAGACGATTAGGCTTGGCTGCAGTTCATGTTGATGCTCTAGGTTAGAATCCAAGAGAAGAGCGACTGGGAGCACTGTAGCAAGGGGTACAGTGGCACCAGTCATACTGTCTTGACAGTAGCTCCTCTTGGTCTCTGGACTGATATCATTACTATTGATTGCATGGTGAGCGATGCTATTTTTTTATATATTTATACTGAACATCTATTGTTTTGCCTGCTTAGCACACTTCATCTTTTCTCTCAGTAACAGTGATTCTCTTTTTCTTCCTTTTGGGGATTACTCCTAAACCACTGTCTGAGTTTATGATAGGGCTACTAGTCCCTCATATCTGTGCTTGTCACTCAGGAGGGGAAAAACAAAGCTCTGCACCTCCCTTGATATCTATTTCATGACTGACGAAAGTGCTTCCAAGACTTTTCGAAATTAGAGTTGAACAATGGCTCTCTTCTTCCCATGTATCATGACCTATACTTACATGATATCATTCCCAATGGTGGTTATGCCTCCCACCATGCAGAGCAATCTAAAAGATAGAGGCCAAGATGATTGGCAGAGAGATAAAGTAGCATGGTGATTGTCATAGTTTGGTTTCCCCCAGGGGCAGACCCTGAGATAAGGATGCCAGGGAAACTAATTTGGAAAGTAAAAGGAACACCAATAGAGGAATGTGATAGTGAGACAGGGAAGAAAAGGAAGGCAATGAAGAGAAAGCTACAGAACCACTTACTGTTGTGGATAATGCACAACCAAGACTGATATTTTAAAATTTTAAGCAGTGAAATAGATGTCTTCTAGGCTGAGACACATGTGCTAACATTTGGAGAGCAGCATCTCCCTGGCTCTGAAGAAAACCAAATGATAAACAAAAGATTGCTTAGTGAGAATGGAATCAGAACAAGAAGTTTCAGCCATTGTATTCCAATATTTAATGGTTTCAGGCTGGGCAAGCAGGAGGACCATCTTCAGAACAGAGAATATGTGCCCTAGTGCCATGACTCGCTGAACTGGGAAGTCCAGTCAGACTTCCCCTGGGTAGCACTGAGTAGGCCAGGCAAATTTCTCCTCTTGAACACCTTAAATTCCTGTTTTTCTCTTCTCTCTCCTCTCCTCTCTTCTCTTTTTCTCTTTCTTCTCCTCTCCTCTCCTCTCTTTTCCTCTCCCCTCCTATCTCTCTGCTTAAGAGCTCCCAATCATGGTTGATGACTGTGTATCTGGCACTGTCCCAAGTGCTTAACATGCATTATGTCATTAATTTTCCAAGCAGCTTTATGACTTAGGCACAACTAGTACTGTCCTCTTACAGTGGGCAAGTTGTTGCATATGAGGCTATCATAGCATGTATTTATGTATTGATTAGTGTTTTGGAGTATTTTGCTTGGTATAAATGCACTCCTTATTATTTTCCTTCAATGTTAACTCTCCCTTTTACTTTTAATCCTATCATTTTCTTTCTTTCTCTCCCAAATGTAGTCTGCCCCACCTTTTCTTCTATTTCTGATATGCCCCATTTTACAGAAAGTAGGTTGTAAAGAACAGATGTAGAATCTGAAGGGGCTCAGTTTTGAGACAGGTCCATTTTACCAACAGCCTTTTAAACTAAGACATTAAACTAAGCCAAGTGACTTAAGCCCTATGAGTTTTTTTCCATCTCTAAGTTGGAGAAGTGCTCTGCAGAATTCAACTCACGCATCAAATATAGTCACAAATGTGGAACCCCTTTGTGAATTGGCAACTGCTATAAGATTAAAGTGTTAGGGAAGTAGGAAAGAGCATGTGTGGAAGTGCAGGTGGGGTAGAAGAGGCAGTAAGGTAGGGCTTAGATGGTCCCATTCCAGGCTTGGGAGGGCACACAAAACAACTTGTGGAATAAGGTGCAGAGTATGCAAGCTCAAAAGGGGTTTACAATTGCTGAGGATTGAAAAAGATAAAGAGTTTTCAGAAATTTATTGATGAAGTAGTTTATCAGTCTTCATGTTATCAACCTGCACACACATTTCATGCTTTATAGCATCTCAGCAAAAGCTTTAGTTAATTGCCCACTAATTATAACGTCATTGAATGGCTACACCGAGGCAATCATATAATTATGGAGCAAAAATCTCTGAGCAATTACAAGGTTGAGCATATTGGTTGATTACAATAAATCCCTAGCTCATTGTCGATATTTGTCACCTGCTTAATGTTCCTAATCTCCTGATACATGTGATAAACCATGTGCAACACAAGAAGCAGGGTCTTTGGAGAGAAAGCTCAATTTAAAAAAGAGATAAGAACATACATGCAATGAACTAATGAATTGGATGATGTGTTCACTTCTGTTTGTCCAGTTTCATATAGTTTTAGATAACTGTTCTAGTTGTTCTTGACTTCTAGGGCCTTATAGTCCCTGAAGGGAGACAGTCTTGTATGCACAACTTAGTGAGTTAGCTTTGGTAAAGATAGATGTAAAATGATATGGAAGTATATTGGGACCAGTGACTCAATGGAACACTGGAGAAAATTCCAGAAGATCTTCATAAAGGTGTTATTTGAGGTGTCTGTTTTTGGAAGAGGAAAATATTGCCAAGTATACAAGGGAGAAAGGGAGTCTTTGAGAATATATAGTTTCCATAAAGATTGTTAGTGAATCAGCAAAAACACTCACAGGAAGAAAATTATAATCTTTTGTTGTATTTCCTGAAAATAATATTCTAGCTTCAAGTAAACAGATGCAGTGATTTCGATGGTTACAAATGAAGCAGATATCTAGCAGGAGGAAGCCACTGTAAAAGCCTATTTTTAAGCAGTTTGATTCTATCAACTCAGGTTCTTCAAGTAACCCTTTTGTGTTTCTGGAACAATCTTATGTAAGAGCTTTCCCAGGCAAATCCTATAATTGACCTTCATGCTTGGAAGGACAAAGGAGCCTTAAATCAATCTGGAAAAAAAAGTTATAAAATGTAATTAGGTAATCATGGAAAAGTTACTTTGCATTCTCACATTGCCTTCAAGATAACATCGTTTTTAGTCCCCTATCTTTCCTTCCAATTCTAAAACTTCTTAAAATGCCTCAGGTATTTCCACTCTAATCATTTTCTTAGAGAAAGATTGTAAATATTTTAAAACATTGGATTGACATTTTCAGTATATGGTATATGGATTTCTCTGGATATTTTTTCCAGCTCCTGTAGGCCAAAATCAAAAATTCAGCAACTATGTAATTAATATTTACCTTTAATACCTAAGATTGGCTAGTGACCATTTCTCTGAGGAAACTGAAAATTAGTAATTGAGTGTATTACATAGCTTAGAGCTATGTAAGTAGATTTTTCACATAGAACTATGTTTTTTTCCCCAGAAAAAAAAATAAAATAAACACATGGCAAAGAAAAGTGACAGTCGATTTCCTTTGAGACACCACGACAACAATTATGTACCGTGTTCCGCATGTAGTGACATTCAATAAGTGTGTGTTGAATGATTTAGAAACTGGAGACATTACCTTGACAGAAATGTGTCTGTGCTTGTAAGAGATTAGACTAGGGACAATGAAGGCAAACACTATCTGAGAACTCTGCTTACAGCTAAGGACATTTTGTTTTGAAGATCATCCATTTTATCAAGCTTTTCTCTACATGGTATTGGAAAGTCAGCACTCTCAACCCAATTGCTTTGTGTTTGTGGCAAAAACCAGTGCTCTCCATGGGAAAAGGGCATTTTGAGTTGAACCTTCTAAACTATTCACTACTTAGATGCTTTTAAGCATTATTTTATTATTTTAGGAAAACCTCTTGATGACATTTATAGAGAAATGTCAATTCCATAAAATTACAAATAAAAGTGAAGAGTATATTACTGTTTTATCACAACCTAGATCTCTTTAGAACCCTCTGTATCAATATCGTGTCTAGCACAGTGTCCAGCAGACTGTAGGTACTCAACACATTTTTAAAAAATTTTATCCATTTAGCTCCCATTTTTATGAACGAGGTTTAAGTTATGATCATTATACTTTTCCTATATGTTAATATATTTTGAAAATTGGTAAACAATGCTTAGCCTAATATATAATTATTAAATATAACATAATGTAATATATTCCATCCTCATACTAAATAATTGAATATTTACTGTAATTAGTCAACATAACCACTCATGGACTCAGTTTCCCATTTACAAATGGAAACAGAGATATTCACTTAGCCCTGTAGTGCCAAGGACTTGACTTGAAAAGAACTTTGTGGATTATAAAGCTGCCTGTGCAAACAACTGTCATCATTGTGAAAGACCTTCAGTGAATACAACAGAAATGTGTGTACCATTACTTTATATTTGAGCCCCTCAAAACAGCTAAAACAATGCCCAAGTTTTGAGTGGAGACAGGGGATGCTTAAGTCAAAAGTGATAGATCTTTCGTTACCTTCCTCAGTGTGGTGTAAGCTGCAGGCCAATCTGCCTGGCCATGCACAGCCTCTTGCTGAGGCTACTACACCATCTTTCCAACAATATTGCATTCAAACATTATGTGATTTGGATCCTTGAGCTCAAAGACCAGTAATTACATTCATTTCTTTCTAGGCAGTACTGCCTAAAAAAGAAAAGTCTTAGGTAAATGTGATTATAAATCAGTATTACAAATTCTAGCTTCAGCACCAGTATGAAGAATGAGTGTTTAGTGTCACTAGGACTCTGGCCCAGCACTGCAATCTCCTCCATCTGTCGCTGAATCTTTAGTGAATAGAATATCCTAAAGTATAAGAAACTTTAAAGAAACATAAAAAGAAAAATAATGTTATCTATGTTCAAGAAGGGAACCCTTTTGGATCAAGATATACCAATAGTGTTCATGGTTTAATGTTAAAGATGCTTCTTTGAATATTTAGATGATTTTTAAGATATTAATTGGGAATAGTATAGCCCTAAAGGATCATACCATATATATTAGTGTCCTGAATATGTGACATTCTAATACCTGAAACTTAGTTTAGTGTTGAATAAATCCAATCTACTGCTATGTTAAGGCAATTCATTCTAACTCTGAAGGATATACTTGGAAATTTTTTTCCCACAGTTATAACAAGTGGCTCCTGCTACCCTGGCCTTAGCTTTTAAAATCAAACACTAGTTCTCAGCTGATTTTCATGCATCATATATAGGCATAAATATACAGATTTGCATCTAACTACAAGGGAATAATATCAGATCTTAAGATAATAACTAAGCTTTGAAGAAATCTGAGATTGGCCAGTGCACACATATCCCTTCACAAGAATAACAGAAATCAAGAAGAATTACTCAGTGTTAATCCATTTGCCAAGAATGTAGCATTGTGTAAAAAGTAATTCTCTAGGAACTTTATATTTTTCAAATTATGGCTCCAACTGTTGGCCAACATGACAATGGCCAAAACCCCATGTGGTATGTTTTGCTCCATATATGCATAGGCTTAAAATATGTATCCCTGTTTATCTGAAAACTCTGATACTCATTTCACGATATTAGTCCCTCTCCCCTTAGAAATTTAAGAGTGTACCAGCCCAAGATGGCAATCAAAGCAAGTCCTCATTTGCACCAGATATGTGGGTCCTGGCTGTGCTGAGAATCATGTCTATGAGTAATGATAACTGTTCTATTCTCTATTCTCTCCTTTGGAGATTGGTGGCTAGCATGTCCTTGACTAATATTCTCAGGGAGCCACTAGTATGTAGCACACTGGTTCCCTTTTCCAAGTGGAGATCAACACTGTCAGCTTCACCTTCTGTTTCCCCAAACTCACAGTATGTATGCATGCCTACACCAGTTCCTTCAACAGACATAGATTCATAGCTGCACTACATGGCTTAGCAGTGATAACAGGATGAATAAATCATGGTCATTACCCTGCATAACCTTTGAGTCTAAAAGGTAAGTGTGCAAAGTGGCCAACAAATATATTATAGAGCAGACTAGATCACTTGTTCTAGGAGGGGTTAAGAACACACACTGTGGTCATTCAGAAGAGGAAGCTGATATTAGGCTACAGTACGGGGGGCGGGGGTTTGGGGAGAAGGGGAGGAGAAGGAGAAGAATATTTAAGGCACCAAAGATTTGAAGTGATTCCTAAGAGAATACAATAATTCATGTGTGAATCATTGCCACTATTTAGATGGAGGAAATAATTATGTTCTATAAGTGTTTTTGACTGTTTTAGGGTGACCAACCAGTGTGTTTTACTCAGGACTGAGGGTTTTCTTAGGATGCAGGGCTTTCAGTATCAAAACTGGGAGAGTCCTGGGCAAACTGGTCACCCTACATTTCCTACTCTTTAACTACTACATCTGCGTTATTTAAGAGTGACTTGTTTCCATCAACAAATATTTCTTTAAAGCGTTTCCTTCTTTCTTTCATCACTTTCACGTATTCTGTTCAATTTTCATAATTTCTTGCCTGGATTACTCCAAAAGTTTTCTATCTATCCTCAATCTGGATGACAGAATGATATTGCTAAAATACAAATCTGGTCATGTCACTCCCCTGCCTAGAATTCTTCAATCACTGCTCTCTACCTTCAGGATAAAATCTACTTTCTTTAGTATGTATAATAATCATGTAGGAGGGGATGCTCTTTAAAAAAACAAATTCCCATTCATGCATATATTTATTAATCCAACAAATATGTGTTGAGGGTCTACTATGTGACAAACACTGCTCCCATCTTCATGTAGCATACATTCTAGTGGAGTAAGAGCGGACAATAAAATATATGTATTGAGTGTAATGTCAGGGAGTAATATGTTATTGAGCTTTCAAATAAAACAAAGGCAAGTAAGAGAATAGGGTGTGGGTATAATTTTAGATAGTGTGGTCAGGGAAGCATCTCTGAGTGACACCTGAGCATGAAAAATGATCTTGGGAGTATTTAGGGAAAATAATGTTCTTAGAAGAGAAAATAACAACCAAGTACAAAAATCCTGAATTTGGGAGAGTGTATGGTGCTCTTAAGGGAGCATAGGGATCCCATGTGTGGCTGGAAAGGAGCATGGGAAGATTGATTTACAGGACGCAAAAGCAGAGGGTAAGCCAGGAGCCAGAGCATCTAGAGATTTGCAGGCCATTTTAAGGACTTTTGATTTCATTCCAATGTGATGGTCAGCCACCTAGACTTTTGAGCAAAAAGGTGTCATAATTTGCATTTTAAAAAGGTCTCTCAGGCAGCTGTTTTACAAGAGATTATTAGAAGAACAGAATGAAGGAGATCATGTAGGAGGCTATTTATTACAGGCAAAGAAATGATAGTGGCTTAGAATATGGTGGTATCAGAGGTGTTAAGAATTGGCAATGCCCCAGGCCTCACTCAACACTTAGCCTCCAGTAGCCATACCTCACTACTTGCATGCTATGCTCACACTTCTATGCATTGTTGGCTCTGATGGTAATTCCTTTCTTTTCTCCACATGCCTTGTCCTGGATACTTCACCTGTTTAAAAAGTCTTGTAAAAGAATCATCTCTTTCAGGAAGTCATTCATAGGCTTGGGTTTGGGTTTAATGTCTTAGTGCTGCACTGCACCTATACTTAGTTTGCACACTAGTTGTGATTGCCTGTTTACATGTCTACACCTCACCCAATGCTCACACTTATTTTCAATACCTCTGTCTCTGTCTCTCTGCCTCTGTCTCTGTCTCCCTCTCACTCTCTCTCTCTTCCCCTTTCCCCACCTCTATCTCTCTCTCACACACACACACACACACACACACACACACACACCCCGAAGATGTGATGTAAGCCTTTTAAGTGAAGTGACTGGCATACAGTAAATACAAAATACATTTTGTTTTTAATAAATGAAGGAAAAAGCTTTCCTGGCAAATGAAAAGACCAGAAATTGGACACTACTTAGAAAGGAATTATGAAAACAGGGATATTTGATCAATTAACTCATTCATTCATTCATTCATTCATTCATTCACTGTACATTGTTTAGCACCTACTATATGTAAATATGCAGAGATATGCTAGATGTTGGAGATATGATGATAATAAGTCACAATCAACACTGGTTCTTAGTCTAATCATCGGCACACTTCAATAGTGACTAAACAGAACATTATCAAAAACACCTAAAACTAACAGGCAAACAGGATGCATAAAGGCTCATACAGCATGAAATAATCCTAGATGATACTTTACAGAAAGGTCTCATCATGTAGCTATGTTTCAATAATTAAGCAGAGTAAAAATCTAAAAATGTGTAATAAATGTTCTCTATTCCAAAGAGTGCAGAGAAAAATGATTTTGACAGAAATCATGGAAATGCATAATTAATTATGAGTGACATGAAAAAAAATGCAGTCCATGTCAGGGACAAGTTATAAAAATTCAGGCCTATATTAGAATCAGCAATGCGCCCAGTATAATTCTGTGGCATGGAGTACTGATGGTAGATTCAGAGAACAGTTGTTCTTTGTGTACAGACACTATAAGAACCTAAAAGCAACTTAGGCCAGGCGGCTTGTGGCAAATGCTACCTTGTAAAAATGATATAGGACTGATGAGAAAATCATAGATGAACCCAGGATAAACTGAGCTTCCCAGTGCATGGCTACCAACCAGGGGTCACTGACCTTTCTGTTCTCACTAAGACCAGGCTTTACAGCAGGACTATGTCCTTCTACTACCCGTGTTGTCCAACAGCTTGCAGCTGGAGTAGACAGCTTAATTACTGACATCCACAAATCCTATGGCCAACAATTCTCATAAGCATTTCTAAAACCACTCAGCTACGTATAGAAGAAAGAAATCTGCTGCAGGATAAAGAACTGCTTGGATTAGAAAAATCAAGGCAATCATGCAGGCTGTGAAGACCATACTGGCATACTGCTCCTGTCTGCAACTGCTAAAATGATAATTAATAGGGAGCCAGAAGGCAATTCCAGTCTCTGAGAATTGATTGTTAAAAGACTAAAAATTCAGGGCAGTGTTTTGGTCCAGAGCCATCTTCAGAGTCAAACAAACCTGGGTTCCAATCATAGAGCTTTGTGCTTTTTATTAACGGATGTAAAATCTTAAAATTATTATCTTTTGATCAAAATTATTCCCCCCTGTAACAGTAAACATATCCTTAAACTAGAATCTCTTTCCAGACCATTTTTCATCCATTTGTAATGTACAACAGTATAATGTGTTTTAATGCCTTTTTTTTTTTTTCTTTCTTTTGCCTCTTTAGTCATTCTGTTCTCATAGTTATTCCTTCAAAATGCAAACAAAATACCTAGAAGAAATTTTGTGGACAAATGATTTAAAAAGCAATTGAATTCAGACCCCTCATATTCAGGAAAAGATTATTAGAAATTCCAAAAGTCATGTCTTCCTCAGTGTTTTCTGAAATACTTTATCACAAAATTAATCATCATGTATCAAACAAAAATGAGATGTTATCGATTTTATATTAAATCTACTATTGGTAACTAATCTCCAAGTCAATCTTAGTACTGGTACTGGTGGGAAAGGCATCTATTACTATACCCAATTTCATTTTTTTATCCTATCCTGGACATTCTTTCTAATGCTCAATTATGTTAATTACAGATTATTAGCTAACATTGATTATGCTTTGATATAAGTGATTCTTTATTATCTTTTATAATCAATTGTGTAAGAACAGGATAAAATTGTATCATAATGAAAGAACACTAAATATGCATTATAAAAACTATTAAAAATAGTATTAACAATAAAACATCATCTTCAATGCTTGCTATATGCCAGACACTATGCTTACGTTATTATATTTAGTTAATTTTAATTCTTGTTCTGATATTTATTAATTTCATACATTTTAACAATTTTTTTACACTCTTTGAGACTCAGTCATCTTCCATAAAAATGGTATAATAATACTTTTCATATGGCGTTATTGTGAGAATTAAATGAGATTAAAATGCAAAAGCAGAGTGCCTAATGTAGGATAAATGTTAAGTGATCATTTTAAAGATGGCATCAAGAATTTACCCCTTATAAAGTTAGAGAAAGAAAAAAGAATAATGGTCTGTCTATGGTTGTTTGCTTTAAAACTCTATGTCTTCATACAGTCCAATGAAGGAAAATATCAAAATCAGGAGCAGGGGTTAGAAAGGGAGGGAAACCATAGTCTTGAACTTAGACAGTGAAGTACAGAAGCTTTAGGAGCTGTGAACATTCAGGAGCCTGGTTTCACTTCTAGTAAGTGGTACAACTTAAGGGCAGGGCTAACACATGCACTATGAAAATGAAAAGATATTTAATATTTAATGCTTTTAGAAGTGTGAATATAATACTTTGTAGCTATAAAGAACAGAGAGTTTTCTGCTGTTTAAAAAGACAGAACAGATCTTGGAGGAAAGATATTGGTAGATGGAGGTAACGAGATAGAAATTCAATGAAAACAACGAATTACTCGGAGATTAATACACAATAAATTGTTCTTGAATTACTTTTTCTCTTTAAGTTGCCACTTTCAAAAAAGCCATACACTTGACCCTGCATCCCTTTACATCTCTCATGTTTTACTCTTTTCCTTCATCAAGTACTCACTGCTTCCATAATCTTTTATCTCATTTACTCCTTAAGGCAAATCTTATCTCCCTCTTTCTTCTTATATATTAGTCAATGATTCTATAATTGCTAAATCTAAAGGATATTTTATGACCTTGGCATGCTTGATATTTCATGCTTTTAATCAGCCTTCCATGGAAATGTTCCTTTTCTCTATAGTCCATGGATTCTTCTTTCTTGGTTTTCCTACATTCATAGCAACCTAAGTGCTTTTTGCCTTTATGACCATATTAATGTTGCTGATTCTCAGAGTCTATATTTGTGCCTGAGCTATTCTCAATATATTCTTCTTAATCTAGAACTGACTCACCTTTGCAATGATTGAAAACCAAGGTCTTTATAGAAGACCTCTATCTCGAATAGCAGCCCTATTTCATGTACTTGGCTTGAACAGCCAAAAACTCTTCAATGGCCTCAAATTAGCATCTCCATTTTTAGTATCTTCTCAAGAAATGACACCATAAGTAATCCCCTGGCCTGAAAAAAAAATCCTAGATTTCTGCTTTTTTCATAGCATCCACACAAAGCAGTGTTAGTTTTAATTCCTAAATACCTCTTGAAGCTACCCCTCATGCTCCATGCTCACCTCCACCACTGTATCCCTAGACCACTTTGTTTGTCACAAAATGACTATAAAAGCATATTATATTTACAAATGCCAACATTGTTAAACTGTGTTCTCAGAACATTGGGTACTTCCTAGATTAATAAGGGAAGAAAAAAGGGAGGCAGACAATCAGATCTTAAGTTCCTCATCCCTATTTTAAGCAAGTATATCCCCTTCTAGCTTAGATTTCAATTAAGATTCCATTTGAAAAGTAAAGATATTTGCTATTGAGAATATTCTAATCATAATTCTATATATAATCCATTTTCCATACTATAGGTATTGATCTAATGTGCAAATCTTGTTATAGCATTTCCTTGATAAACAGCTTTAATATCTGGGTTTGTTCAGAAAACCAAAAATATCATATGCAATAAGGAGTAATTTATTTATTATAGGGATTAGATCCTACACTATTATGGAAATTAGTGCAGAACTCTGTGGAAGGTTTTACTTGTGCATTGTACAGTTAGCTGAAGTTGGTGTAGGTCAGCAAGATTGTCAGTAAGAAAAAAAACTGGAGAGAAAGTAAGAAAAACTGGGGTGCATGAGGACCACTGAACATGCAAAGCCAAGCTGGAACCCACATTCATTTCTCCTTGCCTTCAATCTTGATGACATATGTGACCTGCAGAATAAGCCACTGTCCTTCACCACAGATTTGTACACATTCTGGCTCAGGACTCAGAAAAGCTGAAGGAGGAGAATTCATGATTAGCAGTTACTACAGGGAAACTTCTTGCCTTTCCAAGCCATGAGAGTGTCTTGAGGAGTTGTCCATGTAGATTGGGAAGGCCTATTTTCATGTAAATGATGTCACCTGTCATATTCACATACAGTTTGCTGCACAGTATTAAGCCATCCATTCCAATGGCCCACTTTGGCCAAGGCAGTAGTATTTTCACTGCAGCCAGGTAACTGCCTGTGGTGTGCTAACCTCCCTTAGACAGCAATGGGAGCAGTGATGGGCAGAGTGTGGTGATTAGTGGACTGTGTATTTGAACTTCACTAAGGTGGTTGATTCTGTCAAATACATCAGTGTGTGAGGAATCTTATGAGGGATTGGTTGTCAAGGAAAGTTTACACATCATTCTCTCTCTCTATGAGGGAATCATGAAAAGAGATGTAGCTGTGAGAGAGATTCCAAATTCATTTACTGTGACTAGGAGTACAGGCCATGGTGACATCTCTTAGCCATCAATATGATGTACACTCCAGCAGCACTCCACACTGCCTTCAATTATGGTATTCTAGCAAGGGGGAATCATTCTATATGATTTTATTTTAGAAAAAAGGTCAAATGTCCTAGGTTTTGGACTATCCATAGAAAAATCATGCTGCAGATGTGCTTATGTTTAAGGAGAGGCAGTATGGTACTTTTACTTGCAGTGCTATGAAAAAAATACTACCTTTTTTTTGACATTTTACTAACAGAAGATGACAGGTTTCAGTGTATTTCGTAATTTAGAGATTTTCTCTACAAGTATATATCTGCAGTCCAAATCTCTGTCCCAGTTGCCGACTCCCCTAAAGAATATCCCAAATCAATGTGCACACTGAGTTCCATTTCTCTCCCTTCTGTCCCTTGACTGATAGATATATACCCAATTAGAAGACATGTCCTATGGACTCATTTTTATAAATTATTTTCTAATTTCCATTCTAACTCAGGCCCATATTATCTCTAACCTATGAGAGCACAGGTCAGCAACCCAAACTAGAACTTCAAAATCTGAAAATTTCAGCTAAACTTAAAAACAATTCCTCCTTGTTCTGAACTCAAACTCTGTCTCTTATGCTGACACCTGTATTTGTTCTTTCTTTGTGACTTTTGTGTCCTGTTATTCCCTGTAGTATTCTGTAGGTATCCTCCAAAAACTGACCATACTTCTGAGTGATGGACAAGTTTGTGAGGTTTCCTTGGATGCTTCCCTCTCTCCTGGCCAATGTTTGCATCTTCAGCATTTAATACATGTTCTGAAGTCCTCAGCCAGCCTCTCTGGAATAGAGGAATAGAGCAATGTCCCTCAGGAAAAGCTGACCTGGCTGACTTCTCTGTTCCTCTTAACATACTCCCTATAATTCCTACATGTTTTCAAATATCTCATAACACATTACAGGGAAATGGCTCTATTATTTATCTTTGACCAAAGTCAGGATCAGAAATCTCATATAAGAAGTTGTAAATGTGTTAGGCATGAGCTATAAAGAAATTTGTTTTCCATCATATTGGAAGGTGGTAGACAGAGCTATTCATCAGATATCCTGTGCCTTAGCTGTGGCTTCTCCCTATGAAACAACCCTCTCATATACCCAGGATGATATTGTGGTCTTGCTGACACTAACTTTGGTTCCCCCACAAAATCTGCTATTTTTCAAACATATTATTCAACAGAAACTCATAGATTGTATAAGTCCTTTATGAATCATGCTGCAATGCCAAAGTAGGAAATGACTGTGACATAATAAGAATTGAACTTGTCAGAATTTGCAAGATCCTATATGGTAGAGAGAGTTCACCCACATGTTGTTCTCTGGAGACCAAAAAGTTGCACTGGGATTTGCTGCCACTTTTTCCTGTATGTGGCAACCTAACTTCTGATTTGACTTTGCAAATATGGCTATTAAATCAGAAATACAATTGTACATACAATGCACAAATTCTACCTCAAATCTATAGCCCACTTAAAAATGTTGCAGACATTCAGAAGGTACCAAATAAATACCAACTATTAGGTATAGACGTCAAGACTCTCACAGTACCAATTTAACCTACAACTCCTGCCTCATCACCCACAATTCCTATTGCTGTATTTTATGCTTCAGCTGAGCTGAATTATGAGTTGGCACTGATTATCATCCTCATCTTTCCACATCTGTGCCTTTGCTCTGTTGCTCTCCTGATGGACTCTACTTATGCTCATCTCTAAAATTCCAAGTCATTTCAGGTTCCATGTTGAATTTACCTCCTTCGCAAATCCATGGTTATTCTTCCCCAATGTGTACTGATGTTTCTCTCTTTGCTAAACCCTTATGGCACTTCATTAATTTTTTTTTTTTTTTTGCATTTTTCTGAATCTGCCTTTTGCTTCTGTATTACCATCATGAGCCTCTTGCTAATTTCCACTGGATTGTAAGATTTTGAAATCCGCATTGCACTCCGCAACCCAAATGTATTGGCTGATTTAAATTAGATATTTTAAAAATAGGAGAAATCCTGTTTTAAAAAGTAGAAGTATAATCTTCGAAGTGAAGCCAGAAGGAGTGGTTCACAAACTTTAGAAGGCATAGTGAAAGATAACTTGATTTATGAAGTCTGTGATAGGGTCAGGAAGTTGCATTTAACAAGTGACTTAAATGATTCTGACAGAGGTGGTCTGAGTGCCACACTTCAAGAAATAACTTCCAAAGAGAACACACAATGGCTAAAAGGAGCAAAGGCAGGCATTAGCCAGTGTGGATAACAAACAATTATTTATAATTCAAAACTTAACTAGTTCTGGCATTATAGTATAGAACACTGGTCCAAAGACAGAGGTGGTCATCTATAAATAATAAAAATCTCATAATTAAAAAAGTGCAGTGAGGGAAATTACACTGGACAATTGTTCTATACAACTTGGGAAATGGACATATAGAATTCTTTTTTAGAAAAAAAGTGAAATAAACTTTATTTAACTGATACTGTTGTCTGTAAGAATGGGAGGCATGCTACCCTGAATGAGCCTGATCCCGTCTGATCTCAGAAGCTAAGCAGGGTCATGCCTGGTTAGTACTGGATGGGAGACCACCTAAGAAGACCAGGTGCTGTAGTTGTAAAAAATAAAATAAAAAAAATGTAAGGTGACAAGGTCCTTGCAGTCTGTGAGGTCAACCAAGGGTTGCCTCACCTAAAAAAGAAAATGAATAAGAGGCAGAAATTTCACATAGATACCATGTAAGAAACTTATTTAGAAACAGTCAATATGAACATTAAATCATACACTGAGTTAAAAATGTAGGAAACAATCAAAACTTATAAATGCTAACTACTTGCAAAAAGAGATCTCTAATTGCACATAGGAGTTCGTCTTTTAATCATGCCCTGATTTTCTGTCATTTAAAAATATATATCAATTTTAAAACAAATTTTATATTTATAATATAAAATGTTATAAGCCTATGCAAGTTTTCTCAGGCCTAAAGAGCCTGTAGGTAGAGATAAAATCATACTAACAGCAATGGTTCAAATCTTGCTCCTACTTGCCTTTCTTGCAAAGGACTGTTTCCCATGAAAAAATCTGGGAGATTTTTTTAATACTTCATGCACCTGAGAGAATTCCAGAGGTATTATAAATTTTAAGAAATAGAACCTCTCTTACTATGAAGATGCTGAGTTGCTTAACATCATCTGGGTGCCACTATGTTTGCCAAGTTTCCATCAGCTCATCACTGAGTACTTCCTAGTCCACCACACATTGTAATCTCCTTCCACAATCAAGTCATTGGTATCACCAAGATGATAAATCTCTATGATGTTCTTTTGCAAAATGGAGAAGGCTGCTTCTTTGGTTCATACTACACTGAAGTATATTCGGAATGCTCTAGCTTAAGATTGATGTTTTATCGTTTTAAGCCCTTTGTGCTTACAAATAGTCTAATTTTCATGGAACTTAGATATAAACACAAAGATAGCTGGGCCAAGAAGCTAGTATGAATTACACACATGCCCACAACCTTCCCAAATACTTACACACCCAGTGTACCATGCACCAAGAGCTTCTCATTTCTCATGTCAATGATCTCTTGATCCTCCATTACCAATCTTTGTCCAATTTCATTTATAGTCCAATAAAGACCACTGCTACTAAAGAAATAGTTATGCTTTATTTTTTAAATTAAGAGTTCCATTTTTATAGTGAAAACATGGTTAAGTGGGGGAAGATGTTATACTGTTTAATGTATAAAATATAATTATCATACCTATGGGAATCTAGTTTTTTCTTTTAACCATAAGAATTTAATCCAGAGACTACCGACTACATGGTGAATACTTATATAAATTATGTAGGCAATGAAAGAAATAAAAGAATTTCTATAAGACAATGAAAAGTTTCAAATTGGTGAATATTTTTGTTTGGCCTGCATGGTATTTATAACATAAAAAATAATTAATCGAGAATAGCTAACTAGTAAAAATAATGATAACTGACATTTATTAAGTGCTTATTATGTAGGACTTTATATGAATTGAATTCATTTAGTCTTCACAAAATCCTATGAGGTAGACAGTACAGCAAGAATGCATACTTCCCAGGAGAACAATCACAGTGTACTCTTCATAGCCTTTAAGAGAGCACTATTTTTAACCTCATTTTCAGATGAGAACACTGAGGCACAGAGCTGTTGGGTTGCAGTAGAGTCACAGACTTGTAAGTGGCAAAGCCAGGATTCACACACAGGGTCTGAGGCTCTAAAGGCTGCCCTCTGCTATACTGCCTCTGACATCAGATTTCATGTTACGACTCCTATTTCTGGCATCTGAGGAAAAATCAGATGATCTGGCAATATTAACCCCTCATTTTGTCATGACCTTAGTGGGCTGGAGGGATAATGGCTGCTCTACTGCTCCAGAAGATGCACATAACCATTTTCGCACAGTCCATCATCCTTCTCTATTGTCTCCCTAACAGAGAACTCTTTAACATTATCCTTGCTGATTTTCATATAGTATAGATGAAGGAAAAGTAAAAGATTTCTTGAACCCAAAAGATAGTTCAAGGATGTTTGGTATTCTATTAGTCCTTCTTTACACACTCATGTCATCACTGGCTCTGGATGCATGTGAGTTTGTGAATTTAGATCTACGTTTTCAAACCAAGACAAAATAACAAATCTCAGAATTATACCTATATATAATTTAGAGTTTCATTCCAAGGCTGCAGAGTGTATAGATTTCGATCACAGGTTTTGGATTAGACAGACCTTTTTTAAATAACTGCTTCACCACCTGCATGACTTAGGATAATTAAACTTTAAGACCTGAGCCTCAGCTTTTGTTACTGTGCAATGTGTCTAATGAAATAAATAACATGTCCAACCTATCCACACTCGTCAAATAAATAAATGATTAAGGAAATAAAAATATTTTAAAAACTTTATAAAGTGCTAAGTAACTGCTGCTATTTTTACCGTGTTTCTGCAATTACTCTTAGTTTCATATTTAAGATTTTGGTTCTTTAATAGGAAAAAGAAAAGTGGTAATATTAATCACTTAAGGCTGCCTATACACTGATGATTTTGCCCCTGTAGCTTCTAATCAAGACGCTATAAGACGATGGTTAGATAATCTGCTAAAACTGAACTTTTCTTTTATCTATCAATGCTAAGGACAAATATCTTCTTGCAGAGATCCCTGGGAATTGCTACCAGCAGAGATCCCTGGGAATTGCTACTAAGATCCTGGTCAATGACTTTATTCTTCTAACAACTAAGATAACTTTTGTTATTTGAGTGTATTCTCCCTCTGATACCTTTAGAAAGTAATTATTTGTTTGAAAATATACATGCTGTTTCTTTATTGACAAAGCTTTTTCAGAATGTAGATGACACTAAAAATTAAAATATAATGTCCATTATTTTCCAATAACATGTATCTTTTTGCATTATAATGTTTAGATATTTGACTGCTGCAATATTAGATCCTTGCAGTCTAATATTAATGAGGGCCCAGCCAAGTGTTTTACAGAAAGCAGACATTCAGTAAATGCTCACTCACAAAGCAAATGAGTGGATAAATAAATAATTGAACGCATAGCAGGAAGTTCACTGTATTCACACTCATTTGCATGAAATAATATATACAATCAGCCTCAGCATCAAAAGAGAAAGAAAAAATAGATTAAGTCATGATCTCAGCAGTGCACCCCTCACTTCACTAGATTAAGGTCTCCCAGGATTTCCAAAGGTAAGCAATGAGATGCAAAGCTGGCTTTAGCTACTCCTTTGAGCATATAATGATTTCCTAAAGGGAACATGATGGTTCTTCATGACTGCCCCCATTAAATATACAAAGATTTCCTAAAGTTAACTTAAAGAGACATTTCTCATGGAAACTGGATGTAAAATCAAACTCCAACGGCTGCCCTATCCCACTGCATGGACCAACTGTTTCCAGAGAATTCGTAGAATGTGTCAAGATCAAAGAATAGTGTAAAACCAAGTTCCTTGAATGAGAAGCCAAGTTCCAGTGAAGCGTCTGATGAGAGCTTAGACTATTCCATAATTTAAAAATCAGCAAGACATCAATAAAAGCACAATTCAAAATATAAATAATTAGTAAAAATAATTTCAACAAATTACATTTTTATTAAATTTCTCAAAACCTGGCATCTGTGAGAACTCATTTTATATTTTAGTAAATATTGCTATTATTGACTCCAAAATATAAAAATATTTTGGTATGTTCTTATCTATTATAAGCATCAGATAGCAGTAATTTGGAGAGGAAAAAAGTAGATTCCAAATATAGTTATGATTTGATGCTGGAAAAATAATATGGATTTTAAATATTTCAATTAAAATTAATGTTAAGATGTATTAAAATATGAACAATGAGTGAAAGAAAAATCTAATATCTTCTGAAAAACAAATCATAGGGATTCTTTATTGTTTTCTGAGAAATGTCATATAATGGAAAATAACTGAAAACAGATAAAAACAATAACTTTCAATAATATACAATGGAGGAAAGCCATGTTTATTTAATTCTTCTCCCTAAGTAAAATAACGTTAGGAACAAAGTGCGATGAAAATTCTGTCTACGGTAAAACTAAAAATGGCTATAAATACCAAACTATCGTCTGCAAAAAACGCCTGTCAGATATTACACCACTTGGATTAAATCAAGGTAGATCTTAAAACTCAATATAGTATTTCATAGTTCAAATAGCATTAGCTGGAGGAATAAATGTTTTATTCCTGAAGTTGGTTGGTGGAAATCAGAGCATCAAATGATAGTTTTCACTAGACACACTGGAATCATTGAAACATTGTAAGTATTGCTGAAAACAAAAGCTATTGTTTAAAAGGTTTTCTTGATGAAATTTATCAAAATCTAAAGTAAAAGCGAGCAACACCATATGATACTTAGAAAGAATATGCCAGTTAAAGCTGGAAGACAAATAATGTCCAGCATGAATTACTAATCTTGAACAAAATAGAAAGATAAAATAAGAAATAAATTCCCATGTGATAATTAAAATAAATGAAAAAATGAATAGTAAGTTTAAAAGAAATAAAAAGTAAATGACTCAGAATATATTAACCCTATCATATAGTAATGAATTTACTAAAAAAAAGAATCCGAAGGAAATTGAGACAGAAACAGTAAATCATCTCCATATGTGGAATATTAGCATGATTCCTTATTGTTTCACAATAATATTTGGCATCATATACAATAGAACAATATTTACAATATTTTAAAGAAAGAAAATCATGTCACAGGAACTTTATTTCCAATTATTTGTTTTTTACATTGGAGGTTAACATTGAGAAGTAATATGATATACAGTTCTCGGTGAATCTATCACCCACGAACTCAGCTTTAAAAAAAAAATTGAAAGCTGTAATCACCAGAGCAAATAAATAAAAATAGAGAACTCAGAAACAAATACCTATGGTTGTTATGAATGAACTACAGTGAGCACTGAAGACCAATTTAAGTCTAAAACTATGGGAATATTGATTTAAGAACAAAATGTAAATGTGAAAGCAAAATGATAGGGTAGGAGGGGAAATGAATGTATGAGGAAATTTAGTAATGTTAATTTTTCCATTTTTTATGGTGGGAACTTTCCATCAAGATAAAACAAATAAAAATATAATTCACTTATGTATTGTATTCAAATATGTAAAACCAAGAGACTCAAAATGATTATAAGTTTAAAAATTGGGCCAAAACATAAAAGGGAAAGGTCAGCAAAAATAAAAATAAATCAAGTCATAAAAAAGATTCTACAAGACAATATAACTGGTATTTTATCAAACTACAAAAACCATACACGCGCAAAATACTAGAAGAAATAGACTGAAACACAATAATGTTTAACTCATTTTTATCCCCTTGAAAACTGAACATAAATTAAATAAAATAAAAGATCTAAATAAAATAATTACTAATATTAGCTATATAAATAGATGAAAAAGTAGACAGTCACAGAAAACGTTTTGCCCAGAAAACATACTAATAAATCATTTTAGTAAGATAAGTGGAATATATTTTTAAATAACTCTACATTTTAATTAACTCTAAATATGATATAAAAATCCTTCTATAGTTTATTTTCATACTCTTTCTTAACCAATCTCGAATCAAATAGAAAATGAGAACCAAATTGTAGAATACCTAGAAAACAGCAATAAAATAAATCTCTATTAAAAATATAAATCCACTAAAAAACAAAAGACATTGAAAAATGAACAGTCAACTCAAAAGTTAGAAAAAAATGTAGAGAGAAAGCATTATTAAGGATATAAGTACATATATTGTTGAGTTAGACAACAAAGTAAATAAACACTAATTTTAATATTAGCACCTCATACAAGAAATATAATTAAAAAGCATCCATATTAATTAATATGAAAGGGGAGAAAATAAATCTTACAAAATTGGTTATGAAATGGGAAAATTATTTAAAAGAGAAAATGTATTATATATGCATTTTCCATCAAGATAAAACAAATAAAATGTATGTGTTTATATGTGTATATATACAGACACAGACATCCATGAATGAAAATAGTTTGCATAATTAAATGCAGATAGATTTGAATACTAGGTTGAAATGGATCATTTTTCTTGAAGAATATAAATTAGAAAAATAAGAAGAGATATAAAACTTGAATATACGCTTGATAATAAAATAAACTGAGAAAGTTTCTAAAGTGTTAAACTCCAATCTTGAGCCAAGTTCTGACTTTAAATTGTAAGCAACAGGTAATCTCAAGACTATTTAATTCTCAGCCCTCATCGTACTTGACGTATCAGCAAGGTTTGAAAGAGATGGCTCTGGTTAGCTCTTCCATTCTACCCTTAGCCCTAACCTGAGCCTTCTCCATCAGAATGGGTTCTCATCACAATTAATGGAAACTATATTTTCCATTTGCTAAAGCAAACAAACTTCATCCCCATGATTTATTCTTCTCTTTTTTTAACATCACACATCTATTCCACTAATTTTATTGCCTCCACTTCAAAATATATCCAGTTTCTCTGAAATCTAGACTTTTCTCATTTCCCCTGTCACACCACCCTGGTCTAAACCACCATCATCTCTCATCTAGATTATCCAGTACCTTCCTCATTGATTTTCCAACCTCTGACCTTGCTTCATTTATTTTTTTGAAAAATTGTTCTCATCCTCCTTGCTCACCTATGGTATTTCACAACGAAGCAGCTATAAAGCTATTTTACAAAAAAAAAAAATCAGAACATATTATTTCTGTTAGACCCCTTCCAAAGGTTTCCCATCTCACTCAGAATAAAATATACCCAAATCATCCAGAAGGCCAAAACGACCTGACTTCCTGTTATTTCTCTTATTCTAATCTTCCTTTATTCTCCCCTTGCTCATGTTAGTCTAGAGTGAAAACAAATGACTACAGTAACTCAATTTGTCCTCTGAACTTCATCTTGTTGGACAAAACAAATTGCACTGACCTTGCTGACTTGCCAAAAAGAAGTTATTTGGTGGGGAAAAAAATTTCAAGGACTGTACAAAATAGCTGTGCTTTTCAAGGTCTATGCAAAAATACTTATTTCTTAGTAATGAAAAGAGATGTTCATGAGAAACCTATGACTTGTAAAATATAAATTTTCCTCCAATCATAATTCTTGATAAACAATTAACGTAACTCGAATGATCCTCCCCTCCCCCACAACCCCACCACCCACCTTTAAAAGCTCTGAGCCTAATCCCTGGATGGGATACCTTCTGGTTGCTGGCAGAAACTGTATTCCCAAATTGAATTCAAAACACTTAATAAATGCTTTTCTTACTTTGCAGCCTTGTCTTTTTCTCTCAGTTGACATTAGCTACACCATTCTACTAGTCTTTATCATGACATACAAAATATGTTCTGCCTTCAGGGTCTTGTCACTTGCTGTCCCCTTTTCTTAGAATGCCCTTCTCCCATATAACTGTATCTGTTTAGTTCAAATATCAGCTTCTTATCGAGATTGTACTTGTTTTCTATCGCTAACATAACAAATCACCATAATTTAGCAGCTTAAAACAACATGAATTTCTTACTACATGTCTATATAGGTCAGAAGTCTGGTCCAGCTTGCCTGCTTTCTCTTCTCTAGGTTTCACCATGCCCAAATCAAGGTATTAGCTAGTATAGGCGTATACCCTGAATCTTTAGGGAAAAACATGTTCTCAAGCTCATTCAGGTTGGTAGAATTCAGTTCCTTGCAGCTATAGGACTGACATTTCTGTTTTTTTCCTGGTTGTCCAGCCAACAGTATTTCTCATCTCATTAAGGTTGCTATCATTCCTCATCATGTTAGCAGCTCCATCTTCAAAACAAAAAGAGTTTTTCTTCTAATACTTCTAATTTATTTGACTCTCCCTTCTGTTAAACCCCTTCTCCTTCCAGCTAGAGAAAGTTCTCTGCTTTAAAGAATCATATGATTAAACTAGGACCACCCAGATAACCTAGGATAATTTCCCTATCATAAAGTCTATAACCTTAATTATATCTGTCAAGTTCCTTTTGCCATGTAACATAATATATCTATAGTTTCCAGGGATAAGAGTGTGCACATCTTTGGCAGATATAATTAAGGTTGCCTACTACCTCACCTTGACCACCTGTTTAAAATAGCAATTTTGCCTACTACCTCACCTTGACCACTCTGTTTAAAATAACAACATGCCATCAAAACACAAATGGCATTTTTTAAAGAAAAAGAACAAAAAAATCATCAGATTTGTATGGAATCACAGAAGACCCTGAACAGCCAAAGCAATACTGAGAAAAAAAGAACAAGGCCAGAGGTATCACACTCCTTGACTTCAAATTATACTACAAAGTGACAGAAATCAAAACAGCATGGTATTGAAAAAAAAAAAAAAAAAAAAAAAAAAACAGACACACAGATCAATGGAACAGAATTGAGAGCCCAAGAATAAACCCACATATATATGGGCAGATAATTTTTGACAAAGGAGTAAAACATACAATGGATAAAAAAAAGATTCTTCAATAAATGATGCTGGGAAAATTGGAAAAACATAAGCAGAAGAATGAAACTACACTGCTATCTATCACCATACACCAAAATTAACTCAAAATAGACCAAAGACCTAAATATAAGACTGGAAATGATAAACTGCATAGAAGAAAACATAGGTACTAAAGTCATGGATCTTAGTTTTATGGAGGATTTTATAAATTTGACCTCAAAGGCAAGGGAAATAAAAGCAAAAATATGCGAATTGGACTATATGAAACTAAAAAGCTTCTGCACAGCAAAAGAAACCATCAGCAAAAAAAAAAAAAAGAGGCAAACAATTGAATGGCAGAAGATATCTGCTAACAACGCCTCTGATGAGGGGCTAATATTCAAAATATACGAAGAACTCATACAACTCAATAACAAAAAAGCAAACAATCCAATTAAAAAATGGGCAGAGGACTCGAACAGACACTTTTCTTAAGAAGACATATAAATGGCCAACAGACATATGAATGGATGCTCAACTTTACTAGCTATTAGGGAAATGCAAATCAAAATCACAATGATATATCATCTCACACCTATTAGAATGACTATCAACAAGACAAGTAATGACAAATGTTGGAGAGGTTGTGAGGAAAAAGGGACTCTCATACACTGCTGGTGGGAATGTAAATTGGTACAAACTCTACGGAAAACAGTATGAAGATTCCTCAAAAAATTATGAATAGAATTACCATATGGCCCAGCAATTCCTCTTCTGGGTATCTACCCAACATTTTCGAAAACATTTATCTGTAAAGATATATGCACTCCAATGTTTACTGCAGCATTATTCATGGTGGACAGACATGGAAACAACCAAAGTGTCCTTCAATAGATGACTGGATAAAGAAGATACATATATACAATACAAGGTACATATACACAATAGAATATTACTCAGCCATAAGAAAAGATGAAATACTGCCATTTGCAACCACATGGATGGATCTTGAGATTATCATGCTAAGCAAAGTAAGTCAGATGGAAAAATTCGAGAACCATATGATTTCACTCATACATGTTATATAAAACTGAAAGTACCACATGAACAAGACAAACAAAAATTCATACACACAGACAACAGTTTAGTTCCTACCAGAGAGAAAGAGGGGAGTGAGGGAGGTAGATAAGGGCAAAAGGAGTCAAATATATGGTGATGGAAAGAGATTTGATTTTGGATGGTGAACACATAATTCAATACACATATAATGTATAATTGAATTGTACACTTGAGACCTTATAATTTTATTAACCAATTTCACCCCAATAAATTTAATAAAAAAGAAATAAAATAAAATATCAACAGTACTGATCATAATTTACTTGTAAAATTTTCTTATTTATTATGAACAAATAATATACAAACCCTGAAAATATAATTCCATGAAGTCAAAGATTATATATTTTTTCATTCACTACTGTATTCCTTGTATCTAAAAGGGTGCTTAGCACATAGTAGATGTTCAAATATTTACTAGATGATTAAATAACATTTAATTGTCTAAAAATATGGAGAAAAAATGTACATTTTCTGTATTAATCAATTTATTTAAAACAGAGTAATTCCTTAACAAAATTTGACAAAGATAGCTGAAAGAGAAAAAACATAAGAGAATGAAAGTATGAACATGAGACTGTGATTATTCCTGGAGAAAATAGTGGAATTAGTAGAGGATATACATAAATTTTATACTTTATTCTGAATAACTATTTATCACTTAAAATTTTTACAATAAAGATGCATTTAGTTATCAGGTAATTAAATTTAATAAAGATAATTTTTTTCCTCAAAACTAAAAAGCAAACCAAAAAATATTTGTAACTATAGTCAAATTGATAAAAATAAAAATTTTCACAAAAAAACAGTTGGATATTAAAAACATGGTTTTAATCTTAACCTGAAATATGGAAAAATAATCAATTTCTTAATCAGAAGAGTAGGGAGGAATAGTCATAAAGACATTATATTATATTCGATAACATAGGTTTTATAAACATTTGATATTGGCACATGGATAGACAGATTAACAGAATATAAACTCTTCAAATAGCACAAAATATCTAAGGGAAATTAATATATGATATGATTCATTCTATCCAGTGAGGATTTTTCAATAAGTAACATTTGGGTAACTTTAATGGTTTGAAAAAAAATGAATAAAGCTGGATCCATATCTCACACCTCATACACAAATATATTCTAGATAAAGAACAGATTTTCATTTAAAAAATAAAAACTGTAATATTTCTAGAAAAAACATAGGTGAATATTTTTATGATCTTAAGTTAGATAATGTCTTCCAGTGAAAGACATAAGTCCCAGAACCAAAATAGAAGCAATTTATAAATTTAATTATGGCAAAATTTTAAATTTGTGCAAAACAAGCTTCAACCCCATTAACAAAGGTAAAATATACATAGCAAATTTGATTAAAAAAATCTATCTCATATGCCTATATTATATACATAAATCATATATATGTGACAGAATATGAATTTTTCTTACCAAAAAATGTTTTTTGAAGTTACCAAAACTCAGATACAAAAATATGATCAAAAGAAATAAAGAGCATTACCTAGGAAATGAATTAAAATAGTCAACTGACATAAAATTAGAGATGCAAATTTGAACATTTAATAGCACTTTTACCAATGATATTGATGAATGTTAAGAAATATTAATATATAAAATTATCATGCACTTTAAGAGATACTGTGATGTGTGTACAATCATTTTGAAAGGCATTTTGATTGTTTATCCTTCTATCTACCTATCATCTATATGTACAAGAGAAAAGACTCTAGAAATAACACAAAATACATGAGAATTTACACTTTTTAATGAGCATATTTTTTGATTCATATTCATTCCATTCTTGAATATGTATAATAAACTCACATAAATATGTGAAGATTAAGTAGATTAATTTCACTGTACTCTATACAAACTGAAAATGAGTACATTTCAATAAAGCATTATTAAATAAATTAATGCACTTCCATATGATGGTATGCTTATAAAGAATGAGATAGCAAAAAATATATGAATAGTATACCATGCTTTTCCCCTGTAAAATTCCTCCTTTATAGTTAATAAATATCTTGGGGGAAAATACTTGGATACTATGCAAATATCTTATTTCTCTTCAAAGAGGGAAATGTATTTACCAACCAGAGTACAGTATTTTTATACAATTTTTATCTTTTGCTTTACAATGCACAGACGAAATACTGTTTTCCAAATTTAATTATATTAATTCTGTCCTTCTCTACTCCTTTCAGTGTGATTATGTTAGTGATCTGTAATACCATTAGACTAATTAGTTATAGTTGGCATTCCAATTTAGGTTCAAGAAATATCGTGAACTTGTGGTTTATCTAATTTTTTTCTTCTGCATTTTTAGGAGTAACACTTTTTCTAGAAAAGATTTCTTTCATATACAAAGAAAATACAAATAACTAAATCTCAAACAATCTCTAGTTTATGAATACATGCCTAAGCATGTCTAATGCAATTATAAAACTGAATTTTCAGGAAGAGACAAAATTCTAAGTATATTGCATACATGCACTTGGGTCTCTATAGTGAGACCTTGGTTTACAAGTTTCCACAATTTGATGCGGGATACTCAGCCACATTTTAAATGTCACTCTTTGCTGTCTTTACTGTCCTTTGGGCTCTCAACATAGTTATGTCTACATCAGCCTTGGAAATTACCCAGGTTTCTAAAATTTAAAATCAAGAAAAAAATAATTGAATAAATATAGTTCTATTTTGGTCTATGGTGAATTTAGTTCTCTTTGTAAGTGTCTTTACCATTCTTTCTATAACTGCATTCAATTTCTTAACTAATGTGGAGCTTTAGGGAAGAATTTCTAAGATATTTGGAGAATCAATGCAAGTGATTCTAAATCGGATTGTGCTGAGTTCAATGTAATTTACAGATGTGTTTGGATTCCCAAAATGTATAGGAGCATATTATATAAAGACAGATTTTCTTCTGTATTTAAATTTAACTGTCACTCATAAAACACACATAGCACTGTAGAATCAAAAGAACGATTTGAAACACCTGACAACTGTTTAACAAACAGTAATTCATTAAAACCTTGGGGAAGTTTTCTCTTCTGCACTATGAATAGCTTTTCTTTTACTCCTGCACAGAATGCTAATGCAGACAGCCTGTGATCAAAGTATACTGGAGATGTGCTTTAGGACAGGAAGTCGCCCCACATTGGTGTTTCTGTTTGATTCTTTTGCTCGGGAAAAAATGATACTTGCAGCGGAAGTACACACAGAGAAGGAGAAAGTGACAATTCTTAACAAGGAAATTGGGCAAGGCTGAGATGGTTTCTAATATTCTGATAAATCTAAAAGGTTTTCCTTCCCAGCTCAACCTTTGCTATAATATTTTTTCACTGCTGTGGGTGAATGTACCTAGAAGTTGACAAGCAGCCCACATAATGTGGCCTGGACTCTTATTACTGAAGACAGGCTGAAAATGCATTGCTTGCTCTGGTGCTCATTGTTGCAGCTGTTGCTAATGATATATTTGTTTTTGTTTTTGTTTTCATAACCAAGTGAGATGCTGCATGTCCTATGACAAGTCATGAATGTTATTCTTTTCAGATGTGGATCTAGATAATACTATCAGGCCTTTCTGAAATAATCTTCAATTGTAAATGGCTCTATTTTGTGTGTCTATACTACTGACTTTATACTTTAACATTATTTCCAAGTGCTTTTTAGGAGCATTTAACTCTCTTTTAGACTTACTTAAGATGAAAAAACATTTAAATTAAAAATTAACCCATCTTCTTAATATCTCAATCTGATATTCTATTTCATCTGTAACAGAGAACTCTTACATATAAATATATTTAACATTAAAAATCATGTTTTCAAATAACATGTAATAAAATGATATATGCACAATACAAATAGAAAAAATAAATAAAAAACAAAATTGTGATTTAATTTTGGTTCTATAAAACCATAAGTACCTCTACTTGTATTTCAAAATGTTAATAGAACTAAATAGAGTCCAGAAATAGACCCAAACATGTATAATCAATTATTTTACACAAAGAATCCAAGATAATACAAGTGAGCAAGGATAGTTTTCTCAACAAATGGTGCTGGATCAACTGGACATCTGCATGCCAAAAAATTAAATGATAAAATAGAAGGAACCTTGACATTACACTATATAAAAATTTAATTCAAAATGAATGATAGACTTAAATGTAAACCTAAATCTATAAAAGTTGTGGAAGAAAACAGGAGAAAATCATTATGATTTGAATTGGTCAAAGATTTCTTAGATATGATGCAAACAAAGAAATGAACATAAACAAAATGTTAAATTAGACTTCATCAAAATTAAAAACTTAATTTTGGTCAAAAATGTTCTTAAGAAGATATTGTTAAAAAAATGAAAAAGGAAGTCACAGACTGAAACAAAATATTATAAAACCAGAATATGTAAAGAACTCTCAAAAATCAATATAAAGGAAACAAAAAATAAATAAATAAAAGATAGGCATAAGATTTTCATAGACACTTCACCAAAGAAGAGATATATAAGATGGCAAAGAATAAAAGCATGCAGTTGACATCATTAGTCATTATGGAAATAAAAAGTAAAACTTCAATAAGATACCACTACATATCTATTAGAAGGGTTCGAATTAAAAGAAAAAAATACTGTATAAAATGATGGCAAGGATGAAGAGCAACTAGAATGTTCATGTATTGCTGATGGGAATATACTATGCTACAGCCACTTTAGACAAAGGCTTATCTCCATACATGAAAGTTCTTAGAAACCTTATTCCTGATAGTCAAAATGTGAAATAAAGCTATGTCTATCAATTGGTAAACAGATAAACAAACTGCAGTACATCCATAAAATGGAATTCTACTCAGAAATAGTAATTTAAAAAGCTATTGGTTCTCACAGAAACATGAATTCTTTCCAAAAGCATCATGCTCAGTAAAATAAGCTAGACCTAAAAAGCTGTGCATTGTATGGTTCTGTTTATATGGCATTCTGGAAAAATTAAACTATAGGGACAATAAGATCAGTGGTTGTCAGGGTCTGGGGGGAGGAGGATGGAATGGACCATTAAAGGATGCAAGGAAACTCTGGAGTGATTAAAATATTCTATATCTTGAGTATAGTGATGGTTCCATGACTTATAAATTTGTCAAAATTCATAGAAAAGCACATCTGAAAAGGGTGAATTTTACTAAAATAATACTTCAATAAACCAAGAAAAATGTCTAAATTACTTATTTCTTGGTGATCAAATTTTCTTCTATTTGCTGTGGTATAATTTCTAACATATATACTTTAAATATTGTAATGTGAATACTGGAAAACTGCATTTTTCTTAGCATTGTAAATCAATTCAATTGGAACTAGAGTCTAAAACAGGTTTCACAGTATTGGCCACTGGTCCAATGCATCTCCTATAGATGGAGAGCACAAATGAAAATTTTCTTTGGAAGAATTCAGAACTTGTATTTCAAAGCAACTTGCATAGATACTATAATGTAGAAAAGAAAGATCTTCTAAGGCCTGTCTATGAGGCATGAGAAATCTCTTCTTCAGCTTCTCCCCTTCTAAATTAATAGCTATATTTTCTTGTGATTTTTCAAAGAGGCTAAACAGACTATAATTACTCAATTTTTAGAGTTAAGAAACATGAATACTGCACAGTAAAAGTTAAGAAGTTCTTTATGGATAAAAAATTTTTTCCAGAGAAATAGCCATTGGTAAACATTAAAGAGGCATTCACTCTTTCAGGCTGCTGCAGTACAGTGTCAGGAGTCTCAAACTCACATGAGCAACAGAAATCAATGAAGCTAACTTGATGTAATGTGATAGGCAATGTGGAAAATAAGACTGTCTGGAGAACGCAACCTTTATAAAAGTGTCCATGTTGAAAATTTTAACACACTGCAATTTAAACAAAACAATTCTTGCTAAACATGGATGCTTGAATGCCCTTTTGACTTCTGGATTTGTGCTTCACAACCAAAAGCATAGGAATTTCTTTTTTATGTTTTATAAACTGGTTGTCAGAAAACAGATTTCATTTTCTCAAGGAAGCATTTTTTTCTTTTAAAATAATTTTAATTTTTTATCAAATTTATAAAAGCATTCAGTTAAAAATTATCCATAGGAAATAAAAGAAGAAATCACATGGAAAATCAGAAAAAGTTTTGAATTGAATAAAAAACAAAAATATTAGAATTTATAGGATGCAGCTAAAGCAGTGCTTAAAGGGAAATCCATGACTTTCACTGCTTACATTAACACAAAAGAAAGATCTCTAAACAAACACTTAAGCTTTCATCTTAAGAAATGAATATAAAAAGAGCTAACTAAACTCAAATTAAACAGAAAGATGAAATAATAAAGATTAAAGCGGAAATCAAAAACAAAACAAATAGAGAAAAATCAATGAATCCAAAAGTTGGTTCTTAAAAGATGAAAAAAAATGATAAACTTTAGCTAGACAGATCAAGCAAAAAGAAAAAAAGACTTCTCTCTCCCTCTCCCTGTCTCCTCCTACCCTCTTGATAATTCAGTAATGAAAGAGGGGGCATTATTCCTGACCTACAGAAACTAACAGGATTATAGGAGAATATTGTTATCGAAAAATTAGGTAACTCTGAATAAATAAATTTCTAAAGAGACAGGATTGCCAAATCTGGTGCAAGAGGATATGGCAACTGAATAAATCTATAATCAGAAAAGAAATGAATTTTGTGATTAAAATTTTCCCAACAAAAGAAGTCCTGGACCAGAGAATTTATAAAATGTATCATTTACTAAAGAATAAATGTTACCAATCTTTCATAAATTCTTACACATAATAAAGGAGGAAGCAACACATTCCACCTCATTATAAAAGGCTAATTATTACTTATGATACCAAGCCAAAGATACAATAAGAAAAGAAAATTGCTGGCCAATATCCTTCATTAATAGAATAAAAAATTAATGAGACTGTAGCAAAACAATCCCAGCAACACAAAAAGGATTATCAAACAAGACCAGGAATTAAAGATTGGTTTAACATTCAGTATCAATTACTATATTATGTTAATAGTATAAAAGACAAACTGTATTTTCAACAGAAAATACATTAAACAAAATTCAATTACTATTTATGATAAAGTATCTCAATAAATAAGGAATAAAAAAGAACTTCCTCAGCCTGAGAAGGGCACCTATGAAAAACCTACCACTAACTTCTTCCTTACTGTTGAAAGACAGAATGCCCTCCCTATAATATGAACATGGGGGCGTGTCCACTCTCACCACTTTTATTCAATAATTTAGTCCTGGTTATTGTAATAATATAAACTAAAACAAAACATAAAAGCATTCAAACTGTAAAGAAGAAGTAAAACTCTACTCGTGGAGGACGTGATCCTATTTTCCTACTTGTGAAAATGCACACACACACACACATACACACACACAGCACACACACACATACACACACACACACACACACTGATAGAATTAATAAGTGAGTTCAGAAAGGTTGCAAGATAGAAAATCAACTATATTCTCAATACTGCCAAGAAATAATTAGAAGAAAAAATTAGGAAAGCAATTACATTCAAAACAGAATTTTAAAATATTTATAAAAAATTTAACAGAAGATATGTACCTGGACAACAATAAAACACATTAATAAGAAAAACTGAAGAATATACAAATAAATCAATGAATATTTCATGTTCATGGATTGGAAGTTTCAAAATTGTTATAATAAAAATTCTCCCCAAATTAATCTATACATTCAATGTAATCCCTACCAAAATAACATTATCTTTTTATTTTCTAGATACTGACACTCAAGGAAAATTAGTTTGTAAATACAAAGGACCTCAAATAACTAGAATAACTTTGACCATTAAGAACAAAGTTGAAAGGAATTAAATTCCTTGCTATCCACTAATCAAAATAGTATGGTACTGTTGAAGTGAGAGGCATATAAATAATGAAATGGAATTGAGAGTCCAGAAATAAACACTTACATATAGGTTAATTTTTTTTTTTTTTACAGAGTTTCCAAAGCAATTCAATGTGTGGGGACAGCATTTTCAATGATTCTAGGACAGGTAGATATCCTAATACAAAAATATGAATGTTGACATCTCACACAAATATACATATATTAACTCAAAATGAAGTATATACCTAAAAATAGGAGCTAAAATTATAAAATTTGTAGAAGAAAATTTTCATGACCATGGGTTAAATTAAGAATTCTGAAATATGACACCAAATCACATAAAAGGAAAAATTCTATAAATCAAATCAAAATTTAAAGTTTGAGAACTTCAAAATACACCAATAACAAAATTAAAAGGCGAACAAGGCTTAAAAAAACATTTTTTAATCATATATCCAACAATGGACTTGTATCCAAACTGCATAAAGAATTCTTACAACTTAATAATAAGAACATAAAGAATACCATTTTTTAAAAAGGTAAAACCACATGAATAGACATTTCATCCAAGAAAAAATATGAAGATATAATTAACATATAAAAAGATGTTCATCATTATCAGTCTTTAGGTAAATATAAATTAAAACCCCAGTGAGATATCATTATGCTCCCACTTGAACAATATAATCAAAGAGACAGCAAACAACAATTACTGGAGAAAATATGGAGACTCTTATTTTGCTGGTGGGAATGTAAAATGGTAAATCTACTTTGAAAAATATTTTGTCAATATATGACTGAGAAGTCCTACTCTCATATATCTACCCAAGAGAGATACAAATGTATGTCCACACAAAGTTTTGTGTACAAATGTTTATAGCAAAATTATTCATAATAGTAAAAAACTGGAAACAATTCAAATGCCCATTATTCGGTAAAACAATAAACAAATTGTGTACAAATATTTATAGCAAAATTATTCATAATAGTAAAAAACCAGAAACAATTCAAATGCCCATTAATTGGTAAAACAATAAACAAAATGTGGTATATCTATACAATGGAATATTATTCATTACTGTGAAAGAACAAATTATTGGTATATGTGCTATAACATGGATGGAGCTTAAAACCATTATACTAAGTAAAAGAGGACAAACGAAATAACGTATGTATTACAGGATTCAATTTATATCAAAGCTCCATGAAGGGCAAAGATGATCAATCATCTGAGATTGATGATGGGAACACAGACTGACTTCAAAAGGGCATAAGAGAACACTTTGGGGTAACGGAAATGTTTTAAAGTTGAATTGTGGTGATGGTTGCACAACTCTATAAATTTATTAAAAATAATTTAATTGCCCTCTTACAATGCATAAGTTTATAACATGTAATTTATATGTCAAAAACTAAAAAGAAAAAAGAAAAATATAATATATGTGTTAGCGTCAGTTATTTTCTAACTTAAGAATTCTATACTATAGGAAAATGACTTCTAACAATGTTAAAAGAAAAAGGCTTCCTTTGCCATTTTCTTTCTTTTTGCTTGCCTAGTTTAATGTTAATATATGAGAATCCTCAGATTTTATTGAAGATTAAATAAACAGCAGGTAGTTCTACTAACTGTTCTGTTGTACATTTATTCTTTACTCCGGCCTTTTTCCAGCATGTCTTGCTGAACAGTGGATTAGGGCCTCAGAGGTATCAATTCTATGATATGAAATTTCACAAAGTACATTCCACCTGATGTTAATGAATGTTATTTCCTCTACACATAATCTCAAAACATTTTATGGATCAATAAATTGGATAACAGAGGGATAAAAATAAAAAATAAAATTTTCATTATTATAGAGCCTCTCTATAATTTATCATTTATCATAATTTTGTTTTGTTTTACAAAACATATATTACATGGCTGCGTGAAGTCAGTCAGAGACCCACTGACACCAATCAATGATCAACTACAAAACACAAGCATATGATGAAGTCACTATATCTAGCTGGCAGATAATAGAAAAGAGAGAGAGTACATGCATTTTGCTAGTCAGAGCTCCATCATATGACCACATTTAACTGCAAGGAGCACTGGAAATGAAGACCAACAATGAGCACATAAAAAAGAAGAACAAGAAGAAATGGATGTGACTGACATCTAGCCAGAGTTCTTTTTAATACTGAGGTTAACTCACTTGACTCTTTGGTTTGTACCCCCATGGGTTTCCCAGTGATGAATGGAACAGGACTACCGAGAGATATACCCTACATCTCTTCTACAGAAGATTATGAAGTATCTGACATAATTTCTTCAAAATCCCATGTTCTACTCTTCATCATCTGAGTCCTTTGTCCTCTAC
>NW_006442109.1:24004759-24009424 GCF_000325575.1 Pteropus alecto | reverse complement strand
ATATATAATGTTTTGCCTAAAACTTTCATATAAAATAAACCTATGGAGGAAAAATGTTTCTTTAAAGCACTTAAAAATTTTTCTCTAAATGCACAATGTGTTCATTATCTACATTTTTCTCAGTTCATACCTTTAACAACTTTTAAAAAGGACTATTGTTTGTGGATTGCATTACAGTTTTCACATCACTTTGACAAACAAAATTTAATCCCATTTAATCCTCATAATCTTCCTGGAAGGTATACAGAAATATCCCCATTGTACAAATAAACTACAGATAGTAAAGTACGGTATAAATTTTCACTGAAAAATAGTGTGACATATTTTAGGGACTACCTGGCAGAAGTTCCTGGTTCAAGTTAAAATCAGATAAGACTGAGAGATATTTCATATCAGTAATTTAGGGGCAATTTTGAGAACCACCTTTATGAAATAAAATCTACATTAAAAGAAGTACTTACTCATGTATTCATTACAATATAGACCTAAATTCACTGAGTATTTTTTTTAGGTCTTTGTGCTAAGTACTAAGATTATAAAGAGGTTTAAAAATCAACTTTTTATCTCATGCATAGAGCTTTAAATCTAACTGGGATGTCAGACCTTCTCTACTAAAGATCTCCTATTAGGAAATTCAAGAAGATAAGACTGGAGAGGAAAGAGATGGTGAATATTCGTGATTAACAAAGAAAAAATGTTAAGATTTTCTATAGAGGTAATGAGAGCCAATTATTTTAGAACAATTGTCCATATCTGATATTATCTATTTTTTTGTATACTCTTGATAAAAGATAAGGGAGCATTATGAACAATCATATGTCAACCAACTAGATAACTTAGATGAAATGGATAAATTCATAGAACATAAACTACAAAAACTGATTCCATAAGAAATAAACAATCTGGAGGATTGAATGAGATCATAGAAGAGGAAATACAATGACAGGGGCATATTCTTGGCTGAGACATCTCTGTGATAAAAGGTATATTAAGGGAAGAAAAACAAATTTAATTTGTTTGAAGAAACATGGCAGAGTGAGATTTGTCCCCAGATTTCTCCTCTTGAAACAACAATAAGCTGAACATCTAAAACAACAAAAAAACACCCAAACTCCACACCAGCATGTCTGAGTATGGGATCTGTGCATAAGAGCTATCACAAAATACATTTCCATTAATGCCCAAGCGAAGAAATAGTGCATTAAACACCATGAATGACCAAGGTGACATCTCAGAAAGAAAGAGAAAAATCTTCAGAAAACAAGCTTACAGACATAGAAATATGCGACTTAAATGACAGAGAATTCATGATGGTAATTCTGAAAAAACTCAGTGAGTTTTGGAACAAGTCATATCAACACTTTCAGAAATTGAAAAAACACCTAGATGAGCAGAGCAAGGAAATTGAAATCCTCAAAAAGAACAAAATAGATCTTTTGAAGATAAAAAAACACACTGCAATTATTGAAAAATAAAATAACAAGCTTGGGAAATAGAGTCGACCAAATGGAGGAAAGAATCAGTGATATCAAGGACAAATATCTAAAAATAAATCAGAAGAAGAGAGAAACCGAAGAATGAAAAATAATGAAAGAGAAATTCAAGAACTAGCTGATACCATCAGGAGAGGAAACATAAGAATAATGGGCATTATTGAAGGCAAAGAAAAGCAGCAGGGACTAGAAAGCATTTTCAGACAAATGGTTGAAGAGAATTTCCCAAATCTAAGGAATGAGCTGGAACTTGGAATTCAAGAAGTCAACAGAACACCCAATTATCTCAACCCAAAAAGGCCTTCTCCAAGACACATGTATTAAAATTATCAAAAATCAACGACAAAGACAGAATTCTCAGGGCAGCCAGGGAAAGGAAAACAGTAACTTATAAAAGAAAACCCATTAGATAATCCTCGGACTTCCTAGCACAGACCTTACAAGCCAGAAAGAATGGAATCAAATATTTAAACTATTAAGTGAAAGGAATTACCAGCCTAGAATAATATATCCAGCTACACTCTCCTTTAGATATGAAGGAGAAATTAAGACCTTTCCAGACACAAAAATTGAGGGAATTCTCCACTATAAGGCCTGCACTACAGGAAATACTGAAAGGGGTCAGCTGACTTAAAACAAAATGACAAAAAAAAATAATAATAAAAACATAATTAGGAGTAAAGTGACTATCAGACAAATAGAAGTAGAGGAGTGCAACCCTACTAAGAACACAGGGCATTATAAGCTTAAACGATAAGAAGAGAATTGCTATAGCAAGATAGCAATTAACATTCAGCATACATAGGGACAAATAGAGACAACAATGACTGAAAAGGGGGGATTCAAAGATCCAAATTCACAAATGGGAATGGAGATAAGGCATGCGCAGAAGAAAATGGACGACTGTGTATATATATAACTATCCTTTAGATATTCATAATGGTAACCACACAGAGAAGATTCAGAACTGAAGTATATAACACAAACAAGAAGAACCAGAGGCAAAACCCACAAAAGCCAACCAAAATAAAGAAAACAGATGCACAAAGACAAGCAAGCAATAGAAATACAGAGCTACCAGAAAGCAAAAGGTAAAATGGCTATAAGAAGACCTTGTATTTCAATAATCACCCTAAATGTAAATGGACTGAACTCATCAATAAAAAGGCACAGAGTTGCAGAATGGATCAAAAACAAAACCCAACCATATGCTGCCTACAAGAGACATATCTCAGCTCCAAAGACAAATATAGACTCAAAGTAAAAGGGTAGAAAATGATATTTCAAGCAAATCACATTCAGAGAAAAGCTGGAATAGTGGTACTAATATCAGTTGAAATAGATTTGAAAATAAAAAAGGTAAAGAAAGATATTGAGGGACACTTCATAATGATAAAGAGAATCATGCACCAAGAAGACATAATACTTACTAATATCTATGCTCCCAATCAGGGAGCCCCAAAATATGTAAAGCAATTGCTAACAAAACTAAAGAGAGAAACACACCAAAACACTATCATAGTACGGGACCTAAATACCCCACTGTCAGATATGGACAGATCATCCAAACAGAAAATCAATAAGAGAATAACATCCTTAAATGACACATTAGATAACTGGACATAATTGACATTGACAGAGCTTTCCATCCCTAAACAGCTGCTTATACATTCTTCTCTAGTGCACATGGAACATTCTCAAGAAATTGACCACATCCCGGAACACAGAGATAACCTCAACAGATCTAAGAGGGTTGAAATCATACCAATCATATTCTCTGATCATAGTGCTTTCAAACTGGAGATCAATTGCAAAAAGAAATCAGGAAGAACCACAAATATATGGAGATTAAACAACATGCTACTAAAGAATAACTGGGTGAGAGAAGAAATAAAAAGAGAGATCAAGAGATACTATGTAAGATAATGATAGCATAACATATCAAAAATTTTGGGACACAGCAAAAGCAATCATAAGAGGAAAATTCAAATCATTACAGGCCTATCTCCAAAAATGGGAATGAGCCCGAATAAACAACCTAACTCTTCATCTTAAAAAACTAGAAAAAGAACAAATGAAGCCTAAAGTCAGCAGACAGAAAGAAAGAATCAAAATTAGAGCAGAAATAAATGAAATTGAAAACAAAACAAAAAAAATAGAAAAAATAAGTGCAACAAAGAGCTGGTTCTTTGAAAAGGTTAATAAAATTGATGAACGCCTGGCTACACTCACTAAAGAAAAAAGAGAACAGACACAAATAAACAAAATTAGGGATGAAAGAGAAGAAATTATGACTGATATTGCAGCAATACAAAGATTCATACGAGAATACTATAAAAAAGTATATAATACCCAATTTAATAACCTAGAAGAAATGCACCAGTACTTAGAAAAATACAATCTTCCTAGATGAATCAAGAACTGGAAAATCTAAATAGACTGATCAGCAGTATGGAAATTGAAACAATCATCAAAAATCTACAAAAAAGTAAAAGTCCAGGACCAGATGGCTTTACCAGTGTTTTCTACCAAACATTCAAAGATTTAATACCTATTCTCCTCAAACTCTTCCAATAAATCGAAGAGGAGGCACTACTTCCCAACTCATTTTATGAGGCCAATATTACTCTAATACCAAAACCTGGTAAAGATAACACAAAAAAAGAAAACTACAGACCCAGATCTTTCATGAACACAGATGCAAAAATCCTAAATAAGATACAAGCAAACCGAATATAGCAACATATTAAAAAGATTACACACCACAATCAAGTGGGCTTCATCCCAAAGGCACAGGGATGGTTCAACATACACAAATAGATTAATATGATATACCACATAAACAAATTAAAAAATAAGAATCATATGATCCTATCAATAGATGCAGAAAAAGCCTTCCACAAGATACAGCATCCATTAATGATCAAAACACTTCACAAAATCAGTATAGAAGGAAAGTACCTTAACATAATAAAGGCCATCTATGACAAACCATCAGCCAACTTTATACTTATTGGTGAAAAACTAAAAACCTGCCTTCTAAGATCAGGAACAAGGCAAGGCTGTCCACTATTGCCACTGTTATTCAACATAACATTAGAGGTCCTAGCAAGTGTAATCAGGCAATAGAAAGATATAAAAGGCATCCAAATAGGAAACGAAGAAGTCAAAC
>NW_006442109.1:23978707-24004019 GCF_000325575.1 Pteropus alecto | reverse complement strand
GAGAAATGCAAATCAAAACCACAATGAGATACCATCTCACACCTGTTAGAATAGCTATCATCAACAGGACAAGTAATAACAAATGTTGGAGAGGATGTGGAGAAAAAGGAACCCTCAAGTACTGCTTGTGGGACTGCAATCTGGTACAGCCACTATGGAAAACAGTATAAAGCTTCCTCAAAAAACTAAGAATTGATCTACCATATGATCCAGCAATCTCTCTACTAGGTATTTACCCCAAAGACTTGAAAACCCATATACGAAAAGATATTTGCATATCTGTGTTCATAGCAGCATTATTCACAGTGGCCAGGACATGGAAGCAAGCAAAGTGTCCCATAATAGATGATTGGATAAAGAAGCTGTGGTACATATATACAATGGAATATTACTCAGCCATAAGAAGAGATGAAATACTGCCATTTACAACAAGATGGATGGACCTCAAAATAATCATCCTAAGCGAAATAAGCCAGACAGAAAAAGCTGAAAATCATATGATATCACTTATATGTGGGATATAAACCTAAAAGCAACAAATGAACAGGATAAACAAACAGAGATTCATGGACATGGACTATAGACTAGTGGTTACCAGAGGGAAAAGGGTTGGTGAAGAGGGGGAAGGAAGATGGGGTAAATGGGGTCATGTACAGGGAGTAGGAGGAGGGTGAGGTGGGTAAAGGGGATCAAATATATGGTAGCTGAAGAAAATTGGACTTTGGGTGGTAAACACACAATGGAATATACAGATGTCAACTTATAATGTACACCTGAAAATAATATAATTGTATTAACCAATGTTACCCCAATAAACTTAATTTTTGAAAAGTTAAAAAAAAAATAAAGCCAACTTTCCCTGGCTTATAAAAAAAGAAAAGAAAAAGAAATAGACAATCTGAATAGACATGTAATGAGGAATTAAATTAACTTAAAAACTTCCCACAAAGAAAAACCCAGGTCTAGGTGACTTAGTTGGTAAATTCTACCAAATGTTTAAAAAATTAACATATATTGCTGGCAAACAAACAAACAAAAGAGAGAGAGAGAGAGAGAGAGAGAGAGAGAGAGAGAGGGAAAAGAAAGAAAGAAAGAAAGAAAGAAAGAAAGAAAGAAAGAAAGAAAGAGAGAAAGAAAGAAAGAAAGAAAGAAAGAAAGAAAGAAAGAAAAAGAAAGACAGACAGACAGACAGACAAACAAAAGAAAATGAGAGTATACTTCACAGGTTAGCCTATGAGGTCAGTATCATGCTATTACCACAACCTGACAAATACATAGTAAGAAAAGAAACCAGAAAGCAATATTTCTTATGAATATAAAAACAAAAATCCTTAATAAAATATTAGCAAACCAAAATCCACAAGACCTAAAAAAGATTATACGCAATGAAGTAGTGAGGTTTATCCTACAAATGCAGTATTACTTAATATCTAAAAAAAAATTATTGTACTAATCCATATTAATAGAATAAATGACAAAGGAACATGATCTCAATAAACAGGAACGAGAACTTGACAAGACCTAGCATCCTTTTATGATAAAAATCACTCAAGAAACTAGCAATAGAAGGTAACCTCCTTAACTTAATCAAGGGCATCTATGAAAAACTAACATGTAACAGCATTTTCTATGGCGAAAGACAGAAAGCTTTTGACCTAAGGTCAGGAACAAGTATGTCTGTTTTAAATAATGCTGTAGTAAACATAGAGAGGAATATATCTTTTCAAATTAGTGTTTTAAATTTCTTCGGATAAATACTCAGAAGTGGAATTGCTGGGTCAGAACGTAGTTTTATTTTTAATTTTTTTAGGAAACTCCATACTGTTTTCCTTAGTGGCTGCAGCAATTTGCAATCCCACCAACAGTGCATAAGTGTCCACTTTTCTCCACATTCTCACACTTATTGTTTGTTGATTTATTGATCAAAGCCATTCTGACAGGGGTGAGGTGGTATGTCATTGTGATTTTACTTTGCATTTCTCTGATGATTAGTGACACTGAGCATCTTTTCATATCTATTGCCATCTATATGTCTTCTTTACAGAAATATTCATTCAGGTTTTCTGCCCATTTTTTAATTAGATTGTTAGGGTTTTTTTAGGTGTTGAGTTGTATGACTTCTTTATAAATTTTAGATATACACCCCTTATCAGATGTATCATTTATGAATATCTTCTTCCATTCAGCAGGTTTTATTTCTTTTCGTTGATAGTACACATATACAATGGAATGTTACATAGCCTTAAAAAATAATGAAATCTTACCATTTGCAATAACATGAGTAGACTTAGAGGGTATTATACTAAGTGAAATAAGTCAGACAGAGAAAGAAAAATACCATATGATTTCATTTACATGTGGAATCTAAAAAAAACTAAATTAAATTGACAAATAAAACAGAGACACATAGATACAGAGTGTTGTTTGCCAGATGGGAAGGGGGTTAGGGAGTGGGTAAAAAAGCTGAAGGGATTAAGACGTACAAATTGGTAGTTACAAAATAGTCACAGGGATGTAAAGTACAGCATAGGGAATATAGTCAGCAATACTGTAACAAATATATATAGTGCCAGGTGGGTACTGGACTAATTAGAAGGAATCATTTTGTAAATTATATAATGTCCAAGCACTATGTTGTACACCTAAAACTAATAAAATATGATAGTTAATGTCAATTATAATTGAAAAAATAAAAAACAGATGATAAAATGTAAAGCAAACAAACAACAACAGAAAAAAACAAATATGTCTGCTCCAGTCACTTTTAGTCAACATTGTGGAAGAGATACTAGCCAGTACTATTAGACAAGGGAAAAAGCAGGCATCTAGATAAAAATACATACATACATATATACATATATACATACATACATACATACATACATACATAAAATTATATCTCTCCACAGATGACAAGATCTTTCATAAAACAATCCCAAGGAATGACAGATAAAAAATAAAACTATGAAAACTAATTAACAAGATCAGCTGGTTACAGGATGCAAGATCAATCTACAAAAAACAATTTTTATACACTATCAATAAACAACCCAAAAATTAATACTACAATTCCATTTACAATAGCATCAAAAAAATATCAAATTCTTGGGAGTAAGTTTAACTAAAGTAGTGAAAAACTTTTAGAATGAAAACTACAAAACATTGATGAAAGTAATTCAAGGAGACCTAAATAAATGGAATGACATCTCATGTTCATGAATTGGAAGACAATATTCATAACATGGCTATACTCCCCAAATAAATCTACATATTGAACAGAATCTCTATCAAAATCCCAGCTGGCTTTTCTGCAGAAATTGAAAACTGATACTAAAATTTATATGGAAATGCAAGCATCCTAGAATAGCCAAGACAATCTTGAAAAAAAAGAAAAAGTTGGATGATTCACTTTCTAATTTTAAATCTAACTATGGGCAGTGAACACACAATGCAATGTATACATGCCTTACTGTTGAATTGTACACCTTAAACTTACTGGATTTAGTTAACCAATGTCATCACAATATAAAAAAATAAATAAAAAGAAAAATAAATAAATAAAATAAAATAATTCATTAAAAAATAAAACTTACTACAAAACTCTAGTAATCAAGACGGTATAGTATTCACATAAGGATAGACTTAGACTACTGGATTAGAATTGACAGTCCATAAATAAACCCTTACATTTATAGTCAATTAATTTTTAACAAAGATGCCCAGTCAAATCAATGGAAAATGCAAGTTCTTTTCAACAAATGGGTCAGTATAACAGGATATCAAAATGCAAAGAAATAAAATTAGACAAGTTGCCTCTAACTATATACAAAAATTAACTCAAATCCATCTTCACCAAATATGAGCTAAAACTATTAAATTCATAGAAGAAAACATAAATGTAAATAAATCTTTATTATCTTGGCTTAGGCAATGGTTTGTTAGATGTGACACCAAAAGTCACAAGCACTAAAGGAAAAAGAGATAAACTGAACTTCATCAAAATAAACACATTTATACTGTAAAGGACACTAGCAAGAAAGTATTTGCAAATCATATATATGACAAAGAACATATATCCAGAACACATAACATACTCATACAATAACAAATATACACAGGGCTCAACGATTTAACACATTTCCCATTTTCCCTGAGAATAACTCACCAGTGGCACTTGTGGCTGCAGTGTTTACCTTGAGGTAACTTGAGGATTACAGTCTTAACCTTATCCCCAAAGTCTGCCATGAAATAGCTCACTTTTATTATTACTTTCTCATTGCTCTACTATATCGATAGTCTCTGGAAACAAATGACATTATTCTATTTATAACATTCTGTTTTTAGTAGTGGTATTTCCATTTACAAACCATAGTAATTCTCAATCGCTGAAAACGTCAAATCCTAGAAAACATACCATCCCTACTAGCAGTCCTACACGTGATGTTAACATCATTCTCAAACAATTGTTAGCCGAAAATTCATTTGATGAATCCAATTTATGTATAAATTTCTGTTACATCAGGTTGAGACAAATTCTGTTTAGAAATAACTCCAAGAATAGTTTTTATATTTTATTTTCATATTGAAAGCCTGTCAGATTTGCTTCAGCCTCCAAGAGTGTGTTTAAATTAAATTAATGCTGGCAGCAAGCTGCCCTTTTTTTTCTAAACAGAAAATGGGGGGAGGTGGGAGGTAGACAGGGTAAAGGGGGTCAAATATGTCGTGACAGAAAGAAATCTAACTATGGGAGGTGAACACACAATGTAAATATATATACACACACACACACACACGCATATATATATAACAGTAAGATACATATATATATATATATCTTACTGTTAAAGAGTAGACCTGAAACTTACTGGATTTCGTTAACCAATGTCACACAAGGGGGGCCAGCTGCAAATGCATTTAAAAAACAAATGCAATATATATATATGCCTTACTGTTAAAGAGTAGAGCTGAAACTTCCTGGATTTCGTTAACCAATGTCACCATAAAAAATAAATTTAAAAAAATAAAAATAAACAGGAAATGGATTAAAAAACAAATAAGCCAATTTTTAAAATTGGCCAAGGATATGAATAGACATTTCTTCAAAGAATATATAGAAATAGCCCAGAAGTACACGAAAGGATGCTCAATATCTTTAGACATTAGAAAAATACAAATCATGCCACAACGAAATATCACTCTGGTAAAGACAAGGTTTAACTTCAGTAGCTGTCTAGCTCCACCTTTCATGAACTTTCCTTCCCATCCTACTCCAAGCCTTCAATCAGTCTACAAAATATACTAACAGGAGGGTAATAGAATTATACAATTACAGGGGGCACCATTTACACTGCATTCTATTGTAATAATGTGCCCTGGATTTCTGCAATATCTTAGTATTGCCTCAATATGTATAAAATTGGAACAATGAGAAATCCTCAATGGTAGTAACATAGCAAGATGGCAGAGTACCAAGCTCTGGACCCTCCTCTTGCTCACAAACATACCAATTCAGCAATAATTCACAAATCAATTTCCTTTTTGAAAAATCTAGAAACTAACTGAAATGCTCTTGCACTCCAGGAGGATGTGAAATCAGACTCATCGTCGGCAGCAGGGAGATTTGGGAAACCATCTCACCAAAGTGTCTGGCCCAGGCACAGTGTTTTATGAACAGAAAGCGACTTCCTGGCCCTCATCTTCACTTAATGTATGGGAGGGGTTAATACATGCATCCAGTACCCTCAACTTCTGTGTGGGGGCTCCCCAGAGGACTGACTTTTGTCTTGCTTGTCTTGGAACCTTGATTATCCCAGCATAGTCTAGCCACCTGGGGAAAAAGTGGAGATGCAGGCTTGGGCTGGTAGACACCATAGAGCCTTACCCTGCTCAGCACCCCACAAGCAAATAAAAAATCCAAGTTCACAGCTTACCTCTAGAGAAGGAAAGAGTTGATCTGTTCATCCAGCACTCCAAATTCTCTAGAACCGCCCAAAGAAGTCTGCCATTCTGGAAGCTCTGGTGGGTCCAGTATAATATAGTTATCTGAGAGAAAAAAGAAACAGTGGCTTGGTCTGGTAGACATCATAGACACTTCTCCCCTTGCTCAGCATATAGTGAGTATATAAAAATCCCAGCTCTCAGCTTCCCCCAGGGAGGGAAAATGTTGAAGTATACATATAACACTCAATCTCTCCAGGGATGCCCAAAAACTGGCATCTGAGTTTCCAGTCTTGGAGCTCTGATAGGTATGAAATAGTCTAGCCACCTAGGAAAGAATAGATGGTGGTTTGAACTAGATGCCATAGCTCCCTCTTCCTGGCTCAGCACAGAGCAAACGGACAAAAACCACAGCTGCATGCTTATCCCTGGAGAGGAAAAAAGTTGGCAGAGACCCCCAGAATCTCAAGTTAGGCTGATTGGTGGGGGTCTTTATCTGCACAAGGCATTTGTGAAGACTGTGAGAGGTGCCTGCTTTGTCTAATGCACAGAAAATTCTTGTAGATGATTAAATTTAAGTTATCAGCTTAAATAGACTCTTATAAGGTATTTTATGTAAGCCTTGAGGTAACCACACACAAAAATAATGCCTATACAAGTTACATAAAAGAAAAAGAAAAAGTATTTCAATACAAAAAATCAAGACTCAAGGAAGACAGATAAAAAGGAAAATACAGACAAAAGAAATACAAAACTAACAAAAAACAGCTATCAAAATGCAATAGCAAACCCTTTCCTACCAATAATTACTTTAAATGTAAATAGATTAAACTCCCCAATCATTACTGATTACTGAATGAGTAATAATAATAAAAAGACCCAACTATATGTTGTCTACAAGAAATTCACTTTAGAGTTAAGAATGCACATAGGTTGAGTAAAGAGATGGAAAAGATATTTCCTGTAAATGGTAACCAAAAGAGAACAGGGATGGCTAAACTTATGTCAAACGAGGTAGACGTCAAGTCAAAATTGTCACATGAGACAAAAAAGAATATATTATAAGTCACCAGGAAGACATAAATATATATATATATATCCAACATCAGAGCACCTACATATTTAAAGCAATCACTGGCAAAACCAAAGTGACAAATAGACAGCAATACAATAATTGTAGGAGATTTCAATATCATTCTCTCAATAAAGAAGAGAACATCTAAACAGAAGGTCAATAAGAGTATTTGAATAATATTAAATATCAAATAGATATAACAGACAACAGCAGAATATACATATTTCTCAAGTACACATGTATCTTTGTCAAGGATAAATCACATTTTAGAGCACAAAACAAGTCTTAACAAATTTAAGAAGATTGAAATCAATCAAGTATCTTTTATGATCACAATATAATAAACCTAAAAATCAAAAGCAACAGCAAAACTGGAAAATTCACAAATATGTGAAAACAAAAGCACATCCTCTGGAACAACCATGATGTTAAAGGAGAAATCAAAAGGGAAGCCAGAAAACATCTCAAGACGAAAGAAAGTAAAATACAACATAGCAAAGTTTATAGAATGCAACGAAAAGAGTATTAAGAGGGAAGTTCATAGCAATAATGCCTACATTAAAAAGAATAAAGATATCAAATTAACGGCCTAACTTTACACTTCAAGGAACTAGAAAATGAAGAAAAAACTTAACCCAAGGTTAGCAGGAAAGAAAATAACAGAGCAGAAATGACTAAAATAAAAATTAGGAAAACAACAGAAAAAAATCAAAACTAAAAGTTATTTTGGAAAAAAAAATTGACAAACCCTTAGACTAAGAAAAAAGAGAAAAGACATAAATATATAAAATCAGAGAATAAAAAAAGAGACTTTAAAACTGGTATCACCAAATTAAAAGGATCATATGACACTATTATGAACAATTATATACCAACAAACTGGATAATCTAGAAAATGGATATTCCTAGAAATATACAACCTACCAAGCCTAAATTACGAACAAATAAAAAGTCTGAATAGACCTATGACTAGTACAGAGATTGCATTATTAATCAAAAACCTCCCAACAAATAACGCCAGGATGAGATGGTTTCGATTATGAATTCCACCAAACATTTAAAGGGAAATAAACACCAATCCTTCTATTTGAAGTTTAGATGAAAAATGTAGAAACACCCAGCACATGGACTTACACATCAAGCAAAATAATAGAAGTTATTATATTATTATGTGTTTTGTTGATATTTTTGTATTGTATACTTTCTTCTTTTTCTTAATTTCAGTTTCACATATTCATCTAACAGTATTTGTTGAACAGCCATAATAGGTCATGAGATATTCAATAAGTACAAATTGATTTTTAATTAAGGGATACATTTGATAGTTCCTAAATGTTCCTTCAAGAACAAAGAATACGAATATTTGTGTTCGTAGACGTATCTTACTTCAGCATATACAGAGCAAATGAATAGTTGAGTCACTAAAATATTTCAGGCTCTAAACCCATTCTTAATGCTAAGAGTATGAATTTTCAATATCAGTTTCATGAATTATAGAATGTTGATACATAGTGATTAAGAGCATGGGCACTGAAATCAGACCTCAGGAAATTAAGTCCCCACTCTGTCCCTTCCTAGCTTTTTGAACTTAGACAATTTACTTCAGAGTTCTCACCTTTAGAATAGGAGTACTAACAGAGCGATCTCATAGGTTGGCTTTAAGGATTAAATACATCAATTCGTGTCAAGCCTGGCACATTGTAAGCATTCAATAAATGTTAACTGTTTTTGTTTTCATTACATAAACTTATTTAGCCCCCTCATCACTTAGTTATACAAACACAGAGTAAGACACTAAGGAGTATGATTTTAACTTCTTAAAAAATATTTCAGTTTGTCTCAAATTTTTGCCTTTAATCTCCTTTGGTGAAGGCTTTAAACATTATTCTTACCGTGGGAGGCACTATTTTTTTTTCCTTTTTGAAAGTGATTATAGTTCTTCATGTCTTTTTTTTTTTTAATAATTCTCAAAGATTTCCAGACCTCCCGAGAAAATTTCTCACATATTTAATCAGAAATAGAGGGGAGAATAAAAGCACAAATCTTGAACAGACTGAGAGACAACTACATAAAGAACAGATTCTCTGACAATGGAAACAAAAGGCTATCATAGATAACCAGAATGTCTTCTTTCATTTTTTGACCTTTAATTGAAAGATTAAGATAAGTAATTCCTGTGAGAAAGCAAAAGGCTGATTCACTTGCCCTGTAGCTTAAAGTAAAAAAGCTTCCTGGAAACTTTACTATATATTATGAATCACTCTCATGTCACTCTCAAAAGTTCATAGCTAAGTAAAATGCTGGAAATGGATTAATGGTGCTGTGGCAGGCATCAGGGCTAAAGAAAGAGGTATAAGGCCTCTAGATAATACATCTGTGCCTCCCTCAAGACATTTTTGTAAAGTTGATGTTTCTGACCTTAAGTTTTCCTGTCTCATTGTATCAGAAGAGACTGCTCTTTAAAAATTCCCACTATTTCAAAACATTCCAATTGGTAAAGTTATAAAAAGCCAAGTGCTTTTTATTTTCCTTTCAATATTCTCTATGCCTTTGGAATAACAGTAGTCCCCCCTTAACCGCAGGGATACATTCCATGACCCCCAGTGGATGCCTGAAACCGCAGATAGTAACAAACTCTACATATACTATGATTTTTCTTAAACATACATACCTATGATAAAGCTGAGTATATAAATTAGGTATAGTAAAACAACAATAACTAATAATAAAATAGAATAATCATAATGATATACTGTAATAAAATTATGTAAATGGCTTTGAGACCATTATTAAGTGTTACTTGAACATAAGCACTGCAAAATAAGGGTTACTTGAACATAAGCACTGCAATACCGACAATCAGTCTGATAACTGGGACTACTGACGGGGCAGGTAGCGTCTTCAGTGTGGATATGCTGGAAAAAAGGATGATTAATATAATGGGCAAAATGGAGAGTTACAGCTTGGAATTTCATTATGCTACCCGGAATGATGTGCAATTTAAAACTTATGAATTGTTTATTTCTTAAATTTTTCATTTAATATTTCAGACTGCGATTCACCTCAGGTAACTGAAACCCTGAAAAGTGAACTCGCAGTTAAGGTGGAACTACTGTATCTTGAGGAGGTATCCAAAGATAAGTCCTAAAGTACTAGTAATCTTTATTAAGGAAGTCATTGAAAATCCCGTAATAATCAGACCCTGGAAAAGAAACTGCTGAAAAAAGAAAAAAGTTGAATTTAAACCAATATCTGACATGTCATTTTAATAATCCAATTACATACATTTTTTTTCATCATTTTCGTCTAAGTCAAATTCATACCTTTTGGCATTTACTAACTATAATTCATCCATCTTTGTTATTAATCCTTTACAGATTTTAAAACTTTCATCAACTAGGTCTATCTAAATATGGAGTGGTTGGTAGCCACCTATCATACAAATTAAGGGATCATATTTTTCTCCCCCAAATTTCCATTCAATATACTTGACTCATACATTATTTAAAGCATTATGTTAAATATTTTATCATAGAGTGATATGGACATCAAAGAGTGAATCTAGTTAATTGAAGGTAGTCCAAGGTTTATTCAAATTCTATAATAAAAGGTAGCGTAAAGTTGGTAATATGTAAGTGCAAAAAATTCCATAGTGTCTAAGTTAGAGATAGTTCAATTATGGTGGGGAAACCTAGAAAGATCCTTGGATCTTGGATATTTCGAGAGAAAGAGAGGGAGGGAGGGAGAATACGAATCCTATATCTGGAAAATTCAAGGTGATATTGTACAGAGGGAAGAAAGTAAAATGTGGTTTGTGGAAGAGTGAATGAATTGAAGTAGGCTATGAAAACTGAAGAAGTAGGCAATAAAGAGAAAAAAAAAGTTTCAGTAGAGGCTGATGGTGTCTTAGTTAATATTAAACAAACTATTTAGCTATTAAGCCACAAAGGAGAGGCCACTTGTAGTAAAAATTACTTGGTTTTGTTATCAGAAAGACTTAGAGTCACACAATGCATCTGACTCTTACTAATTCTATGATGCTAAACAAGATATTTAATCTATCTGAGCCTCAGTTATTTCATTTGTAAAATGAGAATCTTATCTAATTTTCAGGATTGTCTAAAGTTTACAAGTGATATATGTGAAATATTTATCATTATGGTTCACAATATCTAGGCATATAATAAATATTATTAATAAGGAAATTAATCAACAGTTTACTATTTTATAAAACTATATTACATTATTTTTTAAATTATTATTATTTGCAGTACTAGTATTTTCACCAGGATTTAAGCTTCCTAAGGGCAGGGACTTACCTATGTTATTTACTGTTATATCCCTAGCGATTAGAACATTGCCTTGATTATAACATTTGATCAACATTTGTTAAATGAATGTATAAGTAATATTCATACTCAGTTTGTTACTACAAATACTCACTGTGAAAATAAAACTTTGCAAAGATTAATCCAGAAGTTCTATGTGGGAACTATTAGAATGAGAAAAGGTAGGGGCCTCCTCTGTGAAGATGCCATCACAATAACGTGGATGAGAAGTAATGCATGACTGTTGTGATAAGAGGTGAAACAAAAGGACAATATCTAAAAGGTGTGGTGGATGAAAGAAATGCCAGAATTCAGCAACTGATCATATGGCTGAAAAAAGATAGGCTGTCTCAATGCAAATTAAGGAGTTGATGATGCTGAAGGTTATGAGCCTTAGCACTTAGAAAGATATTGTTCTTAATTCACCAAAATGAGGATGTCAGGAGAAAGAGCTGATGTGAAAAGAAAGTGAGCAAGTCAATTCTAGGTACTATATTTGTATGTATGTGTATGTATATCTGTGTGTGTGTGTGTGTGTGTGTCTGTGTCTGTGTGTGTTTTCTATGCTGGGAATTGTGCAAAGAGTTTCATGTCCATTATTACATAAATCTTTCTCAAGTACTCATTCTTTACACAAATGAGGAGACTGTGGATAAGACACCCAGGGTATTACAGATGTGGCCAAAGTGTCTATTTGCACATAGAGTGTCTTGATCCCAGAGATTCTAACCATGAGGCTCTACCCCATAGTTTGAGTATGAGATGTTACTGGAGCATACAGGAGAGAAAGAAATATAAGTTGACCAATAATTCAAGTTAGAGATTCATCGTTTCACCATTATAATATTCCTATAATGCATTGTGCATGATTTTTAATTTTTAAGAAATTCCTTTCATATTATTTCTGGAAGTGGTTACACAATAGAATTCTTTGCTAAATGATTCCATATTTATTTGTTTAATCACAAATATTTATTTAATTCTAAGCAGAGGTTGGCAGAAATATGATTCAGTTAACTCCTGGTGTGGGTGTGGTAAGGACCCCCGTGGAGAAACGAACAGCAATGGAAGGGATTCTAGATGACACTGATCCTTCTCCAGGCTGAATATGACAATACTCATCTGATGTTTTACCATAAGCTTTGTAGGTTATTTTCTACATGAATTTCCTCAGAAACTATTAGAAATATATTCATTCAATTCTCTGTCATCAATGTCCAATTGTAAAATATAAATGGTGAAATGTCCTTAAGAATCCTCCCTCTGCCTCTTATTTATCCAAAGAACACATTGTCATTCTAGTCAAGCTTATAACTTTAGAAACATTTCTGATTCATCAGGGCCACTCTCTATGCTTATGCTTTAGTTACAATATTACATAACTCAACAAATGCTTAATTACAAATCAATTTTTTTCTTTTAGGAAATGATGTTTTAAGCATCTAATTGCATTATCATGTCCAGGCCAGTATGTCAGGTAACAAATTGGAAAGGTCATTCCGATAGCTTGATGTCCAAACAATAGTTTACACTTGATTTTACTAGACAAGAGGTAGCTCTGTCTCATAATCTACAGTGATACTAAAGTGGTCTTCGTTTAACTACCAGGCCTTGTGGAACAACAAAAAAAATAGATTCCACATCAGTCCTTTAATAGGTAGACAATGTTAAGTGTAAAATAGACTATGGGTCAAGTTTCTGCAAATAGATCTTAAGTCAGAGACTCAGCTATGAAGTGCTCATCATTACATTTTTATTAAACCTTGTATATGAGGTTAGTTCACAATAGTAAAGAAGTTTGTGTGTAGTTACGTGGATTTCTGCATGTCTCTATTGATTGCTCAAGATTTTTTTAATTCTGGAAAGGAAACCAAAAGCTTGCCTTCTTCAACTCTATATTCTTCAGAATCCTTAGCACAGATCCCTGCTTTTGATATGTCCTCAGTGAATGTTTATTAAACTGAATGAAAGTTGAGATTCTGAAATAATTTAAGCCAGAGAGAAGAAGCCCTAAGGATCCATAGTTTCAGTTATGAAAGATAAATAAGTCCTAGAGATCTACTATACACTATGCCTATAATTAATAATACTTTTATTTATGGTATATTTAAAAATTTACTAAGAGGGTAGATCTGATATTATGTGTTCTTAAAACAAAAATAATAATAATAAATAAAGATGGCAGAAGGAAAATATTTGGAGGTGGTGGATATGTTCATGGCATAGACTGTGGTACTGTTTTGATGTATACTTACCTCTAAACTCATCAAGTCGTACACATTAAATATGTTTTTTGTCACTCGCACCTCAATAAAGTAATTTTTAAAATTATCTTATGTTCTGGGCTTACACGAGGTACCTTGTCACTTAAAAATCCTTAGCTCTGGTGCAAATCAATGTTGGGTGATTTGGTTGGCACACACTACTCCTATGTCCCCTAACTCAGAAGAATCTGAAATTTGCCAGCACAGAGACAAATTTAAGCATGCATCAGTGTTGTAGAGCTGGAAACACGCTCGTAGTGAGGATCTCTGGTGAAAAAGAGAGGATTCATTTCTCAGGGATGATGTTTCCCATAGGTTTTCCCACCAGATACTTGCCAGATCTTGCACCCCAACCTTCTGCTAGAACTTTGAGATGTAGCGAGATAGATCTACTGTTGCTGTCATTAAAGTAGTAATTAAAAGATCCTAGGGAAAAAAAGCTGTTTAACAGACAGCTTTTTTTCCCTAGGATCTTTTAATTACTACTTTAATGACAGCAACAGTTTTTTTTTTCAAGTAGCATCAAGAAAAAGGGACACAGGACATGGTTCCATAGTGTTACGGTTAGCATGTCTAAATTTACATGCAGAAGGTCCTGGGTTGGCACCCCAGTAGAGGCACAGTCCATGGTCTATGGCCATGTCACACTGAACAAGCTTGATATCTGATCTCAGAAGTTAGGCAGGGTCGGGCCCAGTTAGTACTTGGATGGGAGACCACCTAGGAAGACCAGGTGCTGTAGGCATAAATAATAATAATAAAATTAAAAAAGAAAGAAAGAAAAAGGGACACATAAGAAGGCCTTTTATAGCAATGGCTTCCTTTATTTCAGGAAAGAACAGGTCCTCATATGCATTTGAGGCTCTTTCTGGATTGCCACACTGAATGGTTGATCCTGACCCCTTTCCAAACTTACTTCTGCCCTGGGTATAGAAAGAATATTGCACAGCCTGAGTATGGAGTCAATGCACAATGGAAGCCTGTGGGTACTCAGGAACTAGATTGTTATTACTCTAGCAGCTTCACAGTTATTAGAGAGAGGAGCTCTTTTCCTTGGGATTAATTTGGTTTATATTACAAAGGACACAGTGGATGAATGAGAATCTTTTAATTTTTTCTAGCCTAGTAAAAGCTTAGGTTATCCTTGAAAATGGAAATGAAAATAAAAAGGCTCTCTAGGTCTCATCTTTGAAAAGCATTTTTTGCTCTCAATGAGCATGGCTTCCATCAATTTAAGTTCTTTTTCAACTATCTTAAGCAAGTGCATTTGCAAACAATTAATAAAAATATTAAGAAAATAAAAAAAAACAAGTGATACTCATTTATTCATTAAAATGTCAGTATGTTCTCATATAAGAGTTCAATTTTTTGTTTTTGTTAATATCCATATAGGTGCCAATTAATTTAAGGACAGCATTACAGAGAAGGGATTTGTACCAGTGACTTGTAGAGAATATATTTGGTGTTAATCTATGTAAAAATGGCTGACTTTCATTGAATGCTTAATATGTGCCAGCAGTATAACTGCATTATGAAACTTAATTATCACAACAAATATCACAGTTGGGTACTTCCTTATTATATTTATTGACTAAAATATCAGAGCCTAAGCAGTTAAAAGCTACTTGCCCAAGGCCAAATGGCTAATATATGGCCCAAGCAGGGCTCAGAGATGAGTCTGTCTGATAACTGAATCATGACATTGAATCTTTTAACTCTTAGGACATATTGTTCTTTTGCTTCTGCTTACAAAATGATTTCCATGTATAATCTGTAGCACAACAGCATTAAGACATTAATAAACTCTATTACACAAAGAAATCCTGTATGATGCACTTACTCATCTATAACCTGAGTACATATTGGACAGACATTTAAAAATGATGTTGTTTTGTTAATGATGAGGGATTTGTTTATGTATGTGTTCTAGAGTGTAAAGCCTTGAAGTTGAGAAGTACATTAGTGTAGTAAGTAAACGGTGACAATGTGAAAGTGGGACATACAAAAGGAAAGGGTAACCTTTAGAGTTGTTAAAATAAGAAGAAAAGTTCGGTTCTATAACCATTAGCCTCCTAAGACCCTACCACCACTTTGGACCATTACTTTCTATACAATGAAGTTATTGGTGACTATATTCCTAAAGAAGTTATAACAAAATCCTAAAAATTTACTATTGTTTCCAAATCGAATTAGAAAATGTGCTTTGGTGAGAACAAAAATGAATAAAAACACATTTCCTTAAAATAGTCTAAATTCAGATATCACTAAATGATAAAAGTGATTATCATTCTCTCGATAATTATGACCTAAATTAACTTTATATTGTTCCCAAGTAGAGATTGATTTTAAACTTCTTTGACATATCAAATTACTGTTGAATCACGCATTAAAAAAAAAAAGAAAAAACTAGGTTTTTACAAAATAGATTGTAAGACCCTCAAAGGACCCACTATTGGCTCTTCTGTCAATAACTCTTGTCTTTGATAGACTAAAGTATATGAATTATCTAAAAAATGTGTATTAATACATTAAAAAATTCAATATTTATTTAAGATCAATTTACATTTTTCATTTTTAAAAAGTGAAGACCTTGTTTACAGGGTCAAGATGCTGGAATAGGTAAACACCTTGTTGGTCCCTCTCAGGACCACATCAAAATTACAACTAGGGTCTACAGCCATGCCACCCTGAACAAGCCCGATCGCGTCTGATCTCAGAAGCTAAGCAGGGTCAGGCCTGGTTAGTACTTGGATGGGAGACCACCTAGGAAGACCAGGTGCTGTAGGCGTAAAAAGTAAAAAATAAGGGATTGTTAGCTGACAAGGTCTTTGCAATCTGTGAGATCAACCTCGCCTAAAAATTTTTTTTTTAAATTACAACTAAACTACAGAAGTACTATCATTGAGAACGCCTGAAGTCAAGGTGAACAGAAGTTCCATAACTAAGGATATACAGGAGAAGCCACATTGAGACGGGAAGGAGGGGCAGAGACACAGAATGGTGTGGTCCCACATGCACGTGTGGTAGGTAAAAACCCAGAGGATTATTTTGGCTGCGGAGATCCTTCCTGAGGAGCAAGGGACCCCAGTCCCATACTAGGCTTGCCAGCCCATGGTTCCACTGCCGGGGAGAGGAGTCCCCATAACTTTGGGCTGTGAAAAAACAGTACAGATTGTGGCTGAGTGAGATAGAAGGCTTTGGGAGATCCTGGTGTTCCTATTAAAGGGCCTGCACACAAACTTACTCACTGACAGACTCACTTGCTCTGACCTCCAGCGCTAGGGCAGCAGCTTGAAAGGCACCAGTAATATATGAGGAACAATTGAATCATCTGGCTTCAGGGTGAGGGCTGGAGGGGCAGCTTTCTCCTAGACAGAAGTGTTTGCAGAAGGCAGTGGTCCTTTGTTGAGCCATCCCACACCTAGCATACAGACACAGGGGAGCACCATACTGAGTTGCCATCAACCTGGCAAACACCATTTGCCCCACCTTTATGATTCCCTGAGACTCTGCCCCACCCAACTTATGGGCCCACACAAGCTGCTTCCAGTGTCTTTTCCATCCAAACAGCCTGTCTTGGCTCATGCTGCAAAATCTCCTAGAATCTCTCAAAGGTTCACAAACCCCAAACAAGCAGCATCTGGCCTCCATGTTCCTTGTACTTCTTGCTAAGCATCTCCAAGCCCAGCACTAGGGGCAACCAGCCTCAGCTTGCAGCTTAGCCTCTCCTAGGCACCTCCAAGCCCAGCACAAATGGCAACCATCTGCAGATCACTTTGTAGTTCATACCAAGTGGCCCCAGGCAGTGCACAAGCAGCAGCTAAACTTGGCCTGCAACAGAGCACCTCCCAAGAGGCCCCAGAACCAACACAACTGGTGGCCAGCTTCAGACAACGCCAGAGCACCACCCAACCATCTCCATAAAAGACACACCAATGGGCAGACTGGGCAAGCACCAGAGCACTGCTAAAGCGAATATTGCTCCATAGGGTCAGTCCCTGCACAACAGCTCCTCCACTTTAGTTATGGTCAGTCCTCACGACCAATCATCCTGAGAGACAATCTCTACCACTGATGTGGAGACAGGAACCAGAGCTCAACTACAACAGGAGGACATGGAAAAACCCACACAAGGACACACCTGGAGCACCTGGCTCAGGTGACCAGGGAGACTAAGCCACTGGTCCCCACAGGACACCTACTATATCAGGCTACTTTACTAAGACTGGAAGGCCTAGCAGCTCTACCTAATAAAAATACATAGAAACAAAGTGAGGTAGCCAAAACAGGGGAGACAAACATGTCCCAAATAAAAGAACTCCAGAAAAAGAACTAAACAAAATGGAGACAAGCAATCTACCAGATGCAGAGTTCAAAACATTGGTTATAAGAATGCTCAATTATCTCAGTGAGAACTTGAACAAAGAGACTGGAAATAAAAAATGGATATAGAAAACATCAAAAAAAAAAAACCAGTCAGAAATGATAAATGCAATAACCGAAATGAAGAATACACTAGAAGGAATCAACAGTAGAATAGAAAAAGCAGAGGATCAAATCAGTCTTTTGGAAGATAAGGTAGCAGAAAACATCTAATCAGAACAGCAAAAAGAAAAAAAGAGTCCAAAAAGTTGACCACAGTTTAACGGGTCTCTGGGACAATATCAAGCATATCAACATTCACATCACGGGGATACCAGAAGGAGAAGAGAGAGAGAACAAAGAATTAAAAATCCATTTGAGGAAATAATGACAGAAAACTTCCTTAACCTCACAAAGAAAATAAACATACAAGCCCAGGAAGCACAGCTAGTCCCAAACAAGATGAACCCAAAGAGGCCTTGTGGGTCCCAGGCCTGGCTGGTCCCAGGTCTGGCTGTGATCCAGGCTCACAGCTAGGAATAGGATCCCGGATTTAGAATGTTACATTTGTGTAGTACAGTGTCTGTGCCTAAAATATGTAAACATAATTCAGCTTATTGTATCACGCATGTGTGGCTGAATGCCACTATTGTACTCTGATATATGTGGAGCCCATGCAGTCCCCTGGGGAGTAGAAGGGGAGCACAAGAAAGGGAGCAGAAGAAGAGCAGAAGCAGAAGTGTGCTCCCCACAACAGAACTGCACTCCTCGCAATAGAAACACGCTCCCCACAGTAAAGTTCATGCTTGCAGTTTCATTCTCATGTCAGCCCTTTGTACTTTCTTCCAACTGGGCGTCTCACTGCCGAAACCTTCCCTTCTTGGTCAGCTTGGCGCTGACAGGCTCACTCCTAGACACATCATAATTAAAATGCCAAAGACTAAAGACAAAGAGAGAATCTTAAAAGCAGTGAGAGAAAAGCAGTTAGTTATCCCCAAGGGAGCTTCCATAAGACTGGCAGCTGATTTCTCAACAGAAACTTTTCAGGCCAGAAGGGTTGCCACAAAATATTCAAAGTGAAGAAAGGTAAGGCCCTACTATCAAGATTACTCTACCGAGTGTTAATCTATGTAAAAATAGCTGACTTTCATTGAATGTTTAATATGTGCCAGCACTGTAACTGCATTATGAAACTTAATTATCGCAACAAATATCATAGCTGGGTACTTCCTTATTATATTTATTGACTGAAATATCATAGCCTAAGCAGTTAAGTTGAGTCTATCATTTAGACTCAAAGGACACACAAAGAGCTTCCCAAACAAGAAAAAGCTAAGGAGTTCATCACCACAAACCAGTATTACAAGAAATATTAAAGAGATTTTTTTTAAGAAGAAAAAGATCAAAAATAGGAATAATAAATGGCAATAACTACATATCTATCAATAATTACTTTAAATGTAAATGGACTGAACATTCCAATCAAAAAACACAGTGTGTCTGAATGAATAAGAAAACAAGACCATTATGTACAATGCCTACAAGAGACACACACAGATTGAAAGTAAAGGGATAGAAAAAGATATTTCATGAAAATGGAAACCAAAAAAAATAAAAGTTCGGGTAGCATTTTAGTTATACCAAACAAAATAGACTTTAAAACAAAGGCTATAACAACAGACAAAGAAAGACCCAATAATTCCACTTTTGAGTATTTTTCTGAAAGTAACCCAAAACACTATTTCAAAGGGACATGTATATCCATATGTTCATTGCAGCATTATTTACAAAAGCCCAAATATGGAGGCAATGTGGCTGTCCATCAATGGAAGAATGAATAAAGAAGTGGTAGTACATATATACAATGAAATATTACTCAGTCATAAAAAATTAAAATGAAATCTTGCCATCTGAAACAACATGGATGGACCTAGAGAGTGTTGTGTGGAAGAGATGAAGTCAGACAGAGAAAGACAATGTTATATGACTTCATTTATATGTGGAATGTAGAAAAAGAATAAATGAACAATCAGAAGCAAACTCAAAGATACAGAGAGCATTTTGATAGTTAATAGATGATGGTGTAGGCTGAGGAATGGTGAAGGGAGGAGGGGTTAAGAGGTACAATTGGTAGTTACAAAATAGTTATGGGGATGTAGAGTATAGTATGAGAAAAATAGTTGGTAGTATTATAATAACTATGCATAGTGTCAGATAGGTACTGGATTTATTGGGGTGATCACTTTGTAAGTATAAATGTCTAATCACTATATTGTACACCTGAAACTAATATAATATCGTATGTCAACTGTAATTTTTTTTAAAAAAGACCTTGTTTATAGTTAAGGGAAAGATTAACTCCATCTTCTTCACATCTCCATACACCCTTTTAAAAAATGAAAACTAAAGAGAGGAAGAACAGGATAGAGAGAGAGAGAAAGAGAACGAGAAAGAGATTTATTACTGGCATGCCTTGTCATATTGTGCTTCATTTCATTGAACTTTGCGGTACTGCATTTTTTTTTACAAATTGAATGTTTGTGGCAACCCCATGTTGAACAAGTCTATCGGCACCATTTTTCCAATAGCATTTGCTCATTTCATATCTCTGTCACATTTGTCACATTTTGGTAATTCCTACAATATTTCAAACTTTCTCATTGTTATATTTCTATGGTGACCTATGATCACTGACTTTAGATATTACTATTTATTTTGATTGATATTATAATTATTTGGGGCATCACAAACTGTGCCCATGTATGATGGTGAATTTAATGGATAAACGTCTTCATTCTGACTGCTCCACCCACTGGCCATTCCCAACTTCTCTTCCTCTCTTCAGACCTCCATATTCCCTGAGACATGATAATATTGAAATTAGGCCAATTAATAACCCTACAATAGCCTCTAAGTGTTCAAGTGAAAGGAAGGGCCACATATCTCTCACTTTAAAATAAGCTAGAAATAATTAAGCTTTATGAAGAAAGAATGCAAAAGTCAAGATAGGCAGAAAACTAGGCCTCTTGACTAAACAGCCAATTTGTGAATGCAAAGGCAAAGTTCTTCAAGGAAATTAAAAGTACTACTCCAATGAAAACACAAATGAGAAGAAAACAAAACAGTCTTATTGCTGATACGAAGAGAGTTTTAATAGTCTGGATAGAAGATCAAACCAGTAAGAACATTGCCTTTAGGCAAAGCCTAATTCAGAGCAAGCCCCTAACTCTCTTCAATTTTATGAGGGCTGGGAGAGGCAAAGAAGCTACAGAAGGAAACTCTGAAGCTAGCAGAGGTTAATTCATGAGGTTTAAGGAATGAAGCCCTCTCAATAACATAAAAGTGCAAGGTGGAGCAACAAGTGTTGATGTAGAAGCTGCAACAAGTTATCCAGAAGATCTAGCTAAGACAATTAATGAGGTATATACACTAAGCCAGGGGTCCTCAAAGCCCAGGCCACAGACCGGTACTGGTACTGGAACGGGGCTGCACAGCAGAAGGTGAACGGTGGGCAAACGAGCAAAGCCTCATTTGTAATTGCAGCTGTTCCCCAGTGCTAGCATCACAGTCTCAGCTCTACCTCAGGCCATTAAAATCTCATTGGAGCACTGGTCCTTGGTGCCAAAAAGGTTGGGGACCATTGCACTAAACAGCAGATTTTCTATGTAGGCAAAACAACCTTATAGTGGAAGAAGAGGCCATCTATGACTTTCGTAGCTAGCAAGGAGGTCAATACCTGGCTTCAAAGCTTCAAAGGACAGATGACTCTTGTTAGAGGCTAATATAGCTGGTAATTTTAAGTTGAAGCCAATGCTCATTTACTATTCTGACAATCCTAGGTTCCTTAAGAATTATGCTAAATCTATTCTGCCTGTGATCTATAAATGAAATGAAGCCCGAATGACAGCATTTCTGTTTACAGTATAGTTTACTAAATATTTTAAGCCTGCTATTGATACTTACTGCTCAGAAAAAAAAAAAGATGCCTTTCCAAATGTTACTGTTCATGACAATATATCTGGTCACTTAAGAGCCTTGCAACTAGAGTGTCCATATGAACTTGTCTGGGCAATGACATAAAATCTGAAGAGGCTGAGTAGGCCTTCTGGAAAAGATTTGTAAAAACACTATTCTGCTCTCTGCTCACTCATCCTTTTTTCTTCTTCCTACTCAGAATAAGAATGAGATACATAGAGAAGCAGCAGCCACCTTGCAACAAGAATGAAAAACATCTGCTAAAAACGACAGAGCAGGACGCTAAAATGAGTCTGGGTCTGGGTGACACCCTTGAGCAACAGCATCTGCCTTGGGGCTACTTAACTTGGCTTCTTATTACATGAGAAAAATAAAACTGTTTAAGTCAGTGTTAATCGGACTTGGTATTGTTTTCTTCCTACACTCCAAACTAATAAAACGAGTAAGAAAATCCATGGTTGTGGTAAACGTAAGAATATGACTCTATAAATTTTCTATAGCTGCTATAGCTACCAGCTTAGTGGCTTCAAAAAAATGTAAATATTATATTACAATTCTTTAGGTCAGAAATCTGACATGAGTTTAACTGGGTTAAAATCAAGGTATCAGCAGTGCTGTTTTTCTTTCAGGAAGATCTAGAGGAGAAAACATTCTTTACCTTCGCCAGCTTCTAGAGGCCACCCATATTCCTTGTCTCATTCCCCTTTCTCTGTCTTCAAAACCACTCCTTGGTAGTTACATCTCTCTCTGGCTCTAGCTTTTAAGGACTCACATGATGAGACTGGACCTAAATAATCCTAGATATTCTTCCCATATCTGGGTCCTTAACTTAATCACATGTGCAGAGTCCCTTTTACCAGGTAAGGTAAACACTCACAGGTTCTGGGGATTAAGATGTGGCATCTTTGAGTAGCTATTATTCTGTCTACCACAGCAATACAAATAAAACCATATAAATTGTGAATTACATGACCCTATTTCCTGGTATAACTCAAGTTTCTTGCAAATAATAGAAGGATAATGAAAAAAAAACTATCTTACCAGACATGGGAAGTATTACACTATTTTTTAAAATTTCCTACTAAAGAAATACTATTATGTCAGCAATAACCTACCAATCCAGGATGGATAATGAGCCTGAACTTCCCTAAAATTGGGAAAGCTAAAAATTGAATTAGGCAGAAATAATGAAAAATTCCTATTATTCACACATGGGTTGTTGCAATTTTTCAGCAAGACAGATTACAGAGGTAGAAAATTTTATAGAACAAATGACTGCTCAGGAAAAGAAGTAGTTTTAGAAATCAGAAAGTGAACATTTATACAACAACTTATGTAGTAACAAATATTTAAAAATCTTGTACAATTCATAATATGAGTTTTCACATACATCATCTCACTTAATCTTACATCTTTTGTAGGAGAATTTGAGGCGCATTTAACAGGTATTTTTGATTATACTCTTCTACTTCATCTTCTACATCTGGTAAACCACCAAACCACTTGATTCTTTTTTCAGAGAATCCTTTTGGTTTCCATGTCCTGGCTTACGCACTGTCAACAGTCATGCCTAGGTATGACATAACTTAGTATTTAGGTTACCTAGTTTATTTGATCTTAAACTCTCACCCCTACAATATATCCTATATGCTGCTTCCAGAATAATATGACAAAAAAAATTTTAAGTATTCTAGATTTGTCATGTATATACTCATTTACAGGAAGCTTAAGAAGTAGCCATCTATCTTTTGGTGTAACACTTCCAACGGTAGATAATGCTATGTGTTGCAAGGCTCTCCATACTGTATAGCATTGGTAGACTTTTTGATTATTTGGAAAATATTCTTTCGTATTTTTATTGAACTTCCTATATTTTGCCTTTTTAAGCCACGTGTGCTAAATTAACTCTTCAGCATAATAAATTTTCAAATATTTGAAGACATTTATCATATCTCTTCTAAATAATATATTATCTCAGTTAAGCAGTACCTGTTTCTCCAACTCTTCCTCATCACAACTAGAAACTCAAAATTTTTCTACTTTCTTTTGGATACGTCATAGTTCATGAATAATACACTGAAAAAAATTATTGTTTGAGTTAAATTGAGTACTCCTATATTGCCTCTGATTACTATGAGTTCTGTGGCTTTTATGTTATATTTTCTTCCATGATTTTTCATGACCTACTTTCAAAGATGATATCTGTTATTCTAATCTTTTACAATTTATATTTTAAGTAAATATTTCTTATTATACATGTAATAACTGTTCATTGTAGAAAATAAAGAGAAGTAAAAAGAAAAATAAAAACCATAACCTTGGCATTCAAAGAATTATTAACCACTTGAACCTAAATGAGAAAGTCAAATTTCTATTTAATAGTACCTTAAATAATTTGAATCAATCTTCCCACCAAGGACAACTAAAACAATTAGATAGATAGATGTCCATATATAATGTCAGTTACACAATCAAAATGCTCAAGCCAACAGGAGATAAGACTACATAAATGATTAAAAGAAGCAACAGACAAAATAAACAGAATAGGGACTCTAGATATTGGAATGACTCACATATTTTAATATAAGAATATAGGAATTTTGAAATAAAATTAGTAACAATATGAAGGGAGTTAGATTTAAAAGAGAAAATATAAGATATTAAAATTAAGAATCCAATGAATACATTTAAGAAGATAGTATCTCTCTTAACCATAAAAGCAAAAGTCTTTAATGAAATATTAGAATATCAAATCCAACACTATATAAAAAGAATAACACACCATAGCAAAGTGTGCTTTATTTCAAAATTGCAAGTTTGACTTAGCACTTAAAAATCAATCAAGACAATTCACTTCATTAGCAAAATAAAAGATAAAAACTATATGGTTCTTTTAATAAAGGCAAAAGAGCAGTGGATAAGTTTCATCACCAGTTTAATCTAAAAACTCCAAGGAAAGTTCAAATATAAGAAAATTTCCTTATCACAAAAAACATCTACAAAAGGCATACTAATAATATATTGAACAATTTCTCTAGATCCAGAACAAAACCAGAATGTCAACTATCTTGATTTGTTTTAGATATTGCACTAGAGATAAAGGCAAAAGAGCAGTGGATAAGTTTCATCACCAGTTTAATCTAAAAACTCCAAGGAAAGTTCAAATATAAGAAAATTTCCTTATCACAAAAAACATCTACAAAAGGCATACTAATAATATATTGAACAATTTCTCTAGATCCAGAACAAAACCAGAATGTCAACTATCTTGATTTGTTTTAGATATTGCACTAGAGGTCTTGGCCAGTACAAAAAAAAAAAAAAAAAAAAAAAAAAAAAAAAAAACTTCTGGTCAGGCCCAATCACAGACC
>NW_006442109.1:23973387-23978309 GCF_000325575.1 Pteropus alecto | reverse complement strand
AAAAAAAAAGAACAATAAAAAAAGACTTCTGGTTCAGGCTAAAATGAAGTAGCCCCATTCATCTTAGGCTCTGCCTTTTACAACTAAAAGCTATGGACATAAAAAAACAGGAACAGAAAGACAGAGAAAGATGAAAAGAAGACAAACTGCCTTGGGACCTTGAGACTTTGGGACTTGAGGACTAGAAGGACAGTGAGTTCCCTGGTTTCCTCATTGGTTCCCACATATCCCAGCAGGATGCTGCAGAAGCCTCCAACTCAAAACTTGCAACAGGCACAAAAAGAGTTCCAAGAAAAGCTTCTTCTGCTTAGCTAAAGGACCAGAAAGCAAAAATTCTTTTTGGCAATCCCCACCCTACTCCAGTCAAACACCAGCAGAAAAACTGTGCCACCACGCAGCAAGGTTTCCATGGGCCTGAACAGAGAGCTGATCTATCCAACCCAATTTCTACCTGGCAGAATCAGGCAGGGGCTTTCTAATTCTCCTCTCCAGTGGTGCGGGTAGGGCCAAGTTGGAAGCTAATCTTCCATCTCCTACCTAGCCAAAGCCGACAGCACTGCAATTCTGTGATCAAGTGGTGTCAGTTAACTGAGTGGAGAGCTGATCTTCTATCTCCCTATAGTGGAAGCAGATGATGATGCTCTGACTCTCTGATCTACTACCTGGGAGTGGGATGTGCTGGTACTTCACCAGGTTAGTGTTGGTGAGGTCCAGCTGCAAGCTGAGCTTCCACTCCTCCCCAGCAGTGATGAGACCATACAAGGAGCCATGAATCAGGACAGATAGATATTCTGTTTTCCCCACCCCTGGTGTTACCAGAGCCCTATGGGGAGCTGAACTTCCACATTCACCAAGCAGCAATGAGACTGAATGAGGAAGTATAAACTGAGGCTACCAGACACTAAACATAGATCCCTATCCTTACATGCTCATACAATATGCAAAAGTTTACTTAAGATGGATCATAGGCCTTCAGGTGACAGGTAAACAATAAAGCTTCTTGAAGAAAATAGGATAATATTTTCATAACTTCAGTGTAGGCAAAAGATTTCTCAAATGGTACCTGAAACAACTAATCATTTTTAAAAAATAAATTATCCTTTGACTTCATGAAAATTAAAGTTATTTATCAATCAAAAGGTGTCATTAATTAAGTGAGAGGACATTCACAGACTGGGAGGAGATATTGCAATTTACGTATCCAACAAAAGACTCAAACCAAAATATATAAAACATTCTTGCAAATAAATTTTAAAATAATTTAAATAGACAAATATCTTGAACAGGAACTTCATAACGGGAAACCCAAATGTACTCAACTTCCTTACTTACAAAGGGAATGCAAATTAAAACCGTAATTTGATACTATTATATAAATTCCCTGAAGATTCTGATTCCAAAGACTGACAATACCAATGTCAGCAAAGATGCAGAGTAACTGGGATTCTCAAAAATCACTGTTGTAAGTGTACACATTTACATCATGAAGGATGAAAAACAACTTGGTTTCTTTATTCCCTTGGTGCCTACCCAGCTGAGCTTTGGACTGGCAGTGTCTGTATTCTTCCACCTAAGGTCAAAGTAGTTGTTGGGTAACCTCAGGTATGGTAGTGGCTTTACACTCTTACTAGCCTTGGAGAAGTTTTGACATTAAATAAAGTTTAGAGTTTTGACTATTGCACAAGGCTCTAATTATCCCATGGGACCCCTACATTTAATTATCGAATCGAGATAATAGTTAGTGCTTCTAAGTAACCATGTGACTCTTTATTAGTCAAAGGAAGCCACAAATGTCAGAAACTACTGGAATTTTTGCCTATTACTTGGGAATAGTAACATCCAGAGCATCAGTTTAAAGCAACAGGAGAGACACATGAAGTTGCTTCATAATTAAATTCCACATATTAATGCTTTTCCAACTTACCAGTCACATATGGAAGCAAAATATATGTTGGAAGGATACACACCAAAACCTTGATGTGCCTCTGGGATAGTAGCCAAAGGTAGTTCAGCATTGTATACTATCTTTCTGTACCTTTTATCAAACAACTATCTAAAGCAGCAACGTTAACCTTTTTTAAAAATTGTGGATATATGAGTATATGAACATTTTTTTTATTATTCTTGATACTTTTACTCTTCTTTTAAATTGGGACGCTTACTGTTAAATCAATGCATTCTTACTCTTTTCAAATCCTACTTTTATTTAATCCACAAAGACTTGTTGATTTATACTGCTAGCCTGAAAAATGGCCCTACTATTGGTCATTTTCTTAGTTTACAATCTGCTTTGAAACTTCAAAGGTCCTCACTAAGGCAGAAATTCAAAACTCTACTGCAATGATATAAATGCTAATGGGGAACTAAATGATATTGTTAGCTACAGCTCATTTTGCAGTTATAATTAGGGGCAGTCAGACATGGGCCTGTAACTCAAGAACTTAATGGGAATCCCTGAAGCAGAACTATTGAATTGACAAGTATGTCTGTAAGAACTAGACATAACACAACCCCAAAGGATCTTTCAGAGAAATGACTTCCTAAATTTAGAAATTGACACTCGTCTGTTTTATGGTTCCTTTTTAGAAAGAGATTTTTTCCTTACTTCCCAAACCACTCCAACACTTTATCAATATTAAATTGCTGTTTTGCTATTCTGTTGAAAGCTGCATGAAACCATTTTTGACCTTTGAAAAGATAGTGCTCTGAAAATGATCAGTATGCTTTGTACTTTAATGTAACCTAAATTAAACTGAGCCATCAGTTGGCCAGTTCCAGCTTGATGTCAAAACTTAAAGAAACTAAAACCAACACCTTACCCCCCAACACCAAAAAAGACCCTAGTAATTTATTTCCTGAAGCCTATTGATGAGACAACAAAAATTATGTTGCATAACAAAGAGCAGAACTTTCTAAAAGTCTTCGCCCAATTCTATTCTATAAATTCCTCTCATAGCACATCACCTACTCTACAAACTCTCTTCTATCTCTTTCAAAGTTTCAACTCACTATCACACTCCATCAGTACTCTGCTCCTCTTATTCTAACTCCAACCGCCACTTCTCAGATCTATTTTGTCCTTCATGTTTTTTTACTCTAAATGAATGCATCCTCTTTTACTAATTATTTAGTCTCTCCTTACCCATCATTCCAATCAGAGTAATAAAATCTCAAGGCTCAGTAGATCATAAAAAAAAATTTTCCTAAAGGAACTTGGGAGAAGGGACATAGAGTTGTCAGGTTTTGTAAATAAAAGAAAGGAAATCAAAGTAAATATGAATTTCATATATAAAAAAACAATTTTTTAGTATAATGTCTAAAGAAATATTTGAACATATTATACTAAAAATACATATTTGTTCTTTATCTGGAATTAAAGTTTAACTGGTATCCTCTATTTTATCTGTGACTCTTGAAGGGGGTATTTGTAAATATGTTATTATTTTTGTCCAAGTAATACCTATTGTTCACTTCGGCATGTTGTGATATTAAGTATTATGATAGTACTGCTTCAATTCATACGATACCCTACATTGGTGTGGGTTAGTTTTCTAAACTTTTCACAGGTAGCACTTTATATGTTTGATGCCTGTGGAAAGATACTGTATTATCATTCCAGGAAAACACTCCCACTTTTTATTGCTCATTATCAACAAAAGGACATTTAGAGGAAAATGTAAAGAATGTCATTTAGATCATCCCACCATTGAAAGGAAGGGCTCTCATCGCTGTCTTTGCAGCCAAAACCTGCATTACTAACACTAAGTACTCTAAAAGAGAAAAGATAAGGAAGATGGAGGAACACAACTTCTAAGATGCCTCAAAATTAAGCACAAGTATCATCGATGTGGTCTAGAACATTCAAATTTAATTCCTCTGCTGAATTAGATGTATGATCCAATTTTCCTCCTTAATCTTTCTTTAAAAAACAAAACAAAACAAAAACTCCCTTATTACCCAATAACTAAGGATTTTAAAGCAATTGACCTAAAGCTCCCTGTTTTAGTGGCTTTCATGCTAATGTATTTGGGTAAAGTTACTTAACTTATGAAGCAATAGTCTTAGGACAAATTTACTATTGTTATATTTCAATACTAGTTACACAGGTTATGTGCACTATTTAATAAAAGTAGTAGAAACACATCTTGGGGCAGATAGCACAGCACATTTAATTTTAGGAATTGAATAAAAACAGGTTGAGTAAAAAATGAGTATGATTTGACTTCTCTGGCTAACAATATATTAACTGAAGGATAGATTTTAAGAAAAAGGAAGAAGCTATGGGCCTATGTCCACAAAATTTATTGTTCTTAAAACATATCCCATTATTCAGAGCCTTTAGTTTGATAGAACAGAGGAATGTACTGCTGAAGGTTCACCTATGACACTAGCATATAGATAACTCTGTAGGTTGGGGATGCTGTTTTCAAGGATACAGTATATATCTCATAAGACAAAAGCCAAAATGTGGTTCTACTTTCTCAATTTGAGCCTAGGTACCAAAAAAAGAAGGTAGGACTGGTTTTTCTTCCTTTTACTCTTACTAAGCCAGTTGAAGAGTCTGAGTCCCATCTCTAAGACCTTGAGCTCAATGGATTTAGAGATCCTAAGGCCCAAGGGAGGAATGTTTTTATTACCAAACACCATCATGGTTCGGGTAATTTGGATATTGCTACCATTCATGGCCACTTTAGTTTCTATATATTGGTAAACTGACACTCACAGAAGGGGGTTATTTTACTAGTCAGGGTGATTGATCGTGATTACCAGAACCAATTGTATTGGTGCTATGCAATGGACACAAGAAATATTGTTTGAATCCCAGGGAATTCACAGTATTCCTTTGCCCAATAGTCATAATAAATAAGAAACTGCAGCCACTCATTAAAAACAAGACCACTGAGGACTCAGATCCAGCAGGA
>NW_006442109.1:23952364-23973366 GCF_000325575.1 Pteropus alecto | reverse complement strand
AATAAAGTGCTGTTTCATCCAACAGGTAAGAAACAGTATTCAATTGACATATTGGTAGATGTTATAGGCAATATGGAATAAGTATTGGAAAGTATAGGTATGACAGCTGAGGAGGAGTACCTCACTACCAGCTATAGAAATATAGCAGCAGATATGACTTATGTTAATTTATTGTTTTATGTTCCTTCATTTTTTTTCCCATTACCTGAACAGGGCAACTAACATTTTCAATTTAAGAATGAATTATTACTAAATTGATATCACTCCATGATAATATGGTACTTGATGTAACTTTGTATGTCCCCCTGTGTTGAATGTGTAATCTTTTACCCATATGAATCAAGAATGAGTGGTTATTGAAAGAAACAGGGGTGAAGATGTACTAAATAATTTTCATTTATCCATTATTTCCACTTTCTACTTTTCTCCATCTTGCTAGTGGGATATACTAGCTTGGAAATCTTGGGGAAGATATTCAGTGTTTTAAATATTAAGTTCTATCTGCTACATTATATATATATAAAAGATACACATAATATTTATGTAAGTTTTGAGGCATGCAAAAAATACACACCTAACAGTTATGTAAGTTTTAAAGTGCAATTTCTAATTGAGCATCCATGAACCCTTTACCCTAGAAATAACTAGATACCAACATTCTTAATTTTGTATTTTTCATTCCTTTGCTTTGTGTTGTCTTTTATAAAAATTCGTTTTCTCGTATATGAAAAAGATAATAACCTATCCATCAGCAAATCTCACTGGTTCAGTCTACCAAGTATATCCAGAATTTTATAGTATCTTGCCACTTCTACTTAAAACCCTAGAATCCCCTAGACCAAGTCACCAAGATCTCTTGTTTGAACTATTGCTATAACTTTGTAACTGGTCTCCCAGATCTGTTCTTTGTCTCCCTGCCTTCTATTATTCCCATAGAAGCTAAAATGATCATTTTAAAATGTAAAGCAATCATGTAACTTCTGTTCAAAAACCTGTACTCATTTCCCACCTTACTCAGAATAAAATCCTAACTCCCCACAGATTAGAAGCTGCTAAATCATCTTGTCATCATCTCCCTCTCTAACCCAAACTCTCCCCACTTGCCTCATTCCATTCTATTTCAGCCACCCTGGTCTTCTCTCCATTTCTCAAACTTCTCTGTTAACACTCTAACTTTTGTATTTATTGTTCTCTCTGTCTGGAATGCTCTTCTCTCACATTTCCCAAAAGCCCATTCCCTCACTTTATTTAGCTGTTTTTTTTTTTTTAATCCATCATTCCAGAGAACCTTTCCAGATGAACCCAGCTAAAATGGCAGTCACTTATCTCATTGTCCCATCACTCCTTATCTCTTTTCCCAACTTATGCTCTATACACATATTATGTATTTGCTCATACTACGTTATCCACCTTTATAATGTAAAAACAACAAAGACAGAAATTCTGCCAATTTTGTTCATTGCTATGTTTCCTGCATGCAGAGTAGTGCCTGGCCCAAGATACCAAACCTTGATACCCCAGTCTCTGGGTGGCTAAAGCCCCCAGCCAGTTTACTGGAAGCAGCCTTTTGTGTTTACTCCCAGTATACTAATATTATGAGTGCCTAAATGTACTATTATGTGATAATGTAAGATGTTGGAAAGATTGATTATAGAGAATAAAATGTGATATATATCCAAAAACTTTTATGACAGTCCTGCAAAACTTAAGAAAACACAGGAGATGAGCAAATTAAATACACAAAACATTGTGTCAACATATGTTTAATTCACAAATGAATATCTCTGGAAAATGAATGCTGTTTTAAGCATTCAATTTAATAATGTACCACACGATGATTTCACAAAACTTTCTGAATGAAAGTTGACACACAAATATCAATAGCAAGAGAAAAAAATTTGTAAGATAATGAATCTCTAAATGATCACTAGAATATCAGTGGAAGAGATCTGAAAATAATGGAAGCAGTTCCTGAGGATATTTTCTTCAGACAAACTGGGCAGAGACATGCAACTTTGGTTTATTCAAGTTATAGGTTTACAATTAGATTTACATTCACCTAAAGAAAAGCTCACCTCTGAAGAGAGCCAGATAAACATGTTTAAAATAATAAGGACAGATTCCATATAAGAATTCTTTAAGATGAGTCTATGTATAAATAGTTTCTCAGAGAACTATTATAGTTACAGAATTATAGTTACAGATAATTAGAGATGTTTGTCCTTTTTATAAAAACTTTCTGAAAGTTTTCAAGTACTATAATAAAACAATCCTTTTATATCAGCGTAAGATTTCTCCTATTTTTGATGTCTCCGCAGTAAAAAATGATAGTGGTGATGTCAGCTATCACCATCACCATTTACTTTAAGTCTAGCAAGAAAAAATAAAAATATAATAAAAATTAAAATTAAAAAGCATGAAGAACAGAGAGAAAAGTAGGTTATGACTTGCGAAGCAGCAGCACAAAGTATGTAAGGTTCCCCAAAAAGAGGATTCTTAGATGATCCCTCAGGTACAAATGTCATTAACTTCTTAGCTCACAGAATTGCACAAATGCAATAGCAACACTTTTTTTAAATGTGAAGGCACACGATAATTTTTTACTTCTATCATAACATTTTAATAATGCCCTATTAGTATTAGTGTCCTTGTCAGGACTCCTTATGAATTTTCAGCATAAAATGGAGCATAGTAATTACAGAGGAGTCATTAATCTATCAAGTAAATGGTAAGCAGTGTTCATTTCGTTCACATTTACTGTCACATCACAGTCCATAAAAATTACCAAGAAATCCAGACACTATCAAGTAAATTCTGACAAAATCTGTACTATGTCACAGTGAAAGGTTATACATATGGAAGCCATGCTAAGATACCTTTGTTGGTATATGTGTGGTGAATATTGTATAGTGAAAACCTGTATAAAATTATTTTTATTAAAAATTCATGTAGCAGCCACTTAGTAAGAGATTTTTTATTACGTATTGTTTACACCTCAAAAAGACGGGAGGACCTAAGTTGAAGTACTCATTTTGTTTGAGGATTACTTGTGTTTTGCTTTCAAGAAGCATTTAATATTTAACACAATTTTCTTACCTCTTATAATCTCAAACATGTTAATAATAATTTTCATCAGAAAAATACCATATATCCAAAGTCATAAAATTCAACACATTAAAACAAGGACGAAGATCCTTATGCCTAGAGAATTAGGGAAGCTCAGATACCCGCTCCCTCTCTTTCTGAAATTCAGAGCATTAATTTCTATGCATTAATCTTTTTGCTATAGAGTACTGGGCATCATCATTATTTGATTTTAGAACCTAAGACTTAGTCCTATTGAATCATTTCTTTGTGTCTGGCTACTTTCAATGTTTGAGGGATTCATTAATGTTGTATGTGTTAATGTTTAGTTCCTTTTTGTCATTGAACAAACATATAAATATACCATGATTTGATTGTAAATTCTCCTGTTACTGGACACTTGATTGTTTATAGTTTTTGGCTATTATGAATAACATATAAAATTTTTGTACAGCTATTTTTGTGGATAGATGGTTTCATTTCTCTGTGATATATAACTGGGAGTGGATCTCCTGAGTCTTAGGGAATTTTCTAGCTTATGGAAATGCTCTATGTCTTGATTGGGGTGGTAGTTAAGGAATGTCTCCATTTATCAACATTCATTCAATTGTACACTTAAGATCTACACATTTTATTTTTTATTTTATTAAATTTATTGGAGTGATACTGGTTAATAAAATTACATGTTTCAAGTGTACAATTCAATAATATGTCATATGTATACTGCATTGTGAGCTCACCACCAAAAGTTAAATTTCCTTCTGACACCATATATTTGACCCCCTTTACCCTTATCTTCATCTTTTTCTCTGGTAACCACTAAACTGTTGTCCATGTCCATAAGTCTCTGTGGGTTTGTCTTGTTTGTTTGTTGCTTTTAGTTTTATATCCAACATAGGAGTGAGATCATATGGTTCTCAACTTTTTCTGTCTGACTTATTTTGCTTACTTAGCATGATAAACTCAATGGTGTTTTCTATTGTACTATAGCATTCAATTTGTTGTGATTTCAAGAGGAGATATAAAGAGGATCCCTCACATTACCATACTTCTGAGGTCACTCCTACACATTTTAATGTATATAATTTCTTTTTAAAATATTTGGAATGTATTTCCCATTAGTTTACTCACCCATTAATAGCTTATTTATAATGGCAAAATTCAAGTACAACAAATTATCATCATTTATAGAGTAATTTATGTTATTTGTGGAGTTCTTATGTACATTATTATAATTTTGAATTTTAGTAGCAACTCTATTAGCTAACTATAGGAAATATTATCGCTCATTTGTAGACAAGGAAAGTGAAGCACCCAGACAAACAATAGTCTGACCAAGTCATATAACAATATGTATTAGGAGAGCTCAGTGTCCTTGGTCCAGTGGAGCCAAAATAATCAATACTTCACAGAGCTGTTTTTATGGAAATCCTTCTGCATAATGTTTAAAACATTTCCCAAGTGAACAGTTTTCAAAAAAAAAAAAAAGCTTCTAATTATAACCTAATGTACTGTTAACTTTGAACTAGATGCAATGGTGGGAGACATTGCCCTTTAATGATTATCTACATGTATTTAAAGTTAACAACCTCATTTACTTCTTTGTTCACTGAGGTAGTGCTGGAACAGAAGAGATTTTGGACTTGCACACTCACTCTAGGTTCCATCTCATGAAACTTTTAGAATGCTGAGGTAGAACTGGTAGGAGTTATTGGATTTACCAGACCAAAGAGAATAATAATATCCTTCCAGTACTAAAGCTGTGCTCAGAGCAGATGCTCATCTTTAATACAAACAACACTTGATATAATTCCTTTATAAATCAGTTATATTATTGTATGGCTACCACTTTTAAATTAAATTTACTGAGGTGACACTAGTTAATAATATGTTTCAAGCGTATAATTCTATAATATATCATCTGTTTATTGCACTGTGTTCATCACCCAAAGTCTAGTCTCTCTCCAACATCCCCTTTACCCTCTTCATTCTGTCCCCATCCCCTACCATCTGGTAACCTTCTAACTGTTGTCTGTGTGTATGAGTTCATTTGGTTTGTTTGTTTATTTGTTGTTTTGTTTTATATCCCACACATGAGTGAAATTATATGGTTGTTGTCCTTTTCCATCTGACCTACTTCACTTACATGATATTCTCAAGATCCATCCATGTTGTCACAAATGGCAGTATTTCATCCTTTCTTATGGCTGAGTAGTATTCCATTGTATAAATGTACTACACCTTCTTTACCCAATAATCCATGAAAGGATACTTAAGTTGTTTCCATGGCTTGGCTACCATGAATAATGATGCAGTGAACATAGGGAAACATATCTTTACGAATAAGTATTTTCGAATTTTTCCAGTAGATATCCAGAAGAGGGATTGCTGGGTCATATGGTAACTCTATATTTATCTATTATTTATTTATTTATTTATTTATTTATTTATTTGAACGTTCATATTGTTTTCTATAGTGGCTATACCAATTTATAGTCTTACTAGCAATTTATGAGGGTTCCCCTTTCTCCACAGCCTCTCCAACACTTGTTATTTCTTGTCTTATTGATAATAGCCATTCTAACAGGTATGAGATGATATTTCATTGTGGTTTTGATCTGCATTTTCCTTATAGCTAGTGAAGTTGAGCATCTTTTCATATATCTGTCATTTGGATGTCTTCTTAGGGGAAGTGTCTGCTCAGGTCCTCTGTCCAGTTTTTAATTGGATTGTTTATTCTTTTGTTATTGAGCTGTATTTCTTTATATTTTAAAAATATCAGCCCCTTATCAGAAACAGCGTTTGCAAATGGCTTCTCCCATTTGGTTGGTTGCCTTTTTGTTTTGTAGATAGTTTCTTTTGCTATGCAGAAGCTACTTAGTTTGATGTAGTCCCATTAATTTATCTTTGCTTTTACTTCCCTTGCCTTTGGGATAAAGTTCATAAAAGCCTCTCAGAAACCAGGGTCCAAAAGTTTAGTACCTAGGTTTTCTACTATGTATTTTGTTGAGTCGGGCCTTATATTTAAGCGTTTAATCCATTTTGAGTTAATATTTGTGTATGGTGTTAAATAGCAGTGTAGATTCATTCTTTTCCATGTTGCTTTCCAATTTTCCCAACACCATTTATTGTTGAAGCTATCTTTTCTCCATTGTGCGTTTATGCTCCTTTATCAAAAATTAGTTGCCCATATACATGTGGGTTTATTTCTGGGCTCTTAATTCTGTCCCATTGGTCTATGTGTCTGTTTCTCTGCTTTATTATAGCTTTGTAGTATAATCTGAAGTCAGGGAGCGTGATAACTCTGGCTTTGTTCATTTTTTATCAGAATTGCTTTGGTTTTTTGAGGTCTTTTGTGGCTCTACACAAATTTGATGATTTTTTTTTGTTCTATTTTTTTGAAAAATGCCATTGGCATTTTGATGAGCATTGCATGAAATCTGTACATCGTTTTAGGTAATACAGCCATTTTAACTATGTTAATTCTTCCAATCCATGAACACGAAATATCTTCCCATTTCTTTTTGTCTTCTTCAATTTCTTTCAACATAGTCTTGTAGTTTTCAGTGTATATATTCTTCACTTCCTTTGTTAAATTTATGACTAGGTATTTTATTCTTTTTTTGTTGCAACTGTATATTAAATTGTTTTCTTCCTTTCTTTTTCTGATATCTGTTAGTATATAGGAATGCAATGGATTTTTGTACATTGATTGTGTATTCTGCAATTTACTGTATTTGTTTATTGTTTTTAATAGTTTTTTGGTGGTATCTTTAGGGTTTTTTATATAGAGAATAACGTCATCTGCAAAAAGTAACAATTTTACTTCTTTATTCTAAATTTGGATGTCTTTTACTTCTTTCTATTGCTTGGTTGTTCTGGCTAGGAGTTTGAGTGCTATGTTGAATAACAGTGGTGAGACTGGGCATCCTTGCCTTGTTTCTAATCTTAGAGTAAATCTTTCAGTTTTTCATCATTGAATATGATATTAGCTAAAGTTCTGTCATATATGGCCTTTATTATGTTGAGTTTCTTTCTATATCCATTTTCTTGAGTGTTTTAATCATAAGTGGATGTTTCATCTTATAGAATGCTTTTCTGCAGCTATTGATATGATCGTATGATTTTTAATCCTTTATTTTGTTAATGTGGTTTATCACATTAATTGATTGCATGTTGAACTATTTTTACATACTTGGAATGAACCCCATTTGATCATGATGTATTATCTTTTCAATGTATTGTTGTATTTGATTTTCTACTGTTTTGGTTAGGATTTGTGCATCTATATTCATCAGAGATATTGGTCTGTAATTTTCTTTTTTGTGTGTTGTCCTGGTGTATGCATTTTTATATCATGTGAAGCTGTGCAAATGCATTATTCGTGCATCTTCCTCTCCTCTTTCTCTACCCTTCTCCCCTACACTCTGGATTGTTTTATGACTTACATGAAATAGTAGGATGTAATGGGGCAGATTATTTTCATATCCACATCATGACCCAAGGACATAATTATAGTTTCTTTCTTTTGTTTTTATATAGTGGGTCTCACAGGAAATATTTGAAACAGTGACTCATGACCTCTTTTCATACCCTTATTAGTACTGGAATAATAATTTTGAGATAGGCTTGGAAGTGCCCTCTGATGTCCTCTAATTGAAGATAAATACGGTAAGAGATGGAGAATATGCAGAACACAGATCAGCAAATATATTAAAAAGAATTGTAACATTTTTTAGAAAGCTATTAAAGGAGAGCTAAGTAAATGGAGTTATATGCCATGTTTAGAGATCAAAACACTCATTATTTTAAAACTGGCAATTTTTCCTAACTTAACCAATAAAGTAGATGCAATCCCAATAGGCTTTTCAAAAAATTAAACTTAAAACATAATTATAAAATTTATATTGATAAGGCCAATTATGGGCAAGATATACCTAAAGAAAAAGTTTGTGGGGCATGTTCTAACAGCAGTTTTTAAGACAGTGTGATATTAATCAATGATAAACTGACCAACAAAGCAAAATAGAGATCTCAGAAATAGACTCACATATGTATGGATACTTGATATAAATAATCAATGTCATTTACTTTTGAAATGTGGGTTCTTTAATATTTGTTGCTAGGAAAATGGGTTATCCTTGCAGAAAAAGATAATTGATTAAATCCTTAACTAAAGTCATACACATAAGATCAATTCTAGGTAGTTGAAATAATAACAGAAGGGGAAACTCTGAAGTTTTTGCAAATCTTTATAAGACATCCTTAAGTTTTCAGGTTAGAAAGTTTTCTTTAGAAAGATTACAAAAAGAAAAATATTTCTAAATTTGACCATATTAAAGTTAAAAATGCTTTTCACCAGAATTAATCATAAAAGTCAGCCACAAATTGAGAGAACATTTTAGAAAGCATATAATTTACAATGTATTAGTAAGCAAAATATATAGAAGAATTTTACACAGAGTAAAAAAAGATCAAAAGAAAAAAATTTTTAAATGCACTTAAAGAAGAGGAAATGTTAATACACACACACAATCATATGTGTGTGTGTGTGTGTGTGTGTGTGTGTGTATATATATATATATATATATATACACAATGCTCAACCTTTTTAGATGTCAAGTAAATGTGAATTAAAATGACAATGATGCCCAATATACTGGCAATAAATAAACAAATTTAGATATAAATACAGGCTGGTCAAGTTGTAGAACAGAAATTCTCATATACTATGTACAGTAATACAAATTGGTACAATCTTTAGAAAATTATTTGGAATTACCTTATAAATATGAAGCCTAACATTTATTTAAAATTTCATACCTATATACATTCCTTGTAAAAAAAATATGTTTATGTGCTACTGGAGACATGTTCATGTCTGCACTATTCATAATAGCTAAAACTGGGAGCATTCCAATGTCATTAGGAGTAGACTAGGTACACTGTTGTATATACATACAAAGAAATACAATGTAGCAATAAACAGAATAACCTAAAAATGAACATGTCATCATGGGTGATTCTCAAAGTTATGACAAGGCATAAAAAAACAAGTCACAAAAGAACATGTCCTATACGTTTATTTACACAAAGTGAAAAGAAAAACAGTCAAAATTTCAAAATGTCTTGGAACATGACATATACAGTGAACCTATGAAGAAAAGCAATGTAAGGATGGATAGAGATCTGTTTGTGGAACAGGCAGATAGACCTTATGCACTAGTCACTTCCTTGTCTTTCTCATGCTAAAGTTGATAGTGTTAATTTGATTATATTTTAAATTATTCACCTATTTTACACTTTAGTCTACTTTTATATCTTTGATGTGTTATTAAATAGAAACAAATATGAAACATGACAATGTTACAAGTTTCTATGGAGATTCTCATTTGAAGATAATGATAATACAGTAGTCCCCTCCTTATCCGCGGGAGATACATTCCAAGACCTCCCAGTGGACCTGAAACCACAGATAGTAATGAACCCTATATTTTCCCACATACATACATACGTACCTATGATAAAGTTTAATTTATATATTAGGCACAACAAGAGATTACCAATACCTAATAATAAAATAGAACAATTATAACAACATACTGCAATAAAAGTTATGTGAATCTCTCTCTCTCAAAATATCTTATTGTGCTGTATGTAAAACATGGATATGCTGGACAAAGTGATGATTTATGTCCCAGGCAGGATGGAGCAGAGCGGCAGGAAATTTTATCATGCTACTCAGAATGGCATGCAATTTAAAACTTAGGAATTGTTGATTTCTGGAATTTTCCATTTAATATTTTTGGACTGCAGGTGACCAAACATAATTGAAACGGCAGAAAGTGAAACTGTGGTTAAAGAGGGACTAGTTTAATTTGACAATCTCTACTTCTCTTTTTGGAATTGTCCAAAGGCAACAAGAAAAAATTTTTGAATTACACATTCCACTCGCTATGTAACAAGGACAAAGGTAAAACCTTAAAGCCTCATAGAGAAGAAAGTGACTCCACGTGCAGTACAGAAAGAACAGGGGTTTCTTGGAAGAATGAGGAGAGCAAACACTGAGGCTACCGATATCGGACAAACCAGCAACCTACACTTCTCACTAAGTGAAAGGCACATCCTATGCATAAATCCTAATTTTTTTCCTTGTAAAGGCAGAAAAGGGGTACAATTTCTGGGATCTGAAAGTTTCCTGAATGAATTTTGATTCTGAGATGCACAGAAAATAGGACTAAATAAAAGTCAGACAGAATAGCCATGTTTTCATGCAGTAGTCTGCCTCAGTGGCCTCAAGGGAGAAAGAAGCCATTGCATTGAGAAATACCCCAGGACTACCTATCACCATTCAGTGGTGAGAAATTGAGACCATATGAATTCACACACAAAACTTGGAAATGAAGGAAATTCCAGCAAATCAACTTTCTTTTGAACAAACATTTAAGAAATACCTGATTTAAGAGGGGATGAAAGAGTATCTGAGACTTAAATGATTAATCAAAAAGGAAACAGCAGAAAATCTGCACAACTATACTACAAGAAAAGGAAGAAAAAACTTAAAGAAGATGAAAATTATGATTAAATTTCACCATGAATTTTTAAAAAATCAACCAAGCCACTGCTTCTGTGAAACAAAGTACAGAAATTCAGAAAAGTGATTGCCAACTTCAATAAGAGCTTAACGTTAAATAGACAGCATTCAGAATAGAAGTATAAGATAAATATAAACCATTACAGAAATAAAGGTAAATATGGATTACAAAAATAAGAAACAATGTTAAAAACACAGAAATGATCATAAATTATAGAAATAAAAATGTGAGGTGAATAAAATAAAATAATAATATTGAATAAAGAAGTGCTTTAAAGAATTAAATAGAAAATGCTGAATACAGAATAAAGAAAAAATATCATACATTTATAAAACTGCATACCCAATTTTTTAAAAATCTGATATAAAAATTTCATTGCTACCATTACAAACTATCCTAAAATGTAGTGGTTTAAAATAAGAACCACTTCCCTTGCTTAGATTCTGTGGGTGAGGAAGGAAGGGCTGTTCTAAATAGTTCTTTTGCTCTCTGTCTTCTCAAATGCAGTCAGCTAGTATCTGAGCTGGATTAGAAATTCCAAATATATTTGGCTTTTACTCTTGGTCTATCTGTCTACATAGGTAATGTGGGCTTCATCCTAGGATAGTCTGACTTATTCATGGTGACTGGATTCCAAGGGACAGTGTTCCAAGAAGAGTGAAAGCAGAAGTTACAGGCCTCTTGGGACATGGCCTTCAGAAGTTGCACATCACTCCCATCACATTCTGTTGGTCAAAGCCAAGCCCAGATCCAAGCCCAGGTTCAAGGAGAAGGATAATATGCCTATCACTCAATTTTGCTGGGGGGTGGCAAAAACATTATAGCTATGTTTAATCTACTACTCAACAAATACATAATTCAAAAAAGTAATACAGTAAATAATAGGAAATTTAAATAATGTGTTGAAAGTACACCCTATGTTCCAAAAAAACTAAACCTAAATAATTGCCTTCAAAACATACGCCTATAATTTTTAATGGACTCCAAATTATACAAATAGCTAACACTGAATGTTACACCGTAGCTATATGTCAAACATAAGGTTGCCAGATTTAGCTACTAAAAATGTCTCATGCAATACTTGAGATATACTTATACTAAAAATATTTATTGTTTATCTGAAGTTCAAATTTAACTAGATGTCTTTTATCTGGAAGCCCTTCTAAACAGTAATTTAAGAAATGTACTAGAGGTGGAACTACAGCCAATCAAAAGATAATTATAAAACTAGAGTAAAACATCTGGCAGTAAACATTAATTTTATTTAATAGAACTGCAAGATAACAAAATACAGTGATCAATTTATTTAAACAGTATATAAACATATGCCCTATCTATGTAGAAAACATAACCAACAAACATTTGAATTTTGGAGATGTAAAATATGAGTGGTAGCATAAATGTATACAGTTCTTCATTTTTAATACTAGGTAATCAGAGTTTATAAGTTAAGGAGACTACTCAAGTAATACAACTGTAAGCATACATAATTGCAAAATGATATACATTGAGAAAAATCATAATTAGTTAAAATCTGGCATTGGAGGAAAGTGAGAGAAGATAAAAGGAATTATGTTAATTTTTATCATAGCTAATAATAGGAATATCAATCAAAAGTCCAAGAGGAAAAAAGATGTTATGCAAAAAATTAGGAAAATTTGAGGTATGTTCATTTTCAAAGGAATAATTTACAAATTTGGGAGGTTTAGAGAAATAACAAGGAATAGAGCATGAACCAGAGTTACTATCCCTAGACCAGAAAGAACGAGAGAAGCAGCACAGATGTAATGTAGAATCAGTAACCATAAGAGGGACAGCCTTTCCTTCCTCCATCCTATTTCTTGCCAAGATTCATCATTAGCTGAGCCCAACCAGAAGCCAGAGATCATGGGAGTTTAGTGATATAGTACACAAGGGTCAAACTTCTGGACCAAAGAGAAGGAGTAAAAATATGGAAAGTGGATATGTGGTGTGATATGATAGTGATATATAGTGATAAAGAATTAATAAATATTACTGAAGAAACAGACCATGTAGGTGATTATATGATTTTATAGTTATAAAAAATAACCACTGTGGCAAAAATAAATATATCAAGGGAAATATAAATTACAAAACAAAACAAGAGCCAGATCAAAGCCATCAAAACAGAAAACAGATCATAAAATAATTTGAGTTAGCGAAAATATATATGCCATATCAATAAATGCAAATGGCTTATATTCACTTAATAAAGAAAACCCATTCATATTACCTTACAAATTTAGAAAACTGTTTACATTATTTATAAACACAATCTAAAGCAAAGTGAGTTGGAAAGTAAATAAAAAGATTTGCAAAGAAATGTTACTAAAATGCAAACAAAAATGTTAGTAAAATGGGAATGACCTTTATATCAGACAGAAATAATTCCATTTTAAAGGTATTAAGTAAATCGTAGAACACTTTAAAAATTAAGAGTGAAACTTATAATAAAGTAACAGACACAGTTACCAAATAATATAACATCAACAATCATAAAGCAAAGATTATAGGAGTCAAAATTATATATCTAAAGAGAAATTATCAAAATATTTTAATTCATTAATCTCAATATATGATGAATCAAATGGATATTTTTGTTAAACACCTAAGGATACAGATGATTTAAATGGCATAATTAATAAGTTATATCTCTATATAAAATGAATTGGGAAATGTTGCTACCATCCCTATATTCTGAGTTGGTGTATTACTGATATTTTTCATCCTCAAATACATGATAGAATTTATAAGCAAAGCCATCTGACCCTATAAAATATAAATAATTTATATTTATTAAAACTACTCTAAAGGAATAAAAAATAAGAAAAGACAAACATAAAAAAATAGGTGTCAAAGAGCTATTCTCCAAAAAGCACAAAGATAAGACAATTTTAAGAAGAGATCTACAATATTTCTCAAGACTAGACAAGTTAATGCTATTTAAATTTTTCTAAACCACAGAAAGAGAAAGCTTCTAAATTCTTTATGTGAAGTGAGGATAACAATTTAAAAACAATAGCAATAGCAATAAATACTGCAAGAAAAAATAATGTAGACAAATCTCACCATGACAACTGATGATAAATTCTAAGTAAAATATTAACAAACAGAAACCAGCAGCACTTTAAAAAGACATACAACCAAGTGGGATTTTTTCTAGAAATACAAAAGATAAAAAAAATTTTTAAGGGAATCTACTTATATAATTAAACATATTAATAGTCAAAAGAGGAAAAATAGATAATTCTCACAGATCATTAACAAAACTTGTAATATTAATCATCCATTCTTGATTTCAAAAATTATAACAAAATAGAATTATATGACTAACATGATTATAAAATTAATTCCAAAGCCAACATCATTCACAATGGAGAAACATTGAAAACATTCCCAAATATTGTAAGCAAGGTAAGATGTCCGTTGTCACTATCACTGTTTAGCAATGTTCTTAGGGTACTCTCATTGCAGCTATAAAGCAGTGAGAGGAGAACACTATAGAATTATCTGTACTTTCAGGCAAAAATTTTATATCAAAATGAGAACTATTATTAAAAATAAAAATTTCACAGGGTGATTAGACATTAACTTGATGCACAGAAATCTATAACAGTATGTATTAAAACAATAGTTTAAAAGATATAATAAATGTCCATTTTCAATAGAAAAATGTTAAGATATATTAGAAATAAATATTAAGAAATATATAAGACCTATATGAATAAAACTTGAAAATTTTCCTGAGAAACTAAAAGTAAAACTAATGGAAACTCACATCAGATTATTGTTTTTAATAAGAAGGTTAACATTGTAAAAATAAAAGCTTTATATAAGATAACCTTTAAATTTAACATGATTGCAATGAAATACAAAAGGCATATGCAAGGTGATGCCAAGGTCATAGGGAAACAAGCAAGAATAGTCAGAGAACATAAGAAAAAGGAAGGATATTGATAAATAATTAACGCAAGCAAATATTAAAACATTATAAACATTAAATGATTAAAATGTCAGTTCTGTTCATGTGATGGAATCAAAAGTGATGGAATCAAAAAATGTAGAAGCAGATCCAAATACAGGCAAGAATTTAGTATATGATATAGTAGGTATCTAAATTAAAAGGGGAAAGTAGAATTATTTAATGAACAATGTTGAAAACCTACATGGAAATAATTTTATCCAGATTAAGTTCCAAATAAAGCAAGCATTTACATGAAATAGATAAATAAATAAATAAAACCATATTAACCTTTGAAGAAACCATAATAGAATTCTACAACTATGTATGCATATATTTGATTGTATATGCATAAAATATTTCAGGAAAAATATCTAAGAGACTGAAAATATTGTTTGCTTATAGTAGGAAGAACTACTTTGTTGGCATCAGAGATATTTAGATTGTTTGCTAAATACTTTTATATAATGTTTGGATGTTCCATCATGTGTTTGTATTACCTATTCAAAAATCAAAAATACACAATTTAGAAAAAAAAAATGTAAAAACTCACAAAGTGAGTAAAAGTCATTCTTAATCAAAAATCAAAGCCAAAGTATTAATACAGATATTTAATGCACATTTTGGGAGGATTTCCAACCCCTAAAATTATTTTCTTGTCCCTACCTGCTTTCTCTGACTGCAGATGTAGTCCAAGTAAATTCCTGGCTTACAATGTCCTATTCAGCCCCTACATCTTAAGGACACCTGGAAATTCATCTTTCAATTTTATTAAAATATCTTTTTAAGTTTAAAAGTGATTTTTTTATCTTCTCTGAATTACTGCAATTAAAAATGAAAAGACACAAAGCAAAAATTAATATATATCATGGGTTATATGAAACTTTCCATGAGCCTAGAGATTTTGGTGTTGAAAATTTTATTTCAGGAACCTGGGTCTGGATGGCAACCAAGGACTCACAGGCAGATGGATCTGATGATCTCAGTCGAAGCCCCATTATAATGATCTGAGACTCCTTTGTGGATGCTTGCCTCAGATAAAAAGCAGTGTTAAGTCAGGATAGATTTATATGCATTGACAGAGCCAAATAACAAATGGAACGTGTTCTCACAGTATGTCTGGCCTGAGCCTCTGTGATTAAATCCTGACTTTGATGAATACCAGACCTTCAGGGAAGAGAAGATAAAGTCCTAAGACAGTTGGTTAATAAGATATTACTGAATCAGCCTGGGTCTAAGATGTTGTTGCAAAAGAGGCAACATTTAGTAAGCACAAAGAGAAATGGAAGGAAAAAATTAGAAAATAAAGGTTATACTATTCCAAAAGTGACAGTCCATCTTTCCTTCAATTTTGCTTTTATAACATTTTGGATATGATAGATAGGTAAGATATTTTATCATCCAAGTTGTATCTTCTTATTAAATTCAGAGACGGTGCTATTAATAATTATATTAGTACAACAGGTATAATCTAGGACTGCTCTGGGCAAAACAACTTCCACAGTCACCCAAAGTGTCACTTATTCCACAGCATTACAAGATTTTATATGTTTTTTTCCCTCACTAGTCTGTGTACTCCTTTAAGAGAAAAACAATGTGTATTATTCATCCTTATATCACCACTGGCCCATATAATGTGTGGTACATGGCCAACATTGAATACTTTGTTGGAAGATGGGGATAATGAATGAATGGATTTGTAGATGGATAGATAAATACCAGGGACACCAAATCTTACTGATATGCTTCTCTAGTATATTTACCAATGATGCATTATAAAATCGTTAGTCAAAGTAATTTTATTTTATATATATTATAAAGGTTTACATGTGTCAAAAAATGTTGTAGTAATTCAAAAGGCAGGATTTTGGAATGTTCAGATCTAGAAAACACACTCAACACGAAGAACTGTTTAATACATTTAAGTATTCTTCGTGGCTTGGCCATAAGCACTGGTGAGCTTTAGGTAGACTGGTTAAGTAATCTTTATGGAACCCAGTAAAATGCTGATTAGTGAAATGCTTAAGAGTATTGTGATAAAATCAGTTGAAAAATATTTATGTCAACATTTAATAAAAATAATTCTAAAATATAACAGCTCATTCGTCATAGTACCCTTAATAAAGATACTTATAAGGATTTAATTAAAGAACTAAAGGTCATTGTTCAGAACATCCATATCAATTGTACAGAATTATAGACAGACAATTAGGCTGAATATATATAAATACCAGGACAATGCCTAAATTTAAAGTACTATTTGGTTACTATATTCAATTAAAATTAGATAACCATAATATCAATATTAAATAAGGTGAGCAAAATAACAGGATCCAAATATTCTAAATGAAATATTTCAAAATTTAATTGCAGCAATATATGTAGACTAGACTTTGAACTCAGTCCAGTCATTCAGTGATGGCATAATATTAAGAATTTATTAGGAATGACATCAGTGAAAATAGTGGAGCAAGGACCTCAAAAACTTATCTTCTCCACAAAAGTAACAAGAACACTGGGAAAAATTATCAAGAAAAAAAACCCCACACAACATTTTCAGAACCCTGGGAATTAACCAAAGGCTTGCAGAAAATCAGAGAGTATTTATTCAAGAAAAACAGCTGACTCATATAAGCAAGTTTGTGGTATTTTTTTGTGCCCTATTCCCATTTTCCCTAGCTCCTTAGCTTTGAAATATCCTTGAAAACCAACAACTTGGAATCATAATGAAAATAGTTTAGTAGTCACTAAGGAAGGCCAGAAAATGGTTGAAGCTCTTTCAAATCTCCATTCACAGATAATTTTTATTATTTGACCTATCTGAGGTTCCCCTGGAAGACCTTTCCTAAAAAGCTGTCTTTATTTGAAGTGACTTAGAGATTGCCTAGTGTACACAATCTTCTCCTACTAGTAAAAAGGTAGGGGGAGCATTTGTTAAAAACAATTAGAGACAATTGTTTGAACATCAGGGCTGCCTGAGGTCATGGATAACAATTGGAGTGCACAATAGGCTTACCAAAATGCTTAAAAAAAAAAAAAATTAGATGTCTATAGGGGATTTGGAAAAGCTCTGATATACTTCTGTGAATCTAGAATGCCATGAATTTAGGGCTTTGTGCATTCCCAGGGCTGTGTATAAGCTCAGGAAAGATGTAAAAGGGCTCTATATTCTCATATCTAGTTAAACTTGATGCTCTGCACAAGAAGGAAATGAAGGCTAAATCATGTAAATCACTTGGCTAAGTATTAAAGGCATTCACTAATTTGCACACAGAGCCTCTTGGCAAACAATGGGAGAATCATAGGCTCCAGGCATCTAAGATATCTCTGTGTATTCTTCATCTGACCACTAAACTAACTGAGCAGAAGCCTTAGTAGCCACACATGACAAAGAATACCAACTTTACATGAATAGTTCAGAAGTCACTAAAAACGCAAACTATAACAAACAGAAAAAACAAAAATCCTGGTAAGGGGAAGAATATGATTTTCAATTTCCTGTTCTCAATAATAATAATAATAATAATAATAATAATAATAATAATAAAAACTATGAGTCACAGAAACAAACAAGAAAATATGGTACATACACAGGGGAAAAAAAAGGAATCCAAATCTATCCCCAAGGAAGCTCAGAAGTTGTATGTATTTGACTAAAACTTTAAATAGGCTTTTTAAAATAATGTTCAAAAAAACTGGAGACCATACATAAAAAACTAGAGGAACATATGAAAATAATATCTCACCAAACAGAGGTTATCAATAAAAAGATGAGATGAAAATTATAAAACAAAACCAAATAGAAATTTCGGAGTTGAAGACAGATATAAAAAATTCACTAAAGGAGTGCAACAGCAGATCTGAGAAGGTAGAAGGAATGAAAAGATAACTGGAGAGATAGCCTAATTTATTATCCAGTCAAAAGAACAAAAAAAAAAGAGTAAAAACAAACAAACAAAAAACAGAGTCTCAGAGACTCATAGGACACTGTCAAGCATATCAGGATACATGTAATGGAAGCCCCAGAAGGACAGAAAGAAAAGAGTCAAGTTAATGTTGAAGAAATAATGAAAAAAAAGTCCAAAATTTGATGAAAATATTGATTTACATATTCAAAAGTCTCAAATAACTCAAAGTAGAATAAATGTAAAACCAACCCTAGACACATCATGACTAAGCAGTTTAAAACTAACTAGTGATAATCTTGAAAAGAAGTAGAGAGAAGTAACTCATCATGTACAAGTGATCTTAAACAAGATAAGCTAATTTCTCTTCAGAACCTATGAAAGTTAAAGGGTAGTGGGATGCAAAGTGCCAAATGAAAAAGACTGTCAACCAAAAATTCTACATCAGCCAAAACTATCCTTTAAAAATGAAGGAGAAATTAAAACATTCCCAGAAAAACAAAAACTGAGAGAGTTCATTGCTAGCATACATGCCCTACAATAAATACAAAAAGGAGTCCTTCAGACTGAAATAAAGGTCAGTAGACCATAAGAAGAAATAAAGAGCTCCATTAAAGGTAACTATATAAATAAATGGAAAAGTAAGTATAAATATGTTTTTGTGTATAATTCTTTTCTTCTATCAGATTAAAAAACCACTGCATAAAGCTATACTTATGAATATGTGTAGACGAGGATAAGGATTTAATTTATATGACAATAACAACACAAAGTAGTTGGGGGGGAATAAGCTCATAGAGCAAAGGTGTAAAGAACACCTACACTACTCCTTTCTGTGTATTTCTCCTTTACCCTAACAGTACTGTCACACTCACAACACTTCTAATGCCAGATATTTGGGGTTTCATTTCCCTTAGCAAGCAATTCGGCAACATCAGCCAAGGTATCCTACACTTAGCTCAACTTTGACACTATCTACCTAGAGATAGCATTAGATGCCACAGGTTAAGGGCTCTGTCCCACAAGACTTCTCTGTCATTTTCAAATCTAGGTTGTCACCTATGCTTCTGAACAATCAGCTATACATCAGAGGTTTCCGAGACCCCCTTCTCAGGTTTGCTTAATCTGTTTGAGTGGCTCACAGAACTCAGGAAAACAGTTTACTTACTGTTTATCAGTTTATTATAAAGGGATATAATAAAGGATACAGATGAACATCTAGACAGAAGACTCGTACAAAGCAAGATATGTGAGAAGAGGCATGGAGCTTCCATGTTTTCTCCCTGCACACCCCAGTACCTCCATGTGTTCACCAACCCAGAAGTGCTCTGAAACCCATACTTTTGGGATGTTTATGGAGGCCTCATCATACAGGCATAATAGATCATTAAATTCATTACCAGCTCTTCTCCCCTCTCTGAAGAATGGGGTGTGGGACTCTAAATCCCAACCTTCAAACTATGGCTTTGTCTTTCTGATAAAAAGTCCCTATTCAAGAGCTATCCAGAAGCCAACCCAGAGTTGCCTCATAGGAACAAAATATACTCCTATGACACAGGAAATACCAAGGGATTTAGTGTCAGGAACCATGGTCAAAGACCAAACATTAGAACAAAAGATTCTCCTAGTGTTCTGATCACTTAGAAACTTACAGGGGTTTTATGAGCTTTATGTCAGAAACTAGTGGCAGAGACCGATATGTATATATATTCTTTTTCTATTATTTCGTAGAAGTATTTGTATATTATTGAATTATAGTTGATATTAAGCTAAATTGGATTATTATACTTTAAATATCATTTGTAAATTTCAGGAAAAATCACTAAAACAACTCAAAAAATAGGAGAAATAACAAGGGAATAAAAACCAGAACATTAGAAAATGTCTATTTAACACAAAAGTAAATAGTAATGGAGGAATAGAAGGAAGAATGCATAAGACATAAAAATAGCGAAATTGCAATTAGAAATCCTACCTTATCAGTAATTACATGAAATATAAATAGATTGCATGTCCAATAAAAGGCAGACAATGGCATGATGGGTAAAAACAAACAAAAAAAAACAACCACAAATTCAGTCATTTACTTTCAACAAATATTTTGAAAGTATAAGGATGGAAAAAAGATATACCATGAAAACAGAAAACAGTAAAGAGTAGAGAGCTGGAGTGGCTAAACTAATATCAGATGAAATTGACTTTAAGACAAAAATTACTTGAGACAAATTAAGATATTTTATGATAATAAAGGAGTAAATCCATCAAGAATACATAACAATTATAAAAAAAAATGCACCTAAAAACAGAACCCCATAATACACGAAGCAAGAACTCACAGAAATGAAGGGAAAAATAGACAAAACAACTGGAATAAGTGGAAAATTCAGTGCTTGGCTCTCAATAATTCATAGAAAAGCTACACAGAAAATAAAAATA
>NW_006442109.1:23944216-23952315 GCF_000325575.1 Pteropus alecto | reverse complement strand
ATAAAATAATAAAATAAAATAAAGCACATTACAAATGCTATAAACCTACTCAGCCAGACATGTTTAGAGCACCCTACCTAACAAGAGGAGAAAAAAAACCTTCTTAAGTGTATATGGAACATTCTCTAGGATATACCATATATTACCCTATAAATTAAGTCTTATGAATTTAAAAGTTTTAAAATAATAGAACGTATGGCCTCCAACCACTATAAATGATATTATAAATTAATAACAGAATGAAATTTGGAATTCACAAATATGTGGAAATTAAACAACACACTGCTAAATAATCTATGAGCTAAAAAAGAAATCACAGGGAAATGAAAAAGTACCTTGAGAAAAATGAAGCAGAAATAAAACATACCAGTTATAGAATGCAGTGAACCAATGCATAGAGGGAAATTTATAGCAGTAAACACCTATATTTTTTTTAAAAAGAAAGATAATTTTCTACCTTAAGAAATTAGAAGTACAGGAGCTAATTATGGCCATAGTAAGCAGAAAAAAGAAATAATAAATATTAAAGTGAAAACAAGTGAAATAGAGAATAGAAAGGCATTAGAAAAATATACAAATACAAAAGTTGGTTCTTTAAGGTCAATACAAAAAAAGAAGCTGTAGCTAGACTGACAAAGAAAAAAAATAAAGAAAGAAAAGAATCACATTACTAAAAACAGAAATAAAAGAATGAGCATTACTACTGACATTTAGAAATAAGTATTATAAGAGAACACCAAACCTTACAAAAGGTAAAAAAGGGAATACTTCCCAACTATTTTATAAGCTCATTAATATCTTAATGAAAACCCAAAGACATCTACAAACCAAAAGAGTACAGAACAATATCTCTTATGAATACAGATGCAAAAATTTCAAATAAAAAATTATCATTTCAAATCCAGCAATATATAAAAATAATTATATAACATGACAATTGGGATTTATCCCAGGAATGCAAGATTGGTTCAACATACAAAAATCAATTAATGTAATATACCACATTAACAAAATAAAGGACAAAACACATGACCACTTCAATAGATATACAGATAATACATAATAGATAGAAAAAAACATCTCGAGATATGCAGGGAAAAGCATTTGATAAAATAAGACACCCATTTATGATGAAGAAAAAAACACTCAAGAAACTAGGAACAGAGGAATCTTCTTCAACCAAATAATGGACATCTACAAAAAAAAAAACAATACTAATATCAAGCTTCGTGGTAAAAAATCAAGTATTTCCCCTATGATCAAGAGAAAATAAGGATGTCCACTCTCACCTCTTCTATTATGTACTGTACTGAGGATCCTAGACAAGACAATTTGGAAAGAAAAAATAATTAAGAGGCATCCATATTGGTAGGGATGAATTAAAACTGCCTCTATTTGCACATGATGTAATCTCACATGGGGTGAATCCTATGGAATCTACCAAAAAACTACTAGAACTAATAAATGAATTTGGTGGAATTGTAGGATAGAAGATAAATACATAAAAATCAATTGTATTTTTACACACTTGCAATGACCAATCTGAAAATTAAAGTAGGAAAAAGAACTTATAATAGCACTGAAGAAAATAAAATATTTAGAAATAAATTTTTTAAAGTTTTAAAAAGGATTTTAAAAGAAGTTTTCATACACTAAAAACTTCAAAACATCATGGAAAGAAATTAAAGAAAGACCTAAATAAATCAAAAGACATCCTGTCTTGGATCAGAATGAATTAGTACTATTAAAATGGCCAATACTCCCTAAATTGGTCTAAAAACTCAATGTAATCTCTGGCAGAATCCAAGCTCATTTCCTTATAAAAACTGACCAGCTCATTTTAACATTCATATGGAATTTCAAGAGACTCAGAATAGACAGAACAATCTTGAAAAAATGAACAATAAAAGGATCCAAAATTCTGATTTCAAAGTTACTAAAAAGCTGCAGCAATGAAGACTATGTGGTAGTGGGCTAATATTGACATATAGATCAATAGAGTTGAACTAAGAATTCAGAAATAATCTTAGACAGTATAGTCACTTCATTTTTTACTAGATTGCTAACACCATTCAATTAGAAAAGAATAGTCTTTTAAAGAAATGATAATAGAACAACAGAATAGCCATATGCAAAAGAATTAAATTGGACCCATACCTCACATTATACACAAAAATTAAAATTGAAACGGATCAAAACCTAAATACATGAGTTATAATTATTAAACTTTTAGACTAAGACATACTAGTAAATATTTATGGCCTCGAATTAATTAATTGTCTTCTAGATATGATACCAAATCACAAGCAACCAAAAAAATTAATAATAAATTGGATTTCATCAAAATTAAAATATTTTGTGCTTCAAAGAACACTACTATCAAGAAATTGAAAAGGTAACCCACAGAATGAGAAAAAATATTAGTAAATCATATATCTAGAAAGGTTCTTATATCTAGAACAAAGATAAGAATGACTCTTACAAGTCATCAATAAACCAAAAATAACCCAATTCCAAAATGTTCTAAAGATCTGAATAGATATTTCTTCTAAGAAGATCAACAAATAATCAATAAACATAGGGAAAATGTTCTCAATATCATAAGTCAACAGGATAATGTAAATCGAACCACACCATGACACCACATCACACCCACTAGAATGGCTAAAATCAAAAGACAGGTAATAACAAGTGTTAATAAGATTATGAAGATATTAGAACTCTCAAACATTGCTGCTGAGAATGTAACGTGTAACATGATGCAACCCTTTGGAAATGTTTGGCAGTATATCAAAAAGTTACACAGAGAGTTACTGTGTGACACAGCAATTTCATTCCTAGTATATAACCAAGAGAAACAAAAATGTATGTCACACAAAAACATAACATGGTACATCATTACACATTTGTCCAAACTCATACAATGTACACCACCAAGAGTGAATGAACCCTAAGGTAAACTATGAACTCTGAGTGATTATGGCATGTCAATGTAGGTTCATTCTTTATAAAAATGTACTACTCTAGTGATAATAGGAGAAGCTCGCATATATGGCATGCATGCAGACAGTGGTTGTATGGGAAATATCTGTTCCTTCTACTCGATTTTGTTGTAAACCTAAAACTACTCTAAAAAATTGTCTTAAAACAAAGAAAACTTTAAACATATACATGAATGTTTGTACAACATTATTCATAATAGCCAAAATGTGAAAATAACTCATGTCTTTCAATTGATTAATGAATAAAAGATGTCATATTCATAGCATGAATTATTATTCAACAATTAAAAGAAATCAAGTACTGATAGTCTACAACATGGATGAATCGTATAAACATTGTCCAACAAAAGAAGTCAGTTACAAAAGGCCGTAATTGTACGATTTCATTTTCTTAAGCAAATCCATAGAGATAGAAAGCACATTAGTGAAAGACTGGGGGGAGGAGCTAATAATGGAGTGACTTTTGGAGACGAAGAAAATGTTCTTGAACTCAATGGTGGTGATGGTTATACACCTTCGTGAACACACTAAAAACCACTCAATTTTATACTATAAAAGGCTGAATTTCATAGCATGTTATTTAAATCTTGATAAATGATAAGAATTTATTAATTTGACTAAGTAGAGATAAAAGCAGAAAAATTACAAATTATCTCAATTAATGAGAATAATTATTTGATAAACTTTAATTCATTTTATAATTTAAAAATTAGTAGTAAACTGATAGAATATGTCTCACTTAAAATGATAAATAGTATTCAAAAACATATACCGAATAACTTACGAATAATATCCCAAGCCCACTAAACTTTGTACACACAAAGTATGACACAATATCACGGAATGACACTACAAAAAAAAAGAAAAGTACAAGCCAATATTCCTGATAAACATAGATGCAAAAATCTTCAACAAAATAGTAACAAACTGGATTTAACAATATCTTAAAAATATCATGCACCATGATCAACTGGGATTTATTCCAGGGATGCAAGGATGATTCAACATTCACAAATCAATCAACATGATATACCACATATCATGATTTATTCCAGGGATGCAAGGATGATGCAACATTCACAAATCAATCAACATGATATACCACATATAAAATAATCATATCAACAGATACAGAAAAAGTATTTGACAAAATCCAACATCCATTTTTGATAAAAACTCTCAACAAAGTGGGGATAGAGGATATATACTTCAACATAATAAAGGCTACATATGACAAACCCACTGCTTACATGTCATACTCAATGGTGAAAAGCTGAAAGCTCTTTCTCTAAGATCGGGAACAAGACAAGGATGCTCATTCTCATCACTCATTCAACATAGTATTGGAAGTCCTAGCTACAGCAATCAGTCAAGAAAAAGAAATAAAAGGTATTCAAATTGGAAAGGAACAAGTAAAATTGTAACTATTTGCAGAGGACATAGAAAAACCTAAAGATGCCACCAAAAACTAAAATTAATTCATTAAAGTTGCAAGGTACAAAATTAATATTCAGAAATCTGTTGTGTTCCTACACCCAAATAATGAACTATCAGAAAGCAAAATTAAGCAAAACAATTCCATTTATACTTGCATCAAAAAAGAATAAAATAGCTAGGAATAAATTTAATCAAGGAGGTAAAATACCTGTACTTTGAAAACGATACAATATTGATAAAATAAAATTTAAAAGACACAAATAAATGGAACTATATACTGTGCTCATGGATTGGAAGAATTAATATAATTAAAATGTCCATAGTACCCAAAACAATCTATAGATTCAAATCAATCTCTCTCAAGTTACCAAAGATATTCTTTACAGATATAACACAAATAATCCTAAAATTTATAGGGAACCAAAAAAGAAAAAACAACCTTAAGAACAACCAAAGCAATCTTGAGAAAAAGCAAAGTTGGTGATATCATGCTCCCTGATTCAAACTATACAACAAAACTATAGTAATCAAAACAGTATTGTACTGGCACAAAAAACAGATGCATAGATTAATGGAACAAAACAGAGAACCCAGAAATAAACCCATGATTATACTGTCAATTAATCTATGTAAAAGGAGGCAAGAATATACAATAGGGAAAAGATAATCTTTTTAATAAATGGTATTGGGAAACTGAACACATACATGCAGAAAATGAAGCTAGCCCATTTAACTACACCTTATAGAAAAACAAACTCAAAGTAGATTAAAGATTTGAAAAATCTGAAGCCATAAAATTCACAGAAGAAAACATAAGCAGTAAACTCTGACATTGCTCTCAGCAGCTTTTTTTTTTTTGGAAATGTCTCCTTGGGCAAAGGCAACAAAAGCAAAAATAAACATATGCAACTACATCAAAATAAAAAAGCTTTTGTATAGTGAAGGAAATCACAAATAAGACAAAAAGGCAATTTACTGGAGAAGATATTTAGAAATGATGTATCTGAAAAGTGTTAATGTGAAAAATATACAAAAAATTCATACAACTCAAAATTTAAAAAAAAAAACATATGATCCAATTAAAAAATGGGGAGAGGACCTGAATATACATTTCTCCAAAGAAGGCATACAGATGGCCAACAGACATGAAAAAATTCTCAACATCACTAATAATCACAGAAATACAAGTCAAAACCACAATATCACCTCATACCTGTCAGAATGGCTATTATCAATAAAAGACAACAAATAAGTGTTATAAAGGATGTAGAGAAAAGACAATCCTTGTGTGCTGTTAGTGGAACTGAAAATTAGTGCAGCAACTATTGAAAACAATTTGGAGATTCCTCAAAAAATTAAAAATAGAACTACCATACAATCAAGAAATTCCACTTCTGGGTACTTATCTGAAGAAAACGAAAGCAATATTTTGAATAGATATATTTATCTTTATGTTCATTGCAGCATTGTACAATAGCCAAGATATAGATCCAACCATCAACAGATGAATGGATAAAGACATGGCATGTATAGTATGGAATATTACTCAGCCATAAAAAAAGAATGAAATCTTGCCATTTGTAACAACATGTCTGGACCTACAGAGTATTATGTTAAGTGAAATAAGTTGGAAAGAAAGACAAATACTGTATAATTTCACTTATACACGGGATCTAAAAGCAAAAAAGAACAAAGAAAACAAAACATAAACTCATAGATACAGAGAACAAATTAATGGTTGCCAGAGGGGAGGGTGAGTAAGGGTAAAGGTGGAAAAGGGGCAGGGGATTAAGAAGTGCAGACATCCAGTTATAAAATAAGTCATGAGGATATAGTGTATAGTGTATAGGAAGTAGAGTCAATAACATTGTAATACCTATATACAGTGACAGATGGTTACCACTTATTGCAGAGATCTTTTTGGAAGGTATATAAATTTTGAATCACTATGTCATACAACTGAAACTAATACAGTACTGTATGTCAATTTTAATTAAAATACATTAATAATAATAAAAAAGAAAATGTCAGGTACATACCAGTTGTGAAGAATGCATGACCAAATATCATGGGGGAGGGGTGGTTGGAACACCAAAGAAATAAACTTCAAGAAACCTAAATATTAGAGTTTCAAACTTGTGCTTAAGAGTAATTATGATTAATATGTTAAATGAAATAAATTATAAGATATGAAATTGTACCAAAGACCTTGTATCAATAAGAATATCAAATATAAATTTTATAACTTAAATTACCATAATTGAAGATGAGAATATAGTATATAAGTCTAAAAACAGATCAAATGTAGGAGATGAAAAGGTTAATTTATGATTATTCAGTAGAAATTATCCAGACTGAAGCTCAGCAATAGAAAGTTATGACCAATTAAAAAAAGAAGGTACCAGATTTGTAGGCCTTCATGAGAAGGTCTAAAATACCTGTAAAAGGAGTTCCAAATAAAGACAAAAGAATGAATGAGGTAAAAACAATAGTGGAAAAAATACTGGCCAGAAATTGAAGAAAATCAACCAGTTAGAGGTTTAAGTAGCTCAATGAATCCTAAAAAAGAAAAGTACAAAGAAAACCATACCTAGGCAAAGCAGAGTCAAACTACTGAAAACTAAAGCTAGAGAATAAAATCTTACAAACAGCCAGAAAACAAACAAACAAACAAACAAAAAACAGGCACATTGCTCTCAAAGAGTAACATTAAACTCCGACCTTACTTTCCAACATAAAATAATAGAAGCTTGAAAAATAAGAAACAGTTACTTTAAAATGCTGTAAGAATACCACTGCCAAACTCTAATCTTACATGCAGTAACAATGTTCTTCAATAATAAAGCCACATGAACATGCTATTCAGAAAAAAAAGAAAACTGAAAGAATTCATCACCTGCTGAATCTTACTAAAAGTGCGAAATGAGTTCTTCTGGAAGGAGATAAATGATGCTTAATGGAAGTACAAAAAGAAATAAATGCAGATCAAGAAAATGGTATACACGTGGTTGGATATAAGTAAATATTGACTGTATTTAAAAATATTATTAAATGTGTGAGATTAAAAATTTATGTAACATTAGAATATATGCCTCCAAAGCACAAGTTAGAAGGCTTAAGCTTCTAAGGTTCTTGCTTAGTCAGTAAAGTTGTAAATGCCCCAATTTATTTTAAGGTTTAATAAAAGTCAAGGTGTATATTTCAATCTATTGGGTAATCACTTAAAAAATTATAAAAGAATGTATAAGTACAAGTCAATGAGGGAGGAATTTGAGATATGGAATTTTTTAAATAATTGATTAATCCTGAGAGTGGGAAAAGAAAAAACGGCAATAAAATAAAGATGGAGCAAGGAGAACAAACAGTATAACACTTAAATCCAAATATTTCTAAAATTATATGTACATGAACAAAATGTTCAAATAAGACTTAATATCAACTTTATATTACATATAAGAGATGCATAAATTTAAGAACATAGAAAAGTTGGAAATAATGCAAAAGTATATTGTATGGAAATAATAACCAATTGAAAGATAGTGCAACTGTATTAATATTAGACACAGGAGATACTGAGACAAAACAATATTAAATATAAAATGATTTTCAAAATAGTATAGACTCAATCTTTCAGAAAGACATTTTAAATGTATATGTATC
>NW_006442109.1:23908656-23944159 GCF_000325575.1 Pteropus alecto | reverse complement strand
ATAAAATAGAAAAAAATTTATAGATGGTTAAAACATGTGAACACAATTTAAAAATTTAACTCAATTTACCTATGTAAAATATTGCATCCAACGAAGGCTAGAGTAGACATTCTTTTCACATGCACACAGACTATTTATCAAATATAATCATGTACTTAAACATAAAGAAATTCTCAAGTGCTCTCTTTGATAATAGAATTAAACTAGAAATCTGTAACAATAAAACAGGTCTAGGAAACCCTCAGTATTTGCAAATTAAGCCTATTGCTTCTAAATAACACAATGGTTAAAGTAGATAACATGAAGGGCATTATTAGAAAAATTTAATTGAATAATTGAAATATTACATGAAAAAAAATCCTTGAGATATACAGCTAAATCAGTGCTTAGAAAAAAGTTAGGAACTAAAATTTATGTAAAAGAAATAAGGCCTGGAAATTAATATAAGTATCCATTTCAAAAAGTTAGTGAATACCGAAAAATAAAATTCAAAAAATGTTGATAAATGGAAATAATAAAATAACTGCAATTATTAATGAAAAAGGAAACAAATATACAATAGAGAAAATAGTGATAAATGTTGGATTTTTGAAAAGACCAATACAGTAGATAAGTCTCTGGCAAGAATAATGAAGAAAAAAATAAACTATATTATAAATATCAAGAAAAATATGGGACATTACTGCAGATTCTACAGATATTAAAAATAAATAAAGGTAAACTGAAAATTTAGCCAATAAATATGACAAATTCCTTTAAAGAAATCACATATCAAAGCTGGTACAAGAAGAAATGAAAAACTAGAAAGTGTATTTTATTGAAGAAAACAAAATAGTATTAAAATGTTCCTATGAATAAAGCATAAAGCCCAGATGGCTTCCTTTTAAGTTCTTTCAAAGATTTTTAAATAAAATAATATCAGTATTTTTTTAAAAAAAGAGGAAACACTCCTCATTTAATTTTATGTGACCACAATGAACCTGATGTCAAATCTGAAAAGAACATGAAAAGAAACAAAAACATTAAGACTAATTTTTCTCATTAACATAGGCATGAATTCTACCCCAAGTAACAGTAAACCTAATTTTATAATTTATAAAAAGTATGAACAATTTGAATTATTCCATTAGTGCTAGTTAGGTTCAACATTAAAAAATAACTAATGCAATTCACTGTTAATAGAAAAAAATTATGATATTATTAGAATGTGCCATAAAGCTTTTCATCAATTTCAAGATCTATTTATGATAGAAACTCTAAGAAAACTCTAAAAATTCATTGAACTATATACTTTGTGTACTTTTTTTGTATACATGTTAACTTCACTAAAACCTTTATGTTCTAAATAAACAGGTGAATAAATTTGAACATCTGAATGACCAAATTCTCCCAATTTATTTTCTTGCTTTAGCATATTAGTTTACTTTATCCAATTATTCTCTTCCTTTCCATATTTGGATTATGAATACTTTGAGTCTTTGAAGTATCTCCAAATATTGTAGATATAGTTTATTGCCCTATCCCATTGATGTTTGATTTGGCCACATGGCTGCTTTGACTACTTCAATGTCAAGAAGCCAATTAAAAGAGATTTTACATATGTCTATGCAATTTAGTTTAGCTCCTTATGCTTCTGCTATGAGTCATGAGAAGTACATGTCCTACGTATCGCTGGCCCGAAGAGAATAAGGAAACCATTGAAATAGTCTTGAACCCAAATGTCATCCAAGATTAGCTGACTTCAGCTAATTCCAACTAAACCTAGCAGAACTATAGCCTGCTTACACACCCATGAGAAAGAAATAAATACTTGTAGTGAACCACTGAGTTTTGGATTGTTTTCATGCAGCATAATTTCAGTGGAAAACTGACCAATATAACTTTCAAAGATTTAATAGACCCATGGGTAATTTTTAATTTGCATCTTTAAATTCATGAGGCCTTTGAGAAATTAAGCTAGATGTCATGAAAACACTGAAAAGTCAAATAATACCGAGCAGCTAAAGTAAACTAATAATATTTTAAAAGAATTAAAATTTATTGCATAGCATTGTTCTACAATTTTCACAATACTTTTGTGCATTAACACATAGAAATATATGTGATTATACATAGGAAGGGGGTAATTTCCTTCAATAGAATCCAACACTGCCTTTCATCCTCAGGTGAATGCTAAAACATTGGTATTGTTCTTATTTACTTTCTGTGACATTTCAGACTCTATTCTCTTTTCCTACTAAGCATGGATGGATAGTGTAAGGAAGTGCATAGAAAGTCTGAGAACAGATGTAAGAACTGGCCCTGGGCTTTTCTTTGGAAGCTTTTGGAATATCGAAATATGCATTCTTAGCTTGCAACACACACATGCACGCGTATTTCTGACTCTGTCATAGCCCTCAATCTAATTGCGTAATTTTTTCTATTATGTTTCTTTCACATATAGCACAAGATGCCACATGACGGTTTCTTCCAGCTGGGAGATCCCCAGAATCATATCCACCAGAGCTGCTGTACAGATATATTTTTACTACTACCTCCTCCCCTTGGTGCTGTCAGTAGCAAATGACGTATTAAATCCATTCTAGGCTTTCACACCAAAGTCTCTTAGCATTTTGCAAGGCTGAAACACAGATGGGCACTATTTTTAACTTAAAAGCATAGTCAGATGTTGAAAAGAAAAAGAGCTATCCTTGTAAAAGCATAAAATTAATAAATATATTCTTTAAAAAACTGTTCGTCATTTTTCTTAGCCCCAATTGTAATGACCAGTCTTATTTTAAAAAATCTTTATTCATTTATTTATTATTATTTATGCCTACAGCACCTGGTCTTCCTAGGTAGTCTCCCATCCAAGTACTAACCATGCCTGACCCTGCTTAGCTTTTGAAATCAGACATTGGGCTTGTTCAGGGTGGCATGGCTGTAGACTATGGACCATGGCTCCACTGGGGTGTGAACCCAGGATCCTCTGCATGTAAAGCAGATGTGCTAATCACTACACTATGGAACCACGTCCTTATTTTTAAATATCTTAATTGTGATTGCCTCAGCTGGTGCCCAGCTAGTTCAGTTAGTAGAGCATGAGACTCTTAATTGTGATTGCCTAAACTTTTGTTTTACACACATTATTAGTGTAAAATACTTATTTTGTTAAACAAATGTGGGTATATCCACACACGTCTGCTATAAAAATTTCTAATAAGATGTCCATTGAAGAAAGGAAAATAGACTTTCATTGCTAATATCTATGCTAGATACCTAAGAGGTCTGTAGAAATGAAAAACACTCATACTATTTAATATGTATGTAACTATATAAATAATTTTTACATCTTTAATCATTGGACATCCTGCAAATCAAAATTTATTTCTTGCAGTTAATAATTATGGTATTCACTCATCCAACCATAGTACTCAATCAGTTTATCTTTTGTATTCTTTTGGCTCTATATTTTTATCTCTTCAGAAGTTAAATTAGGCATAATTTGAGAGTTATTTTTAATTACAAAATTCAATCAAACTTAACTAACACATACTTCTTTTTTCAAACTTTCTTTTAAGATCCTTATAGATGCATGTGTAATTATGAAAAATAATACAGGGATTCCATGTATGCTTTATGCACCCCGCCCAAAAAAAGCATCTTGCAAAAGCTTAGTACATTATCATAACCAGGATACTGACATTGATAGAAGTCAAGACACAGAATATTTCTATCACCACAGGATCCATTTTATAGCTACAGCCACCTTCCTCCCATACCCATTTCCTCCTTAACCCATGGCAAACATTATGCGTTCTCTTTTTCTATAACTTTGTTATTTAAAGAATGTCATATAAATAGAATCATGTAATATGTAACTATTTTGAATTAGATTTTTTCACCCGACATAATTCTTGGGAGATTCAACCAGGTTGTTGCATCCATTAATAGTTCGTTCATTTTTATTGCAGAGTAGTATTTCATAGTATGAATGTGCCATCATTTGTTTAAGCATTCATCCTTTGAAAGACATCTGAGTTTTTTCCGGCATTGGCTTTATGAATAAAGTTATTAAAAACATTCGTGTACAAGTTTTTCTGTAAATATGTTGTCAATTCTCTGGGATAAATTCCTGCAAATGTAAGTGTTGGGTCATATGGTAATTGCATGTTTAGTTTTTTTAAAAACCTGACAAGCTATTTTCCTTAGTGAAACCATCCTTTTATCATTAAAATAAACCCAACATAGTGATGATGTACAATCTTTATTATTGAATTCTATTTGCTAATATTTTGTTAAGAATTTTTGCATGTATATTAATGAAGAATATTAGTCTGCAGTTTTCATTGTTTGCACTATCATTGTCTGGTTTTAGATAGCAAGGTAATACTAGCTTCTAAAAATAAAGTGGGAAGTCTTCTATTTTCTGAAAGACATGTAAAATGTGTTTCACTTCTTTTAAAACATTTGATAGATTTATCTAGTGAAACCGTCTGGGCTTGAAGATTTCTTTTTTTCAGTTTTCAAATTACAAATTCAATTCCTTAACAGTTATAAGGCAATTAAAATAATCTATTTCATGATGGTGAGTTGTGTTTGTGTTTTAGAGGATTTGGGTCATCTAAGCTGTCATGTAGGTAGGGTTGTTTGCAGCATTTTCTTTTTATCCTTTTGACGTCTACAGTCTATAGTGTTATCTCCTCTTTCATTCTTGATCTTGTAATTTCTGTCTTTTTTTTGTAAGTCTTATTAGAAAAATTTTTTGAAAAAAATTTTTTTTTTCAAAAAACCAGTTCTGTTTCATTGCTTTTTTCCTTTGTTTTTATATTTTTAATTATTGGTTTCTGTTCTTTGGCTTATTATTTCCTTCCTCCTGCTAGTTTTGGGTTTAGTTTGCTCTTTAATTTCTATGTTCTTGATGTATGATCTTACAGATTACTGATTTGGGCCTTTTCTTCTGTTCTAATGTACACATTTGGTGCTATAAAATTCCCTCTCAGCACAGCTTGAGCTTGGTCTTGCAAATATTGATTTGTTGTATATTCATTTTTATTCAGTTCAATATTTTTTTAATCTCTTTTAAGAATTCCTCTCTGACTCACAGATTATTTAGAAGTATATTGTTGACTTTCCAAATATTTTGGGTTTTCACATTATCTTTCTGACACTGATTTCTAGTTTGACTCTGTTGTGCTTAGAGAACACACTGTATGATATCATCTTTCAAAATTTGTTGGTTTGTTTTATGATCCTATACAAACATGATCTATCTGGGTATGTGTTCTGTGAGCACTTGAAAAGAATGTGTATTATGCTGTTGATGGGTGGAGTGTTCTACAAATCAGATCCCATCAGGTGATAGTGATGTTGAGTTGTTGTATATCCTTAATTTGAGTATAGCTGTTCTATCAAATTTTAAGAGATGGGTGTTGAAGTCTCCAATGATAACTGTGATTTTATTTATTTCTTCTCTTAATCCTATCAGTTTTTGTCTCACATATTTTGCAGCTCTGTTGTTGGTGTATACACATTTAGAATTGTTGTTTTCTTTGAGGACTGACTCTTTTAACATTATATAATATCCCTCTGTCTCTGACCATCTTCTTTGCTCTGAAGTTCACTTTATCTTACAAGAATATAGTCACTGATGCTTTCTTCTCAATAATGTTTACGTGATATATTTTTCCATCCTTTACTTTCAACCTGCCTATATTATATTTTTAGTGGATTTCTTGTAGAAAGCATGTAGCTGGGTCACATTTTTGATCCACTCTGCCAATATCTGCCTTTCAATTGGTATATTTAGACCATTCAAGATTAAACTAATTATTGACATGTTAATGCTATCTGCCATTTAATTTATGTTTTTCTACTTGTTTTCTCTGCTTTCATTTACTGTTCATTTTTTCCTACCAACCTGTGAGTTACATGAACATTTTTAAAGAACTTCATTTTGATTTATATCGATGTTTTTAAGTATATCTCTTCATATAAAATTTTTAGCAATTGCTCCAAGTGTTACAATATATATTCATAATTTACCACAGTCTGTTGATGTTTTCATTGACCAGTTTGAGTAAAGTTTAAAAATTTTATCTCTTTTTGCATCTCTTTCTCTCCACCATTCACAATTGCCATATTTCCTCCACATGCATTTAGAATGACATGAGAATGTTATAAATTTTGCTTTAATCATCAAACACGATGGAGGAAATGCATGAGAAGAAAAGTCTATTGTATTTACCCACTTTATTGCTGACAGTATTCTTTCTTCCTTCATGATATTCCAGAATTCCTTCATGTTTAGAAAACATCCTTTAGCTGTTCTTTTATGTTAGGTCCATTGGCAACGGATTCTCTTCATTTTCTTTCATCTGAAAATGTCTAGATTTCCCCTTCATTCTTAAGGAATACCTTCACTAGATTTATGATCTATGTTGGCAGTTCTGTTTTGTTTTGTTTTAGCACCTGAAAAATATTATGCTACTTATTTCTGGCCTCCACGATTTCTCATGAGAAATCTATTGGCATTTGAATTGCCTTCCCTTATAGCTAATGTGACAAATTTTTCTAAATGTATCAAGATATGTTGTCTATAGTTTTCAGAAATTTAAGTTTTTCGTGGATTTCTTTGGGTTAATCCTGTCTGGGACTTGCTCAACATCTTGAATCTTCTTATATCTCTTGCAAAATCTGGAAAGTTTTCAGTCATTATTTTCTCAAGTATTTTTTCAGCCCTCTGTCATTTCACTGTTGACAATTATTGCTTGTCTTTTTTCATTCAGTTTGAGCTCTCCTTGATTCTTAGAATAACGAGTGATTTTTTAATTGAAATCTAGATATTTTCATATTGTGTTATGAGGCTGAATCTTAGTTAAATCTTCTATTTTAATTAATTTTTTTCTGACACTGCTCATGCAGGGAAAGTGGGGGCACCATTTCTTTACTGGAAAGTGGAATTAGAAATTCAAATCCCTCACTTGGCTTCTGTTGCCACAGGAGGTGAGGGATTCCTTGTTGCTAATGGACAGAAGGGTGAGTTCTAGCTACCCACATGGTCTCTACTGACAACATGGTAAGAGTGGCCTCATCACCAGTGAACAAGGGTAAGAGTCTCAACTCTCCACTAAGCCTCTTCTGACACCATCCCAGCAAGGATAAGGAGGGTTAGCATGCTTCTTTTTCTTTCTCAATAAACATGCTACAAGATTTCAGACCATTCTTCACACATACTTAAAACTACTGACACCAATAATACAAATAACATACAATGTTACAAAAATTACATTCACCTCGCATGTTATTGTTAAGCCTACTGAAACATCATCTAAGAGAGTGAAAATGCTAATGCCACTGGTATTAATCTTGTAGACAATTTTGTTCAATGTTCTAAATATGAATATGATACATAATTTGTGGGTAACTTCTGTTTTGTTATTTGGGTATATGTTTTCAATTTATCTTATGAATCTAGATATTTTAGACCATTAAATGGGAAATATGTGCATTACCAGCATAGCTACCATTTCACTTTTAACATAATAAAAATTTAATCCATAAATTTAAACAGAAACACCTGAAAGTGATTTTTAAATAAAAAGCGTATGTTATAGTGCAAAAAATACCCCTCTTCCCATATATTATTCCCTTTATAATGAATACACAATTTTCCTAAGGCTCTTATTAATATTATTAATTCACTGAAAAGAAGAATCTTTTAGTTGAATTCAAAATTAGAAAAAAATAATTTTTCAAGGCAAAACCTTGATTTCTTTTCCTTTGAGTTGCTGAAAATCTGCATTTAGGGAAATTAAATGGCATATTATTAACTTATTAAATGTTTTATAAAATTTTCATTGATAATCAGGCAAAATATGTTCATAGTAAAATGAGGGGATAAGTTCCATATATATGCATTCTTAGTATTTGAATTATAGTTTTTCAGATTTTAAGATGCTTCACCAGAAGATGTAGCTGCATCATTGACAGGTTTGTTCATTTAGAGCAAAGCACCACAATGGTCACTGGAAGACAACAATGGCTCAGATACTAAGCCAAGGTAACTGGAAGGAGATTGTTTAATTCATTGTACATATACGCTAAACTGTTGGCTAGTTAGTTTACCTGGAAGAGGGTGGAGCTAAAGGCAGATGGATGAGGGAGATGGGAGGAGTCAACCTAGGGTCAGAACAAATTACAAAATTTTCAAATGCTGACCTCAGAAACTATCCCTTACAGAAACTGAAATTTCATTAGTTTTGTGCATGGAGCAATTTCTGCCCCCAGAGTATTGTTTAAGACAACAGATGAATCAGCTGTCATCATAGAATTTAACAGCTTGGTGTGGTCAGGTAAAGTGGCAGTCAAGGAGAGCCCTGCCAAAACTATTGTCATACCAGAGAGACTGTGGGCATATCTAAAGCTGCATCCCCTGAGGAACAACATCAGAGACTTCACACTATTGGAAGGAAACAGAATCCACCCAGCCAGTCATAACTATAACAGCAAATAACAATGACAAATCCCAAGATAGGGCAGAGAAGGTGGCAGTACCCATAGTTTCTACAATATATTATCTAAAATATCCAGTTTCCAACAAAAATTTGAGAATACAAAGAAACAGGGAAGTATGACTCAAACCTCAGGGGAAAAAAAAAAACAAAACAGGAACTGCCTGTGAGAAGAGTCAGATTTCATATTTAAAAGACAAAGCCTTCAAAGCATCCATTATAAATATGTTCAAAGAAAATCATGATTAAAAAGTAAAGTACTATGTAAATGTCATATCAAATAGAGAATATCAATAAAGAGATAGAAATTATAAAAAAGAGCCACATAGATATTCTGCACTTGAAATAAACTATAGTGAACTGATTTTTGACAAAGGTATCAAGACCGCTCAATGGGAAAAGAATAGTTTTGTCAATAAATTGTGCTGGAACAACAGTTAGGTCACATGCATTGAAATGAAGTTAAACCCCTAACTCTTACCATTTACAAAAATGGAAACAAAATGGATCAAAGACCAAATTGTAAGAGATGAAATTATAACTCTTAAAAGAAAACATGTGAGTAAACCTTTATGAACTTGGACTTAGCAATGGATTCTTAGATATGTTACCAAAAGCACAAGCAACCAAAGAAAACATAAGTAAACTGGACTTCATCAAAATTAAAAACTACATTGTGCCACTTTAGAAACAGTCTGGCAGTCCCTCAGTGATTAAGCATAAAGTTACAATACGACCCAGAAATTCTAATCCTAGGTATATATCCAAGAGAAATGAAAACATACATTCAAAAAACTTGTATACGGGTGTTTGTAGTAGCATTATTCATAATAGCCAAAATACAAAAACAGTCCAAATGCTCAACTAATGAATGGGTAAACAAAACATGGCTATTCATACAATGAAATATTATTTAGCCACAAAAATAAATGAAATACATATATATGCTACAACATGGATATATCTTTAAAATAGCTAAGTGAAAAAGCCATTCACAGATGAGATCGGGCATGTTCAGGGTGGTACAGCCATAGACAAGAAAGCCTCTTTAATAAATAGTGCTGGGAAAATTGGAAAGTCGCATGCAAAAGAATGAAACTAGATTGCTGTCACCATACACCAAAATTAACTCAAAATGAATCAAAGACCTAAATATAAGACCTAAAACAATAAACTGTATAGAAGAAAACATAGATACTAAACTCATGGACCTTGGTTTTAGAGAGGATTTTATGAATTTGACCTCAAAGGCAAGGGGATTATATCAAACTAAAAAGTTCCTGCACAGCAAAAGAAACTATCAACAAAACAAAAAGGCAACCAACTGAATGGGAAAAGATATTTGCTAACAACACCTCTGATAAGGGGCTAATGTCCAAAATATATAAAGAACTATACAACTCAATAATTTTTAAAAAATCCAATTTACAAATGGGCAGTGGACCTGAACAGACATTTCTCCCAAGAAGACATACAAACAGCCAACAGACATATGAACAGATGCCCAACTTCACTAGCTATTAGAGAAATGCAAATCAAAACCACAATGAGATATCACTTCACACCTGTTAGAATGGCTATCATCAACAGAACAAGTAATAACTGGTGGAGAGGATGTGGAGAAAAAGGAACCTTCATACACTGCTGGTGGGACTGCAACTTGGTACAGCCACTATGGAAAACAGTATGGAGGTTCCTCGTATTAAGAACAGGCTATATGGCTCAGCAATCCCTCTTCTAGGCATCTACCCCCAAAATTTGAAGACATTTATCTATAAATACATATGTACCCCAATGTTTACTGCAGCATTATTCACGGTGTATAGAATATGGAAACAACCAAAGTGCCCTTCAATAGATGACTGAATAAAGAAGCTGTTGTACATATACACAATAGAATATTCCTCAGCCATTAGAAAAGATGAAATATTGCCATTTGTGATAACGTGGATGGATCTTGAGATTATCATGCTAAGCAAAATAAGTCAGATGGAAAAAGGTGAAAACCATATGATTTATATGTGGGATATATAACTGAAAGCAACAAATGAACAAGACAAACAAAAACTCATAATCACAGAGAATAGTTTAGTGGTTACCAGAGGAAAATGGGGGAGGGGAAGTAGATAAGGATAAAGGGTATCAAATATATGGTGATGGAAGGAAATTTAACTTTGGGTGGTGAACCCAAAATGCAATATACAGATGATGTATTATTGAATTGTACACTTGAAATCTATATAATTTTATTAAACAATGTCACCCCAATAAATTTAATTTAAAAAAGCCAAAAGCCATTTATAAAAAAGCCACATATTATATATTATATGATCCCACTACATGAAATATCCAGAAGAGACAAATCTACAGTCATAAAGTAGAGTCATAAAACAGATTAGTGTTTGCCTGGGGCTGGGGAAGATATGGGGTTTAGGAAATAGCCTAAAGTAGACAGAGTTTCTTTTTGAGGTGATGAAAATGTCCTAAAATTGACTGTGGCAATGGCTACACATAGATACGAATACACTGAAAACCATTAAATTGTACATTTTAAATGGAGGAATAGTGTGATAGATGAAGTATTCCTCAATAAAGCTTTTTAAAAAAAATAAGTTAAATCAATATTAGCATGAACTTTCTGAAGAAAAGATTTTGAAAAATATGAATGAGTTATTGGTATATACTGTAGAGCCTCTAGCTCAGGTAACTCCCCAAAAAGAGTCAGGTAGCCCTTGGGAAGAGATAGGAGTGGCAATATCTGAGAGGTTTGTAATTTTCTTCATCTGTGCTCATTTATGAAGACAGAATTAAGTTAACTCATAATATGTATGTTACATAATAACTAGAATGCTGTAGTTAATAAGATGTTTTCTATTCAGGCCAGAATGAAGTAATAATATAACTACTTCAAAGCCAAAACATAAAAATTAAAGATACCAATAATTTATGTAGAAAATTTGGATGATATTTGGGTTAGTATTTTGTGGCAAAGACTGATATCTATACTGAATCCATAATAGTAATCAAGTAAAGAAACTATAAAATACATATATAAAGTTTTCCATAAATTGGATTAGTCCACACATATTCAGATATACACATTGCTTAAAATCTCATTTCAATCATATACATATTTGAATATTATCAGAGAGGCCCTCCTTGATCATTCTTCTTTCATTCTATACTCACATCCTAGTTTAATTTTTATATAATTTACCACCTTTTGAAGTAAAATTGTAGAGATTTTGTTTATTTTGTTCATAGCTATATTTCCAATGCCTAGAGCAGTGCCTTATGTTATATTTTCAATAAATATTTGTAGAATGAATAATGAACGTGCAAGTCCTCTTATACTTTTCATGTTAGTACAGAGAGATCTAACTTAATTTTTCTAATGATTCCATAGTATTCCCTTATGTTGATATCACATAGTATACATTTAATGTTTTCTGTTGATGAGATCCTGTCCTTTTACATATATTTTCTTACTGTGCATGTGCATGTGTGTGTAAAACCACTGAATTCCATTTTAAAATGTTGGGTCAGTCTCATCTTTAATCATAAAACAAGTACAAAATGCTAAAAAAAAAAAAATCAGAGAATAACAAAGGGCCCTTAGAAGTTAAAGGTATTGCTGATGCAATTTAAATAAACATTTAAAAACTTTTCTCAAGAAGCAGGTAATGGGACAAAATTCATAAAATAAACAATTTCTTTTAAATGCAGATTAAACTAAGAGGTCCATTCTTTGACTAATAAGAATTCCAGACAGCAAGAATCAAATAATCAAATAGCATTTTTTTAATGTATGTGAGATTAAGGATTGAATGGATATATTAAGTACTCAGAAAAATAAATGAAAGGAGACATACATTATATTGAAATTTTCTGAAAATTAGAGTTAAGAGATGCTCAAAAGTCCAAAAAAGAAAGCAAGAGATGAGATACAAAAAGACAAAATAAAAAGGGAATGAGACTACTCAGCAACAATATTTGCAACTTTAAAAAATAAATGCCTTAGAATTCTGAGGAAAAAAATATCTTCAATCTGGAATTCTATACTCAATTCTTGAATATAGAATAAAGTAAGGAAGTACTATAGTAAAGGAGTTCCATCACATAATGGCGCAACAACTTTACCTCTATAGATACTTTCTAAGAAAGTTACCTGAGGGATTTAACAATAGAATAAGGATGTAAACATTGAAAGTAGAAAATTTGGTCTTCAAGTAACAATGATCCATCCTTGTTAAACTGATACAATGCAGCGAGTCTTGAAAAAAGCAGCAAATATTAGAACATAGTGGCATATAGTTCTATGGACCTCCATAAAGGAAACCAGAAAAAATAATATGATGGAGCAACTGAAATATTTAAAGAAAACATAAAGAAAAATATGAAAAGAGAGAAAGACAAATGGAAATTAAAGAGGAAAAAATCTACCCAAGTAAGAAAGTATGATCAGAATATACAAGCCAGCTTGGCACTGAAATATTTGTATAGTGATATTAATGTAAACACTTTAACTTTGTGAATTACAAATAGTGGTTTAACAATCTGAGAAGGATGAGATAAAACAGATAAAGGCAGTATAAAAGAGCTACACACTCATGCACTGTAACATAATATATCTTTTCTAAATTGAGTCTGGTACTCATTTGTTTGTGAATATCTTGGTTTTCCTTTTCTGTATCTTACTGAAATTACTCTCCACTTTTAAAATTCTGAAACATTAGCAGCATGCTCATCATATTCATCCCTTATTGGGTCCATTCACCCAAAGGAAATTTCCTTCTATTGTCTTTTCATCATTTTCCCCTTATCTATCCCTGATTCCTTTTATTGGATACTCTATCAGACAGATATGGGATATTCTTATCACTCTCCATATCTCTTAACTTTCATCTCATATTTTCTGACTCTTGATCTCTTTGCTCAACATTCTTGCAAATTTCCTGTGTTCTTGCAAATTTCTTTGACCTTATTTTACTTTTGATATTGCCAACATTTTTTTTGTGTGTTTGTCACTCCAGTTGTTGTGTAGAGGCATCTCATTATGGTTTTAGTTCACCTTTTCCTAATAGCTAATGATACTGAGCCTCTTTCATGTTTACTTGTCATCCACGTATTTTTTTGGTGAGGTATATATTTAGAAATTTTGCCCTTTTTTTGTTGTTTTTATTATTTGACTTTTGAGTGTTTCTTATCTATTCTCAGTACAAATTCTTGGTCAGAAATGTTACTGGTAAGTATTTTCTCCCAGTCTGTGGCATGTCTTTTTATTTTCTTCACAGTATCTTTCATTGAACTGAAGTTTTTAATGTTGATTAAGGTCAACTTATTTTTTTTGAGTCATGTTTTCAGTGTTACATCTAAAAGTCCTCATCTAACTCAAGATCATGGAGATTTTTTTTCCCTATGCATTTGTCTAGAAGTTACAATTTTATGTTTTAACTTATATCTATGATTCATTGTAAGTTAATATTTGTTCAAAGTGTGAGGTTGTGGGTTGAAGTTTATTATTATACCTATAAATGTCAAAATTCTAGTTGGTGTACCAACACCATTTGTTGAAAAGACTCTTTTCTTCTGAGTCTCCTTTGTACTTTTAGCACAAATTTGACAACTAAATTGTGAGAGCTTACTTCTGAGCTACCTATTCCAAGTTAATCTAGTGTATGCTCTTTAACCATACTGTATATAGTAAACTTTGATATTGAATAGTTTGTGTCCTCTAATTTCTTTCTGCTTTTTACAAAATTATTTTGATTTTTCTAGTTCTTTTATCTTTCAATATTATTGGAAATAGCTTGTCAATATCTATTTTTTAAGGTGGATGAGGATTTTAACTGGGTTTGTGTTGAACCTATAGAGTAAAATGATGAGAACCAACATCCTAACAATACTGCATCTTACCTCATAGAGAAATTCTTTAGCAATATTGCTAAACATTTTTGATAGTACACTGGAGATTTGGAGTCAGCCAGTCTTTTTCAAAATGTAATTCTTCTAAATAATGTGTGTGGTCAAACTGCATAATTGGATAAAAGTAAGTTATAAATAAAAAGTAAAAAGGGAGTGATATCAGCAAGATGTCAAGAATGATGCCTCCACCCTCCTTCCCCAAACCCACTGAATCAGCAACAATTCACAAATTCCCTTTGTGAAAATCCAGAAACTAAATGAAAGGCTCCTGAAACCAAGGCAAATAAAAAACAGACTAACCGAAGCAGGTAAGGAGATCAGAACACCTTTTCACTGGAGTCCCTGCCCCTGGTGTAGCACAATCAGTATGAGGCCCCTTGGTTCCCGGTTTCTCCCAGGGGAGGGCTAGCTTTGGTTTGTGCCTCCAGTGTCCCAACTTTTCTGAGCGGGCTCCCCAGGGAACTGGCTTCTGTCTTGCCAATCACAGAGCTCTGACAAGCCCGGCACAGTCTACCAAACCAGTGGAAAATGGACATGAAGGCATGGCCTATAGCCACCTTCATTACAGAAGAAACAGATAAAAAAAAAATACCAATTCTCAGCTTTCCCTTAAGGAGGGAAAAAGTTGATCTTGTATGTTCAAGGCCCTAACTTCTTTGGGGCTATGCAAAGAACTGGTATCTGACCTACTAGTTTTGGACTTCTAAAGAGGCAAAACCACATTTAGGATTTCATCTCCCACCTGTTAGGATAGCTATTATCAATAAACAATGACAAGTTTTAGTGTGGATGTGGAGAAACTGAAACACTGGCACACTGTTTGTAGGACTATAAAATGATGCCACTGCTATGGAAAATGGTATGAAGTTTCCTCAAAAAATTAAAAATAGAACTACCATATGATCCAGAAATCCCTCTTCTGGGTATTTTTCCAAAAAGAATTGAAATGAGATATATTAGCACTCCCATGTTCATTGCAGCCTTACTCACATAAAGCCAAGATGTGCAAACAATCTAAATATTCATCTATCAACAGATGAATGGATAAAGAAAATGTGTTATATACATGCAGTGGGATACTATGCAGCCTTAAAAAAAAAGGAATATGTCAAAACATGGATGAACTTTGAGGAAATTATACTAAGTGAAATAATCCAGTCACAGAAAGACAAATACTGCATGAGTCTACTTACATACAAGTTAATATAGTCAAATTCATAAAATCAAAGAGTAGAATCGTGATTGCCAGGGACTGGGGAAAGGGGGATATGTAAAGTTACTTGTCGATGGGAATAAAATTTCTTTTAAGTAAGATGAATAAGCTCTAAAGATCTGCTATACAACTTTGTACCTATAATCAACAATAATGTATTATGCACTTAATTGTTTAAAAAGGTAGATTTCAGGTTGTGTTAATATAATAGAATAATTTTTTTAAGTTATTAAACAGATGCCCTTCCATAGTGTATGAGATTTCCAAAATACTTTTTTGCTATGGAAACATTATGATAAAAGCTTTCCAAGGTGACTAATTTGTATGTTTAAAAACTGCATTATCTGCTGAGAGATTGCATTTTTTGTATTTTCTATTTACTTGCACGTTAACCATTTTCCACTTTTCTATTAAACTGCAAATGTATCGAGAGTGAAGATCTTGTATTATTGTCAACTATCATTTGCCCCTGTTATAAGAATATGCATTCAGTAGATAGTCAACATTATAGCTGAGGAAATAAATTCATAACATAACTTGGAAAAAATTAAATGACTGAAGTCAAAACACTATTTTCTATAGCAGTGGCATCATTTTACATTCCTACAAGATTAAATTACTCCATGTCATTTTTTAATCCTTCTAGATAATTTAGTAAACGTTTATGGGCTTAGTGACCATAGTGATGGCACATAATACAGAATCTTGTGTTTCACAGATGCAAGAAGAATATATATCTGTTTAATTTGAAAACTCCTCAAACCTATTTTGAAAATATGAAAGTCTACCTTAATAAACAAGTATCCTAAAAGGAAAAAGGGGGTGTTTTGCCCACCCATTCCCATAACACTAAGCAGGATGAATTATAAAAATGAGAAACTGTGAAAGAAAATAATAATGGGTAGCATGTTTTACATTTTATTTGTTTTGCATATGTGAAGTAATTAATAATATAAAAATAAATATAAGAAAATGCCAGTATAGTTTTGTAGAAATCAATTGTAGTATTTGCCCTATTTTAAGGAATTCCATTTTTTGGTATAATATTTACATATCCATGCATGAGTGTGTATGTGTGTGTGTGTGTGTGTGTGTGTATGTGTGTGCTTGTGAGCTATTTCTTTTCTGTGTCCCTTATGGGAACATTAGAAGTAGTAGCTGAAAACAGAAAAGAAATGAGTTCCTTTTCTTTTTAGGGGAGTCATTTGAAGGATTTTTTAATGTGATAAATATATGATGAGTGTGTAAATAATGCTCACAAGCCTCATTCATTAAGAAGTTCTGACATGTCAAATTCCTAGAGATAAAAATTTTTTTACTTCTTTCCATTTTGTTATAATAATCTTAACGGATAAGAAAGGAATAGTGTTTGTGATCTCTTCTTGCCAAGATATCTGCTAAAAAATAATCACCTGTAGATAATCATATCTAACCAAATATAATTTTGTTTGGATTCCTATATTTAAGGAAGATCAATGTTAATGATTGGAAAGCACATGGAGGTTGCGTAGGACAAATGGAGAGAAGTGGTGTTTATTGAATGTCTCCTGACTGCTACGCACTGATAGGTAACATAAACAATTAATCACTTTTTCACCATTTTCCTATCTTAATTTTAGAAGTAAAAAATTGAAGATGAAGGAAATGAATCAACTGGTACAATATTACACAGCTAGTGAATGAGACTCAGATATCTGCAAAACCAGTAGTCTCTCTTTTTAATTCATATATAAACCACTTCATAGCTTTGTGATTGGCCAAAGATACTCCCAAATATCAATAGATGTGCTGTCAACCTTAAATCATTTCATAAATCAATTGAAATTATATCAAAATATAAATTCAAATTCATAAATTTGAATGAACAAATCTTAGAAAAGCATTTTAATGAACACTCTTAGAAAAGAATGTTTAATTGAAAAAAAATCCTTGATTCTTAAACTTAACTAGAAAACAAAGAATACTCTCCCCATTGGACCTAGAGGCAAAAGAATATAAGTTCCAGGATGGAGCAACCATGAGGACTGAATGCTGAGAAAGGGATTGGTCAGAGGAGGAGCTCAGTTTGATCTTCTAAAGGGACAAGTGCAGGTGAGAGGGCAGGGCTGGGTGTTCATCAGACTTTCTCAGAGAATGAGTACTAATTTCACTAACCTATTTTATCTCTGGGGTATAAAAAAGGAAAGAGATGATGAACTTGCAACTGATAGAGAGATACTGACAGGTCATTATTTACCAGAAAAGCCAGGCTACAGTCAGTAATTCTCAATTAAATGGAGGGATGACAGAACCTAGGACAGGAAATGTAGCATTTTCTAGTAAGTCTGATGCAAGAGTCTCAGGTAGGGACATCTTTATTGCACTGCTCAAAGCTCGAGCCAATGAAGATTAAATATTGCTATCCTTCCCAAAAACTGGAAGAGGGAAGATAAAACGTGAGGTTAAAATGAGACTGCAAGGGAGGCTGCTATGGAGGTCCTCAAGAGTCAGGGTCAGGAGGCTTTGTTCAAGACATTTTACTAGATGTGTGATTATGGGGAAATTACTTAACCTTTCTGAGTCTGCTTGTTTCATTTATAAAATGGACTATCATGAGGACCGAATAAGATTTTAAAATGTAAATGTCTTCGTGTAGTACATAGTGAGCACTTTGTAAATGTTCATTATTAATTAGAAAGAGATTGTTGAAGATGGTAAATGTATGACAGCAATGCTATTCCGTCAGATTCATCTCTGCTTCTTCTGACTCTTTATATACTGCAGTCGATGCTATAATCAATGCCAAAAACTTCTGCAGAAATAGTGATACAATGCTGCTGGCAATATCTAGATGGGAAATATTTCTGACAAGAATAGGAATGTCTAGAGCTGATCTCATTTCTCCAGGCTTCCTCCAGGAATATCCTATCTCTGGACCTTCAAAGCACAATAACTGAAGTCACTACATCCCCCAAACTGAATTTTCACTTGAAGAAGAATGTGTTTATATGTGAAGAAACTGGAAAATAAGAGATTATCAGAGACAACTTTTGAAGATGCTGCTGCTACTCTGACTCTCGTGAATGTTAGCCAAGTTTTCAAGTTCATGCCATTAGTCAGAGTTGCAACAATACAAAGGTGGCAAAGAATGTAGCTCTGAAACATTATTTAAAAATGTACAATATAAATGCTACCAAGAAAAATGCCTTGTGAATATAAGTTGATTCTTGTTTATATTCCTTATATTATCCTCAAAAAATATCCAATGAGTACTTTTATTTCAAAGATGTGAAAAGTGAGGTTTAAAAGTATGATACCATCCAATGTGCATAGCTAATAAATAGCTTTAACAAGGATTTGAACCCAGTTTTACTATTTTAAATATAAACTCAAATGCCCAAGCAGAAATTTTCCATTGCATAAAAATAGAATTTAAAAATAAGTAATAAAAAAATGAAATAATCACTCCAAAGTATACTATGTAGTTAATCACGTTAAATATCTTAAAGTCATTACATAAGTTGAATACGCATATATAATTTTATGAAAATATAATTATACTTTAAGCAGGTTTTAGAAACATTTCTTCATTTATGAATATTTTAAGGCAATAGAGCACATCAACAAATGTGCTTTTAAAGCATCACTTGAAATACATATGTAATAATCTCTTCTTTTGATTTACCAATTCTCCATTTTTCTTTTCCCATAAATTATGTTTTCATGAGCATCCTTGAAGTCAAACAATTTTATTCTGTCCCAGAAATTTATTCTGAGGAAATATGTAAAGGTATATACAAAGGAACATTTAAAGGCAAATTTATAAGGCTTTTAATTCTTGGTATCAAGTCGTCTTTCATATTATATCAATTTTACGTCTATCATATTACATCAATTTTTAGCAGTGCATGAAAGTGTGTTTTTTTCTCAAATATAAACAAAGGAATTGTTTTTAAATAATTTTTAGCAATTTGATACTAAAGATATATACATTTTAGTTTGCATCTCCATTGTCAAAAAGAAGATTTTAAAATGTTTCGTGTATTATGTTAGTTGTATTTCTTTCTTGATAAATTGCTTGCCTATGCCCTTTATAGATTTTCTATTGGTTGATTCCTATTTTCCCAATTTATTAGTTCTTTATATATTAAATATGTTTGTTTTTAACTTTTAATTATTTTCATTCTTACATATTCAAATAATCAATCTTTTTTCTGCATGGCTTCTACATCAGATATCCTTTTAAAATTCATCCCCACACCCAGATTACATATTCATTCCTATGCCCTTTTCTCTATATTTCTCTTCCATTTTAAAACCTTTAATTCACCTTGAATTTATTTCATCATAAAATGTGAGATAGAGAGGTAATCCTATTTTAAACAAATAGTTACCGAACTGTCACAATTTAAAGTGTCGTTCTAGTCATATTCTTAATTCACTTAAATGTATGTGTCTGTTTCACTATCACAGCATTATAATAGGTGATGCCTGGGCAGCCTAGTCTTTGCAGAGCTTTGAGACCAATGACAGAGGTGCTGCCTTTCATTTTGAAAGGGCAAGAAGGAACCCATCTTACTTGGGTGCTGTAAGATTTTTGAAATGACTCCATCTCCCATATTTCCCTCTGTCTCTTCTATCAAGTGTGTCTAAGTGGTAGAACACCCTAATCCCCAACTTCCATTTATAACTAGAAATATCCTCCTCCATCTCCTGCCAGAGTATAGTGAGAAGCAGTTGTAAACTACACTTGTTTTACTCAAACTTTGAATGTCTTCATCATCTATGAAATCACCAAGTTAAGAAAAAAGTTAACCTCTGAAACCAGAAAGTTAATTATGAATTACTCAAATACCATTTAGTCAGGGAAGAATTTCCAGACAATATGAAATAACTAATCCTTCGATTACTCATTTGGTGTAAGATTTATTTCTATAGATTTAAATTTTCCTGAGGACAGGACACTTGTCTGCCTTGTGTTCCACTGAACCTCGTACCTCAGATAAATACCTGTAGTGCAAAGGACACTAAGAACTACTTTCATTGATTGATTATACTTCAGTATTTAATTCATTCTTTTTTTTCTGGAGAAGTTATTTAAGCTGCTTTAAAAATAACTAAGATATTTTAATTGGTAATACCATGAATTTTTGGAAGAATTGAAATCTTTACAATTTTGAATTTTCCCATCTGGGAACATGGATGTGACTTTTTGTTAACTGAAGTCTCATTTAATATATATCCGAAAAGTTTTGTCCTCTTTATGTAGTTTGTTTACATTTACTGTTACACGTACTCCTAAATAACCTATGATTTGTTTTTCATATTATCTAAGTATTTATTACTGATATATAAAAATGCTAATTTTTATTTATTTATAAGGCAATTAGCCACCTAAATGAATTCTCTTTAGTTCTAATATTTATATAGTTCTTTCTCTTCATTTTCCCATAAAGATAATTGAATAATCTGCAAATTATATTAATATTTATATGTCTGACAGCTAGTACAGCAGTTAAGTACTTAGAAAGTATTGCTGGTAAATGTGTTATATGTATATGTTTGCTAAATATTCATCGAATAAATTAACAAAAGATGAATATGCACTAAAATTCATTCAAAAGAACTCTACAGTAAAAGTCCAAGAGTTAGAGACACAAACTAAAATACTTTTTGCATGTTATTATTTTGTATTTGTTTTATTCCTTTGTTCTGCTTAGCTATATGTACAAACTCTAATTAAAAGTAACTAAAGGGGGAAATAAAGTAAATTAATGGAAGTTCTGCTTCCACAGAGGACGCCAAAAGCTTGAAGAAAACATCACATTCATCCTAACACTGAGAAAGTTCCAGATAATGTATAAAATCACAATCTGAATCCTTCAGAGAGTTGAAATTACAAGCCAACCAGAAGATGTGAATTTCCAAGGATGAGAATTTCTTCTAGTGAGAGATGAAACACATAATTCTTATTTTTGACAGAACATAGGAAGAAGTAGCTGATACGAAAAAAATAAATATTTTAACAAATTCTTATATCTGATTATGCCCTAGTATACAGTTTAAAATCCCTAGAAGCCTCAGACACATAGTCATCACCAATTCACCAGGTTTTTTCCAAGGGCCTCTCTACTGGGTGCTCAAAGCAGATTGGTGTCAGGCAGGAAACCCAAAAGAATTCCTCTCAAAAAGACAAACATAGTCTGCTTAGGTTTTAGGGTAGAACGCAAGTATCTATAGAAGTCTTCCTGAGCTCTGAGCCCTACAGGAGAACTAGGTGAGGATCAGGAGTCACTGGGGAAAAGCCTGCACATTAGGCCCACATACCAGGCCCTTCTTTACTATAAGGCAAATACAGTCTGCCATGAGGTGAAGGGCAAGAGATTCATCCCTACTGAAGACCATCTCTGATATAAGGCAAAAGCCATCTGTCACTGTCAATGAGGGAGAGAAGAAAAACACTTCCATATCTGGTTACTACTATAATACCACAAAAATGTTGGCTGCCAGTGGGGAAGGAAAGAGAAATTCTTTTGTTCACCACATCCTGCAATGATAGAAAGTAGAGTGCTGCTGCCGCTGTGGGTAGGTAGGGACTCTTACTTGTATCCAAGACTTAATCCCTCACCACCATTGATAAAAGACAGAGTTGGACTGCCTTGGGAGGGCAAGCAAAGGAATATATAACCCAACCTGCACTGTGTTACAGTCAGAAGTTGTCTGCCACTAGAAGAGGATCAGAGAAGTTGAAAACTACCTACCCCTGAGACTCGGGTCCATGATGCCTGCCTCGGACTAATGGTGGTGCAGAAAAACAGAGATATCTCCCTGCATCCACCAAATCATAAGCATAAGTGACAGCAGTCTGTGACAGAAGTGGCTAGAGCACTGAGAGCAACTGTTACTCTAGCATACAGGACAACGTACAGGGCCTTTTAAAATCTTAGAGTAGAACAGAATTATTGAGAAAATCCTCTGGAACTCAGCCACAGACAAGGTACAGCAGTACACTACAACAGAAATTTGAAGCCTATGGTTCATTGAAGGTCGCTATAGAAACAAAAATGCAAACCCAGTTCAACTGCCGACTAGACTGACTCATGTCACACACAAATATATTCTTAAGTCTCTATTGTTCTTTTCTCACAATATAAAGCATTTCATTAAAAAAAATTATGACACATAAAACGAAGAAAGGAAAAAAGTGAAGATTACCCTCACCAATGCGAATGGGCAGCATCAAACCACTGAAGGCCTGAATAGAACAAAAAGGAAGTGGAAGGATGAATTTGCTCTCTTTGTCTGAGCTGTGACATCTATGTTCTGTCCTTCTACACCAGCACTCATGGTTTCTGGGCCTTTAGACTCAGAAAAGAATTTATACCATCGGTTCCTCTGATTTTCAGGCCTTCGTACTCAGACTGAATTACACTACCAGTTTTCTTGGTTCTCCAACTTGCAGAAGGCAGACAGTGTGATTTCTCAACCTCCATAGTCAGGTGAGTCCATTCTCACCTAAAGTCCCTGAGTTCCATGCATCAATCTAAAAATAAAATTGGCTAACATTCATTTACTGATTTATATGTGTCAGACCCTGTTTAAATTCTTTATAGGTATTATTTAATCCTAAAGACAACTCTATGGGGCAGATGCTATTATTCCTGCATTCAGATGAGATGAGCAGTGGCACTAAGACATTAAGCTGGAAAGTAGAGAACTGGGATGCTCAGTTCTATTTCTCTTGTCCCAGTGCCTTCTGTCTCCATCACCACAGATCACTTCCCATCCTAAGGGGACCCTCAAAATCTGACTTGGAGTATGGACTCCACTGGAGATTTCCTGGCTTCGTGTCTCTGGTTAAGTTCAGTGAAAGAAGAGAGTAACAAAGAGGGTGGTCTGTATGTTTACTTCTCTGGCAGGTGGTTGCTGGCAGGAGGCCTTTCTCCATCAAAGCTTACAGCATCTGTTAGGTGACATATTCTCTCTGAGTTCTGGTAACTACTTCCCTGACTTCATTCCTCTAGATATCTTGGGTACTGCACTAGTCTTGTAAACAGCCAGGAATAGAGTAAGGCAATTGAGATACCTAGAGTGCTTGCACAATTCTCAAATTGAGTGCACAACTCTCAAATTGTGCTTGCACAATTCTCAAATTTCACGTCATCAGTCTCTTGTACTGTTCCTGGTCCCTTACTATCCAGTGTACCATCTGTTTTCTGCTGGGACACTGGCCAATACATGTTCTATGAACTACTGCTGATCAATACGTGTTCTCACTATGAAATACTGCTTCCCCTAATGCTTAGAAACAGTTAATGAAATGGTCCTGCAAGATGCTGACCATGGACTCAAGGCTCAGGGACTCAACTAGAAGCAATGTATTTTTAATAAAATCAATGGGGGAAAAAAGAAGCATTTGACAAGTTCTTCATGACAAAATTACTAGCCTATTCTTGAATGGTTTTAAAACTATTTCTGTACTGTGCCCTGATATATTTTAAAAACAAAGGTAACAATCAGATTTAATGCTTTCAATCAGCAGAGGAGTTGTTACCAACAAATAGTTATATCACTAGTATACGTTTCCATGTCCATTGGAATCATGTTGAAGTTTGTAACATGCTAATCATCAAGCAAACTGAACACAGACTCCACCTCAGTAACTCTGAGGTGGGATCCTGAAGTCGATATTTTAACAGGCATTCCAGATGATTCTGATGCACATAACCCATGGGATATACCTAAAGAAGGAACTATGCTCTTACTCTAATGAAGGTTTATAGGATAGGCATATTTTTTGCTGAGTTCATTTCTTATACTTTCTCAATTATTCATACCATAACCAGGTGCAACTGGGTTCAACTGATAGAAGCAATGAAAGTGGCAACTGGGGTGGCCAGAAGATATGAATATTCTGGAGTCTAGTGGAAAATCTCACCAACCCAAATCTCTAAATGAAGGATAAAAGAAAATAAAGTAAAACAACAACAACAAAAAACCACAAAATACTACTACAGTATTAGTGAATACTAATTAAAGACTCATGGGTAAAGATTCATAATAAAGAGTCTTTATTAAGTGGTAGAATTTAAGGTGTCTTGTGGGTGAAGCTATTTTTAGGTACATTGTCTTCATACTGCCACTTGAATCATATTTCATGGCCTCTACATATTTGTTAAGCTGACTCTGAGTATGATATATTATTAGCACTAAACAAAGTTAGGCACATCTTTAAAGCACCATATTTCTATCCTCAAGCTACTATAACCTAAGAATATGCTAGAGATGAGAATAAATGCAATCAAATATGTGACATAAAATTACTAGTCTTCTTTTATTTGTTCTTTTCCAATCACATTCATTATAATGAAATTTATTATCTACTTAATTTTAAATACTTCCTATACCTCCACATAAAATAAAATATTTCCTACCTTTGCAACTGTACATACTTTTCAGAAAGATAAGTAATAAATACACAAGAGAACTCTGAGTATAAATTTCTTTGTTTCAAATGACAGTTTGGACTTTCTGGGTACCATATGCTCAAATAATACAGCATTATCTGTCCTAGAAGAATCTTTCTTGTTTTCTATTTTGCATGAGAAAATCTGCAAGCTGAATGCTACATTAACATATTCATTTAATATGGCCATGAGATGACATGTAAAACACTGGCTGCCCCTTCCCTTCCACTTATTTAAATAGACAAATCTATTCAAATTGCAACTTTAAGGTTTTCAGGCAAATAACATGCAGCAAGTTAAGGGTAGATCTTATGAAGCAACAATACTGTATTGTCATCTCACCTTTCTCTCAGCATAAGCAGGCCAAGTTCTGCAGCTGAAAATATTAAATGACTGATTCCAATTTTTTTTCAGTATGATTATGATGATTTGGAGCTACAAAGCAAATAATTTCAATCTTGTAGAGTCTTGTTCTTTACCACTTGACTTTCAGAAACAACCATTTCATAAAAGTCCTGTTTACTTTTGCTTTAATTTACAATTATTGAAATTTTAATAAGGATTTTGTAGCAACACCAGGCATCACATACTGCCAGGGAGAAATTATAACGTTATTGCAGCCTACACTGACAGCCAACTCATAAAAATGAATGACATTCTATATCATCACATCTCATAGGCTGTTCGGAATGTTAATAGCTTACTTCATCTTTCTTTAGCATAATGAGGCAGACAGTGTAACAATATTCAACGCAAAAATGAAGATCAGGAAATTTGAATTGAGGCAGGAAAGTAACATTTAATAGGATTCAGACAACATTCAGATTAAAAGTTTCAATTAAAACACTATTAGTAAGCTTTTTATCACAGAAGCAAAGCTTTGTCACCCAAGACCAATCACTGTTTATCTCTAGAAACACTTAGCTCTTCAGAATCTATTTATAAAATGTTATAAGTTTCTTACCCAGTTTAGCACTGCAAGATTTATTAGATCAAATGGAACTTTAACAGGTCATTGAATTAAAATAATTGTAAAGGATGTCTTTTAGACATCTTAGATAATACTTATGCCTATGAAAACTGTCCTTTAATCCAATAGCTTTGAATGTTATATTATTTTAAATTTGGTAGTTTATCTTTGGATTGAGGTTAATCAAAAGATAGTTGAGAGCACATAAATTTTTCAAATGTATATATGAAATATAAATATTAATTGTAGATGAATATAAAATATATTGTATAATAATTACATAACATGTTTTCCATTTCCATATATATGAATTGCAACATGTAATGATGATGAAGGGTGAATGAAATAAAATTAGATACTCATAGTAGTATATAAAATTTAAAAATGGGTATCCATATTTGTAAAATATTGCAATATCAAAAATTGGGTATTTTTAGTTCTCTGTATATTTGTATAGAATTGGAAATTTTATTGTGTCATCCTTCTATGCATTTGAAGTATTGATACAGAAAAATTTTAGTTGGGGTGCCCAAACTACCCAAATGAAGCAGAGAAAGTCATCAAGGCTAGTCACAGATGAGGATAAATGTGGTTTTGCTTTCTGAAGCTGAGTACAAATTGAAGGAGGTGAAAATGGTTAGGGACAAATCAGCTGTGCTTAAGAGACATCTATTACCAAGGAGATAATAAGTAAAATGATAATGTGTCATATTTGAGTGTTGTCATATTTCCTGCATAGCTTATTTATGATGTCAGAAGAAAACAAAATACTAGAAAATACAACTTTATATTTTATATGTTATTTTATATTTTAAATGACTAAGACTTATTGTACCTGATTAAATTTGCTCCTCACATTTAAAGATGTTAGAATACTGTCAATACCCTTTAATCCTTTAATGAGTGCTATCTCACAATTAGTAATTTGACATACCAGAAATTTGTCTATTTAGTTACATTTCTTCAATTTGTCTTCATTCTTCTTTATTTGAATGGCATTTTATTTTTCTCCTATTCAAATGAGTGCATAATTTCTTGACCGTATCAACTAAACTCTTATTTTCTGTTTTATGCTAATTGCACATTTGTTTCCATGTACTTCCTAATTGTCAGAGATCTTTGCGTTACAGCTTGCATTTGCATTCTATTAAAATTTTCTGATACTACTATTACATAACCACTTTGAAATAAATTTAATGCCTTATTCAATTCTTTGAATTTATTATATTGGTTTTTTTCTTGAAAAAATTTCCCTATACTTACCCATTATATTTAATATTTGTTCCATTAATACACTATAAATTATTTTTGTGCAATTTCTGATTATGAATAAAAGGAATAATTACCTCCATTTTCTTTTTCAGGATTATTCTAGTTTTATATACCACGATCCACATTGTATTTTGCATTCAAATCTTGGAAAATCAAAGTTTATCCTTTCTTTTTAGAGATGGGGGCCTCTAAACTTTATCTTTTTTCTGTAGTAACTTTTTAAGTGAGATCTGCTGTTGAAATCATGGAATTTAGTGACCCTAACGAGGACAAAAGAAACATATTTCAAAAAGATTAAAATGCAAAGGGGAGACACTGGTTTCTCTTCTGTCCCTAGCCATCCTGGCTGATATCTGTATAGGTAATTCAATATTTCTGCACATTAACTTGTTTCAGACATAAAATGGATATATCCTTTTTGTTTTATTTTCTAAGTGAGATTGATCTATTTCTTTTCCTCTTTATTTTCTTGTCAAATTGGAGCAGTTTAAAACTGCTAAATTTCAAAAGAGTAAAATAACCTTCAGGAATGGTGTGAATCAAATCAAGGAGAGATGCAAAGAAGGGGCAGTGCAATCACTTCAGTAAAACAGTCCATAAAACAATCCCCAAACAGTAAGGAGTTAGATTTCAAGTACAGCCCAGAAAAACATGCAGTGTGGTGGCTGCAGCATGGGTTTTTAGAATCATACTAATATAGATGTGAATCACATTTACAGTGTGGCTTTTGACACATTACCTCTTAACTCTTTGTGTCAGGGTTTTTGTTTTGTTTTGTTTTGCTTTGATAATAAAAGAGATAATAAAAATTACCTCTGGATGTGGGTATAAGAATTAAATAAAATCATAGAGGCAAAGTGATAAGCACACTACCTAACAAATAATGGGAATTTTAAATAATCAACTATTTGTATTTGTATATACTAGCCTCCATTCATTTGATATTTAATAACAAGATGATATGAAACAAAGAAAACCTACCCTGGCAGTATAACCAGAGTGACCTTTCTGCTTCAGAATATTTTAGTGAAGTTTCTTTCCATATTTGAGAGACTGCATTTATATAAAATTCAAACAGCTCACCCAAGAAATAGCTCAAAGTAGCCCCTGTGAAAAATGCTCCTCTCTGGAAGAAACTGCTTTGAAGATGATGAATGTAAAACCATCTAGATGTGCAAATCTAGATGTGTACTTTTCTGATGCAACTGTAGAATTAATCTGAAAAAATAACATTATAAATCATTGCACATGTAGACTGCACAACTTCTAAAAATTAAATTGACATTCTTGTCTGAGTTGTGAAAATATTTATTATAGTTTAGGTTATGTCAAGTAGTAAATGCTTCTGGTTGAGTAGGGGAACGGAAGACATAAATCAAATCTTTCTGACTAATGATTTAAATAAAGGTAAAATTTGATTTAATTTTAATCTCATTGATCCTAACTCTAGTCAATTTCTGATTAGCTGAGCAGAAATGCACAAGGCAAACAATTCGGGTATTTTAGGAACTGATGTAGCAAGTGATATTATATTGTTTGAAGAGCCTCTAGCCTTCTGCTTATTGAAAAAAGAGACTGGCTATTCATTGGAAATCATGGACTAACTTAGGTCATCCTCCAGAAACATATCCACAGGTAATGACAAATCAGGTTTATCATTCAGATGAGTGAGTCATAGACAGTATTATGGAAAGAAGACAGCTTGGCTAGCTTATAAAATAAAAAAAAAATAAAATAAAAGGGACCAAAGAATTAAAATATATAATCTAGACAAAATCATGTCTGGTAGTATCCTGGCTTACTGAACTCACTGGCATTGGAGCCAATCCAAACTTGATCTGAATCTCGACACAGTTCACTTATTAGCTGTGCTATCTTTAGCAGGTCTCCTAATAGCTGAGCCTCAGTTTGGTCGTCAGTAATAGAAATAGTAACACTACATTTGCATTGTTGTAAAAAGAATTGGAGGTAATAAATGCAGAGCATATTGGCAAAGAGTAAGTGGTCCATAATGGTAGCTATTATTATAAACTGAAGATGATGATGACTATTCCTTGCCCATTTTTGAGAGTCTTTGTGATTCTTTTCTCCTAGGAGTCTGCCCTTTATGTTTGTCGTAACTAGATTTAACTTATGTATAAATGTATGAAAGTAGAAAATAAATTTACTTTGAAATTCTAGAACCTTGTATTTCCACCCCTTTCCCTCAGCCTGGTTGGTGCTATGGGCAGCCCTGGAAGCTCTGGAGCAGAAGCATTCTCCTCCATTCTAAGTGAGCCTGCCCTCCAGTACATTTCCAAGTTCAGTAAAGAGCCATTCAAGAATGGAGAAACCAAACCTTATTTCTATCTCTTAAAAAATTATAGAATTAAATGAAAATAGCTATACATGACAAAGTTTTACTAGCTTATAACTATAAAATAAGGTCATATAATTTGTTAGCTCTGAAATTATAATAATTCAAGATCCCATTCCACTACTCTGCAGTAAGTGCATTTTTTTTTAGTTTTGTTGATTTGTTCATTCATCTTTCTTCCTTAAATACTACTGAATTCCCCAGAATGGGTTTATATATTCCACATATCTGTTATGATGCCCCTTGGAGCTCAATCATCCATTTGGCTGTCTCCACTACTGACTGCCTCCAGTTTCTGAAGCACTTACCAGAGGTCCGCATCCTTTTTGGCACCAGGGACCAGTGCTCCTATGAGAATCTAATCCCTGATGATCTGAGATGGAGCCGAGGTGGTGATGCTATTGCTGGGGAGCAGCTGCAAATATAGACAAAGATTTGCACGCCCACCTCTCACCTCCTGCTGTGTAGCTCGGTTCCTAACAGGCCATGGACCAGTACTAGTCCATGGTCTGGGGATTGAGGACCTCTGTGCTACAACATCTGGGATTACTTTTGTCATGGGAAAAACACTTTCCTTAATTTTCAACAGTGATAGCTGAGACAATGCTGCAACGCTTAAACAATGTTTATAAAATTTCAATAGTGCAGTTAGGGAAGGACTGTAAGTATAGTACAGTGCTGCTAGATGTCATCAGTCCACAAGCACAAAGATTTAAACCCAGACCCATTCTTAGGTGTTTCAAATAGGGTGTCACCTGCCTGGTTCCCTGACTGCTGCCCTGAAGCAGGAGATGAATTATGTTTGTACAATGATGTATTCTTTCCTACCTGGACTCCAAGAGTAATAACCACAAAGCTCAGAGAAAGAAAAAGAAGATACCTCATACCAGAACCCATGGTTCACTTTTCCAGTCTTCATTTCTTATCCCTTTTCCAAGAATGATTTATAACAGGCACTTCAAAGTTCTCAGAAGACATCCATCTCCAATTCTTGGGTCAATGAGTATCCATGGAAAAATCTCAACAGCATACAATTTGCATGATATGAGCATCCTCCCTAAGGTTGGGTACTCAGTAACTTCTGGAACACCAGCCAACAGGTCCAAAATGAGTTTTAGTTGCCTAGTCTAGTCTCCTTTTTTATCATCTTTCTATTTCTGTTAGGTAACAATCAAGCCTACATCTCTTTTCTGCAATCTCCATGGCACTTGTTGCCAATCTAATAAAATAACTTATTGAACAAGATGAAATACAAAATACCCTCCAAGATTAAGTGATAATTTTCAGAGAAGGTGAAATCTGAATTCTTTTATGAAAAAGATACCATTAGCTGACCACAAAGCCAAATATCTGCATAGACAGACTCCCATTCATATTTACCAACCAGAATACTTGACTTCATAGTCTTACAATTTCTATTCACTGGACCCATCAAGCTCAGTGTCTCACTTTTATCACAGATATTTAGGAGGAAAGTTTCTGTTTCTTCTGAAATACAGGGAGAATTTGTCGACAGTTTTTAATAATTTATATTAAAACATTTAACACTCAGAAAAAAAAAACAGGAAAAACTCAAGGGTAAATTGATGTCACAACCTCTTGGGAATAGAAACTGATCAAGCTTTGAAATTACTGTCTTCCATTAAGGTTTCAAAAAGTAAGAAAATGTAATAGAGTCACAATGCCATATGTAAATACAGTTTCTCTTCCATATCCAAGGGCTTTGTATTCACATATTCAACAAACCATGAATTGAAAATATCTAGAGAAAAAAAATCCCAGAAAGTTCCAAAAAGCAAAACTTACATTTGCCATGCACCAAGCACTACACTGAATCTACTTGAGTGAAGTGATGTGCAGGTGTACCCTTCTGTAGTCTACATGCAAATACAGGTTACATGCAAATACTACACCATTTCATATGAGGGACTTGAGTATTTGCAGATCTCTGGTATCTGTCAGGAGGCTGGAACCAACCCCCATGGATACTGAGGGACAACTGTATGCTTTTAAGTTCCTTTATGAAAATACGATATTCATTACAAGCATTTGCTTTTAAAAGAATAAAACCATTGAAGTGGAATGTGGCTATCCCAAACAGGCTCTTTGATGGACTTAATGAAAGACATAGTCTCCAGTTAGTTGCACTCCTCAAGCTCGTGGCTTACTCCACCTAAGTATTCTTTACAAAATTAGAAAGCCTAGGTCTTTATTTGTTGCATACTGAGGAAGGCAGTCCCACTCTAGGGCTGAGAGATTGAGAACAGTGTGCTTGTGCTCCATAGAGGGCACAAGTTTGTAAAACGTTATGCAGTGGCTTTGAGTCACAAGATCAGAGAAGTAACTCTGACATCATGTATGTTATTGGGAATCACTTTAATTTCTTACTTCTCCAAAACTAGAAATTATTCTTCTGGCTCTTGGTTGTAATGAAGTCTATTAATTGATTATGTTAATTTATAATTGCTATACTAAATGAGTTAACAATATTCAATTAATCCTTTATTGTTTGCAGATCAAAATAATTATCTTCTTTAAAAGTCAAATTCTGAGTTATACTTAGATAGTAATCCTAAGTCATACTTAGCTATTAGACATTTATAGAAATCAACTCACTACTTACCTTAGGTTGGGGAAGTAGTGACTGAAAAGAGGCATGAGAAAAGTTTATAAGATAATAGAAATGTTTTGTGTCTTGATTAAGATATGGGTTACATAGGTATATATATTTTGAATGTCTGTATTTCACTCTGTAAATGTAAAAGCTTAATAAATAAAATAAAACTAAAAAGAGGTAAATACGAGAAAAACTTTTCACGCTCATCTAAAAGGGAGTTTTGCTTCCAAATGAGAAGCCTGGGAGTTTATTTTAAGCTAAAACAAAAATAAGGTTTCTGAAGAAAGAAGAGATATAAGGGGGAAAAGGTAGTTTTTCTAGGGATCAAAAGAGAAGCAGAAATAGATAAGGATCATTCTTATGTGATTCTTACATATTTAGTGAATAGCAAAGTAGTATGAACATATTTACAGAACTTAGCATGATGTTCTTTTCCAAAAGGGCATAATGATTTTCAGTCTTGAATCTTTTCTGTCCTAACTACTGGATCTGCTGTACTATTTAAACCAAGTGCAAGAAATAAGTGAAAATATCATAAAAAGAAAGAAGAAATTCCTCTTGGAATATTCACTAAAACCTGAATTTGCAAACCACACAGGTCAGGGTACTGGGAAGAAATACATGTTATACTTAGATGGGCCATGTGAATACAGTATAATAAACAAATTTTTTAAAAATGTGAATAGTGTGTAGATAAACCAAAAGGGATAATGTTGTGTGTACCTGCAGTGGGTATCATATCTGGGCCTGAAAGGGCAGAGAGCAGGAGCAGTTATCAAAACCTGGAGACAAAAAGACTGTGGAGATAGCCACCTTTAAGAACATTCTAGGTGACTTTCTTTTCAGGAACACCCAGCCTGTGATCACTCAAAAAAGAGGGAGATCCTTTATCTCCTTTTTCACTTGCCACTGATAACACCCAAACAGAAAACATAAGACATGGAAGCTTACTGCGATGTTCCAAATCATCACATTCCTAAGGCCACAGAGTACATAAAGAAGAAGAAGAGTGAACAACACTGGGTCATTCTTGACTGGGAGATCCCAATACCCACCAACGAAGTCAAGTGCTCTCTATTGCCCAATTTTTCAACTTTTCATAAAGAAAGAGAAACCACTAAGCTAATATTGCAGCATGTTCACACCCTCCATTGGTTGCATTTTGAAATACTCAAAACATGGGTTGGAAGTAGAAATGGGTTGTAGAATTGTGAGGTGGTCTATTTAGTATCCCAGTGCTGTCTCGTTACACGATTCACACAAACATGTAGAGCTTCTCTACTATAATTTTAAAAACAGAATTAGAATACCTGAGAGTGAAACTGGATGAATTATATAACTAGCTTAGATATAATCACCAAAGCAGAGTAAATTTTACTTTTATAGGTTATAATTTCTCAGAGATACTTTAATATAACCAATGTCAAACACTGCTATCTTTCAACCATTATTACACTACTCATAATTCAAATCTGACATTAACTTGTATCAAGAGAATGAAGCTGGGGACCCCCAGACTACAATTGGAGAACACTAGCATAGAATGTGTCATTGTTATTTTTCCCATGCACTATACTTGTGCATACACCTCTCAGATAGTCCCAAAGAGAATACATTATTTTGAGGAAAACACTCTAATATCCTTTGTTTCGGAAATATAACATGCTCTTTTTAAATATCACATATTCTGCTTACATGTGTTTGATTTTTACAGGTATGTACCACTTTATTATGGAAATACATATATATGTAAACATATGATATATATAATATATGTGTATATGGAGATATATATATCCATACAGAGATGGGGGAGAGGAAATGCACAAGTATACACCAGAATGTAAGTTTGCTGGCCAACTCTAGTCTTTAGGACCATCCCTGAGTTAGCAACATGGAGCAAATATGCAAAATAACATTAGCTTAAATGAGATAGTTTATATCTCTTGCATGTTAAGTCCACAATGATATGGCAGCCTGCTTCACAGAGTCATTGGAAATGGCATAATGCTATGGAGTTCCATCTATGCTGCTAAGTAAGACTCAACTTCTTATTCCATATTGCCCAGTATTTGTATCACCACATCTTCATTATATTCAGAAAGAAAGAGAAAATGGAACATGTTCATTCCCTCAAAGGCATAAATCTGAAATTGCCCATATCTCCTTTGCTCTCATCCTTTTAGCCAAAACTTATTCACGGGGCCATTCTTTTTTGCAAGAGAGCTATGATAAGAAATGTAATCTTTATTTTAGGTGGCCACAAACTCAACTATAGAAGAGGAAAACATGGATTTTAAGGACTACTAGCCATCTCTGAAAAAAAAAGTTATTTGGAGTGATTCGCATAGAAAGAAATGTCATAAGGGATTCATGTCTATGTTTACTAGACAGTACCTTACACAAATTGTTGACTCAGCACCAGGTTATTCAGTGCTCACTTTATACTCAAACAGGCAAATCAAGGTTAAACATTATATGGTGCAAGATAAAGTAATATGGACCAGAGAAGGAAACTATAAAGGAAAATCATTAGAGGGGATAAGATAAGCAAGTATAGGAAAAAGAAAGGAAGAAGGAAAGAAGGGAACACCACAATGAACAAATAATGAATCCAATCAGGCTCTGGGGATGTGGAAATTGGTATGATTTAATACATTTTTTTAAAATTTTATTTAATAATTACAAAAAAAAAGTAAAATGAAAGCCAATGAAACATACATGAATAAGCTGGTTGCAAGGAGAGCTCAGTTAAGCTACAGCCTAGGAAAAGTGTGAAACACACCTTATAATCTTATCTTATAATTATCTACCTGAAGAATGAGGAAACTGTACTTTACTTACTGATTTCCTAATTTTATTTACTGATTAAGGGATGCACCCTGAGGCATTAACTTCTTAGTACTTCCTGTCTGGCAGGAGGAATGGCTAGAAAATGCCCTCAGGCAGGGAGGTGTTGAAGTAGAAAGCTCTTTGCAATATATAGGAACCTACAGGAGAAGAGGCAGGTGATTTCCACAATGGCCTTAAGAGACATTAGTGGCCACTGATAGTGTCTGTTATAGGAAGTGAACAAGATATACAAGATCTCTGCTCTTATAGACCTTATAAATGCATGGGAGTTGTACAATAAACAAGTAAACAAATAAATGGATAGGTAATTTTAGAGAACAAAAAGAAATATGCTATAAAAATAAAACAGTCATGTGATA
>NW_006442109.1:23867227-23908562 GCF_000325575.1 Pteropus alecto | reverse complement strand
GGAAAGAAAGGAAATGAAAATAGGCCAAATTAGGTTCAGTTATCAAGTCTCTCTGAGGAGGAGGAATGTGAAATAAGGTCTACAAAAACCCGGAAACAGAACATTCCAAAAAGGGCAAAATAGAAGAACAAAGACCTAAGGCAGAATCAGTTTTGGCATGCTCACCAATTAGAAAAAGGGGACAGGGTAAAGAGAGGGTCAAGAGTGACAGGACATAAAACTGGAGAGGGGGTCAGATTATATGGATCTTAAAGGGCAAGATACATCAATTATGTTTTATTCTAATACATTAGAAGTCCACAGACCATTTTAAGCACAAATGGTATGATCTCATTTATATTTTAAAAAATCATTTGGATTGCTCTATAGAATATGATTCTTTTTATGGGGCAAGGAGGAATAAAATTACCACAATAAGTAGTGCAGACAAATGTGTTTCTTAGATTGGCTTGGTAGCACTGGAGATGAAAAGAAGCAAACAGATCAGAGTATATTTTAGATCTTTAGTTCATTAAACCTGTTGATAGCCTGGAGTATAGAAGGTAAATGATATCCTGCTCTTGATGACTGAAAAATAAGAAATACAGAGGAAAAAATAGAGTGTTGGAAATGCAGGAGACTTTGTTTTGGGCTTGACTTTAAATCTATCTAGGTGCATGATCTTAGGTCAGCCAAACAGCTGTTTTAGGCTTTGGCGTCCTCATTTCTGAAATGATATCAATAATAGTATCCCTATGACAGAGTTGTTGAAGTTAAAAACCATAGAGGTAAAAGAATCTGGGCAATTTCACTGTAACATATATGTTTAAGGTATTATTAGGGATGCCCTAAGTTGCTTTTTAAAAATTCTATGCTATTCTTGCTGCTCTTTTATAACTTTTTATTTATGATAATTAATGTGATTAGTGTGCTAATTTTCTACGGTTGCATCCTGGGGCAATCGTGCAACAGTTATAATTTTAAAAATTGGGCAAATAAGTAAATGTCAACCTGTAATAAAATCCAAATGAGTCCTTCATGAATGTTGATGGTGACTGGTAATTTACCTGATAAAATATTATAACTGCCCAGTTACCTTGGAAGAGCTGATTTCTCAAAGTAATTACCATGTTCTGCATAGTGAAGTGTCATTAGAGGAAATTTTAACACATAGTGGTGATTTTAAATTTGCTCATTTAAATATTATATTTATTTATGAAATAGTAGCATTTTAATTCAGATAGTTATATTCAAAAAGAGATGCATATTATATACTATAGAGTGCACTGTTGTGCAATGATGAGACCCTCCCTTGGGTGATTAGCACTGTTATGACTTAAAGATGGAGTCATAAGTAATTGTTGCAGTACAAGAGGCCTGCTCATTTCTTACTTGTTTAACTACCATTTGTAATAAGTCTTTCCTCCCGATAAAGATAAAATCTGGGAAAGAGCTAAAAAGCAATTGAATAGAGCCTCCCAGCTGGAAACTGACCAAACCTTAAGTCTAAGACATGTCAGTCTCTATTTTTCTGTTTTCTGAGAGTCATGTGTTTGATTTCATTATATCTGCAAACAAATTATAAAAACACTCTGACAATATGGTGTTTGATATTATTCATTGCATATCAAACTTTTGACTTTTGATTAGCTTTGTGTGTTGCTTTTCAAAGCATAATTCTCGCAGATATCATCGGTTCAAAAAATCCAGGGAAAAAAGAGTTTAAGATCCTGACTTGAAATTGAATTAGAAAAACACAAAGTAATTGCATATAATAACTGTGTAGGAAGTTGTGACAATTTTAAAAAGACCGAAGTAGACTGGAAATAAACTTAATATTTTTCAGGACATCGGAAATACCTCTTGGTGATGTTATTCCTTGAGCATGACCAAAAACATGTAGTTAAGGATCAGTTTTGATTTGTATGTGTAGTCTAGGAAAACAGTAAATTTTCTAATGGTTCAAAAATTCTTATTCCTTGATATTCCTCAGACTTTTAATCTGTAATCACAACTTTACACTACTTGGTGATACATAGGTTTGTAAGATGCTACAGATACTGCCAGCATGTCTGAATTAATCATTTCAGTGTTTTACAAACTAAAGATGTAAAACATTAGCAGAATATAAAAGAAATTTACAATTTTTTGATTTTTTTAAAAAAGTGGAAAAATATTTGAACATTTCACTAAAGAAGATATACAAATGACAATAAGTACATGAAAAGATAATCAGCATCATTATTCATTAGAGAAATGAAAATTAACACCACAATGAGATGCCACTATACATATACTAAATTAAATAAAATTTAAAAATTAAATAAAACATTATGAAGCTGTGGTGCAACAGAATTGTCCTACACTGGAGGTGGAGATGTGAAATGTACAGTCTCTTTGGAAAACAGTTTGGTAGTTTCTTATAACATTAGACATACACTTACATACAATCTAGAAATTCCTTTCCTAAGACTACCTCAAAAAAGGAGGTGAGGAGAAGTCCATGTACATATGGATATGCAAATGTTTGTAGCATCATTATTCACAAGGCCTTAAAACAGTAAACAATGCAAATATATGTCAATCAGCTAGTGATAAATTTTGATACATACATACAATAGATTAATATTAAATAACAATTTAAAAAATAAACTCCAAATTCATGCAACACTGGATTAATCTCACAAAAAAACACACAGGGCTACAAATTAATATAGCATTCTGGAAAAGACAAAACAATAAAGATAAAAAGTAAATCAGTGGTTGTCAGGGCCTGTAGGTAGGGGTTAGGGATTTAGTACAAAAGAACGTTAAAGAACTTACTGGGGTGATGGAAATATTCTATATCTTGATTGTGGTGGTAGTTAAATGATTATACACATTTGTCAATAATCATAGAACTATACCTACAAAGGGTGAATTTTAATGAATGTATATTATGCAACAATAAAATGTGATTTTAAAAAATTAAAATGGTCTTATGAATAACTTTATGGCAATAACTTGAAAATTTAGAATAAATAGATAAAACTGAAGAGAAATACTACTTACTAAAACAGATACAGGAAAAACAGAAAAATTTTACTATATTTATAAAATATTTATTATGTTAAATTTTATAATACTCCATTTCGAAAGTCACCTGTAGCTTTTTTAAAGGTTTAAGAAAGTAATAATAACTCTAGTCTAACACTTACAGAGAACAGAAACTGTGGAAACCCTTTCCAGCACATTTTATGAAGCCAACATTATCTTGATAGAAAATCTGACAAGGCACTACATGAAAGAAAAGCACAATCTAGTCTCATTATAAAAATTGCTGTAAAAATCTTAAACAAATATTGCAAAACAAATTCAATAACATATAAAAAAGCTTAATATATCCTAAAATATTTCTTTTTATTCTAGAAATATGAGAATATTTTAATAATCAACTATCTATAAGTCACCTTTGATTTTGATAACTGTACTATAGTTATAGGAGATGTCCTTGTTTTTAAAAAATCAGATTAATTAGTTTAGGAATACAGGGATATATTTGGCAAATTACTCTTAAATAACAAAGAAAGTGAGAGAGGGAGAATCATAAACAAATGAGCAAAATGTAAACATTTGGCAAATCTAAATATATATAGGAGTTTCTTGTACTTTTCTTGCAACTTTCCTATTTGAAATGGTATCCCCCACCCCAAATTTGTCAAAAATACATGTACAAATCAATCATATAATTCACTAGCGAATGAAAAGACAAATCAGGTGATTTTCTAGAATCTATGAAAAATAGTGTAAATTAGAAATAAAAACAAATTTATGTAAAACTTCAAAGCAAACTATAGAAGGCAGCTTTTTAATGTGATAAACATCTTCAAAAATGAGGAAAATTTCTGAAGCAAAAATCCTTCTTAATGGTGAAATGTTAAAATTTTTCCAAGATAAAAAAAGTGAGCTAGATTACTTACTCTCATCAATTCCATTCCATTTCATTCTATTTTGTTCATAGTCAGTGAAATAAGGCAAAGAGCAAAAGAGTAATGACTTTCTAGAAAGGATAAAATGCCACTCTCATTTTCAGACTATATGTTTGTGTCTATGTAATGTCCAAGAGAATATCCTACTAAATTATTAGAAACAGCATAGTTTAGTGTGATTTCTGATATAATGCCAACATATAAAATTGTATTTCTTTATACAACAAATAGATTAAAATACGAAAACATCAAATACCTTGAAATAAATCTGATCAAATATATGTAAAATCTCTACAGAGCTATATAGCATTATTGAGTAAAATTGAATCAAACCTAAATAAATGGAGAGATAAAATATGTTCATAGATTTAGAACTCAAATTTATAAATGTGTTCATTCTCCTAAATCAATCTATTGATTATAATAGCAATCATAGTTCCAGCAGGCTTATTTATTTTGAAAAACTGACACATTGATTTTAAAATTCAGATGAAAATGCAAAAGGCTAAGAATAATTAACACTTAAAAAAGAATAAAGTACTTATAGTACCAGATATCAAGACCTATAATATAAGCTATAGTAATTAAGAAAGTGAAGAATTTTTACAAGGGCAGATAAAACAATATGACAGAATAGACTCCTGAAAAAGAACAACCTATCTTATGACAAAGGGGGCACTGTAGTGTAGGAGAGATGATCTTCTCCATAAATGGTGCTTTCTAACTGGGTATCATAAGAAAAAACAAATCTAGACTCTTACCTAACATCCCCCAAATTATTTTCATTTATTGTAGATCTAAATGGGAAAGGTAAAGCAATAATAATTTTAGAAGATGACATAGAAGAATATCTTTCAGAGCCTTGGCAGACACAGATTTTTAAAACAGGACATAAAAACATTAATAATTTGAACTAAATTTTATTAAGTATTGCAGTCCTGGAAAAGGTGCCAGTAAGAGTTTAAAAGCAAGCCAAAAAACTGGAAGAAGATTATTCACAACTCATATAGTTGACAAATGGCTTACATGCAGAATAGACAGAAATTCCAACAGTAAAAAGAGCAGCAACCCAATATAAAAATGATAAGAGCTTCAAAGTTTATAAAAGAGGCTATACAAATATCCAATAAGCATATGAGAAAGTTCTTAACTTCACTAGTCCCATTCCTTCAACAAGGTAGTGTCAAAAAAGGGGGTTAGTTCTAGATTAAAATAAATTTAAGGACATAACAATCTGATTTATGTGGTAATGCATGATACTGTTTTGAAGAAATCAGCTCTAAATAACATTTCTAATTATTTATGGGAATCTAAATATAATTTCAGTGTCATATGTAATAAAATGTACAACAATATAAATGTGAAAACTATTGACTTAAAAAATAGGTTACAAAGCAATAATATAGGAAGTTAACATTTGATTAAAAAATAATACTATGTAAGACAAGGAAAATGTATTAATAATGATCTCTAGGTGGTGGTAATATTTTAGCCCATTTTCTAATTTTGCTACAATGCTTATATACTGCTTTTGTAATAACATAAAAGTAATTTTAAATGGGTCAGCATTTCTGAACAGCAAATTATTGTATATGTACCCATTAAAATAGGTAATATATAGGGCTCTATCACAACTAATGACTAAACATCATCCAGTCAACATAGATGCACATCTTACTTTACTTTTAAAATTTAATGATAAAAGTCTGACCTTATTAATGGCTATTAACACAGTAGATATGTTTACTGAAATTAGAAAAATTACATTATATCAGCATATACTTATTTTCAAAGTTTGATATTATAAATTATTTAAAAATTATACATTAACTATATATATATATTTAAATACTTTAATTACAAAAATTACAATGTTTATTCAACAAAATATAAAGTATTTGTAAACAAAATGTGGAAATAAAAATTGCAAGCAACACCATCACCCAAAAGTAACTTCTATTTCAGGGTTTGTCTTTTAAATAATCAATGTCTCTGTCTGTCTGTCTGTCTGTCTATATTTGTTCAAACCAGTATCAGTTCAGTATCTGTTTAGGTAGATAGGTAGTTTAGAAAGAGAGAGAGAGAGAGAGAGAGAGAGAGGGAGAGAAGAGATATAAAGTTGGATAAAGTTGAGACAGAGATAGATACAGAGATAATAGAGATAGAGATAAAAAGACAGAACGAAAGAGCTAAAGTTTATCTGTAACCTAAGGTAATTTTCCCTATTTTACAGTTTTGTGTGTTTATTTTAGGACACTCTCCTTTATTTTCTTTTAATTAGCTTCAATAGTGATTTATATTTTTATTTTAATTTTTAAGAATAGCTCTTGGATTTATTTAATATTATATAATTTTCTGTTTTTTAATTAATTCATTCCTATTTCTATTTTTATTCCTCATTTATCCTTTCATTTGATCCATTTCATGTTCTATTTTTAATTCTTACCCGAATGCTTATTAATCTTAAATATTTCTTTTTTATGTCAAATTACATATTTAAAGTAACTAGTCTGAGTGCTGCTATAATTATATTCAATGTTTTAAAGCATGGTACATTTCATTAGTATTTTCTAGTTAGACTACAATTTTAATTTTGATATTTTCTTTGACCCAATGAGATGACTGAGAGATTTTTACACCAGGAGGTACAGATTTTCTGCTTATAAATATTACTATTAATTTCTAGTTTTACCACATTACTATTATGAACTAAGTCATGCATTGCTTTTCCGTTTTCAAATATCCTAAGGTCTTCCTTGAGGCCTAATACTTCGTCCACTTTAACTTATTCCATGAGCATTTGAATAAATATGCACATATTACTTCTCCCCCATTAGTTATTTATGCCCTCCTTAATCTCACTTATGTTTTGCCCACTTGATTTTTCATCAGCTGAGAAAAGAACATTATGTTTTCTTTTAAAAATATGTTTCCATTTACTGAAGCTTTACTTTAGGAATTTTGTAGACATGGCATTTAATAAATTAATATTATTTGTGCATATTATCCTCTATTAATATACGGTGCCTTTGTCATATTTAATATTTTACCAGCCAGAAACAAAACTTATTTGATATTAATATTCTGACCCTTACTTTTTTCTTAGTTTCCATTTGCCTGCAATGCCTTTGCCAAAAGCTTCATTTCAAGCTTTTTGAGTTAATTATTACATGCTTCTTATATATAATAAATCATTGGCATTTTTATTAGCTATAATCCTAGAAGGAATCATGATTTGTCTCAGAGGCTCAATTGTAGAGAACTTAAAAATCTTGTTTCAAGAAATATAGCTAGGGTTGAAAAAAAAAAGAAAGAAAGAAAAAAAAAGAAAGGGAAAGATGCTCAGGAACAAAGAAACATACTAAGCACAGGAAGCCATAAAGGGACAAGAGGACAAAGAGGGTCCAAGTGAGTGCTGGAGCTGTGTCCTTATATAAGGTTATGCAACAGGACCCATATAGAGAGGAATATAGCCAAAGGCACAGACCCCAAACAGGGAAGAAACAGAAGAAATACCCCATTCTCTCTCCTCCTAAATTAAACCCTACAGCAGCTTCCCACTGAGTGCATTCTGCTAGAATTCAGCCCACAAAGAAATCTAGAAGATGTAGATTGCACAGTTCTGCATCCATGACCATAGAGCAGGTTAGAAAAGAAAATAAATAGATCCGGGAAGCAAACAGAAAAGTACCAGAACACTACACCAACTCAGCATTCATTCTTGCCTTTTGCTAAAATTAAGAAAATTGCATCCTCAGCACAGGGCAAACCACAGTCCTATTATGACAAACTGTGGCAGGGTGTCAGCAGCTCAGTCACAGTCCCAAGTCGAACTTAAATTTCAATGTTACCCATCATCAGTACTCTTCATACCAGACAACAAGGAGAGTAGGAAGGAAGAGATACTCAATTAACATAAAACATGTTAATTAGCTGCTACTATTCTTGCCTTTGGTCATGAGGCCAAATTTGATTCCCGTAATTTCCTTTATCTTCATCCATTCCATGTTCAAATTACACTTTGCCAAATTTCTGCAGGACAAGGATTTTTGTCTCATGAGATGAGCCAAGTCTTCATTTCATAGGATCAGAGTCCTTGATGACTGTCTTTATTTGGTGGCCACAGTGTTTCATTGACTGCTTTTATGCGACATGTTAAATGCTAAAAGGCTCCATAGTGAATCTCTTGGATTCCAGATCAGTTCTTCTAGCCCAATTTTCCCTTGTTAATCAGAATTCATCACCCCAGACAGCAGTGTAGACTTCACTGTTGCCAGTTAGGTCAGTGGCATTAGGAGCTAAAAATGACAAGCATGCAGTTTCAAATCTCAATTTAATAGAAACACAGCTATATTTTTGGGCAGAAATTATATTTCCTACCTTGGAAAGCAAGACCTCCAAAGTCACCAAGTACAAGGTTCAGAGTAGGCAAACATATTTTTATAAATAGGATATTAGGTAAAATAATGAAATAAATTCCTGTCAATTCTACCTCTTAGTTCTTGGACCTGCATATTCTGGCTTTTGGAAATATGGCACTGTATATTGGCTGATGGGCTCATCTATACAATTTCAAATAAAATTATCCCCAGAAGGCTTTGTAACTGAGCCTCCAGGAGGCTGTTCCATCATTCTCTCAGGCCAGCTGCTTATTGATGATGGGACATGTGGGGAAACATGAATTTCATGGCCCTGAATCTATTGTGATAACTATTTTGCTATAAAATGAGTTTTTTGGTCAAAGGCAATGTAGTATTGGACATTACAGCAATAAATAAGGTATTCTTTAAGGCCATGTATGGTAATACTGGTAGAATCATTGTGGACAGGGGAACAGGAACCCATTTCCAGAATGTATATCTGTTTATATATGGACAAATCATTGCTTATTCCGTAATGTAAAGAGTTCACCAGATGACTTCCTGGTGTCCCTATGGAATGATGCCATATCAGGAGCTGCCTCTGGTATTGATTGGCTGGACACTCGGTAATGGTAGCCAGACCAGGTTTACAAAAGGGTAGTCCTTTTTATTGAATTCATGTATTTTAACCATCATAATTACTTTTTACATAGTCTCATTAAGTAAGCACCAGGGTCACTGAGAAAAGAGGTTTATAGATATTTGTCCATGAAAGAAGCTATATACCTGACCCACCTGATTATTGAGTGTCTTCTCTTTAGAGGATGCTCCTGGTGAATACAAATGTGGGTTGAGAGAGATTTGGCAAATAAACAGGAGTAAATTACAGGAGTCTGATTAATCTGCTCATGCAATATACTCGACTCCTATTTCTATTCACTCAATCTCATATATATAATTTCTATTTTATAATTTATGCTAATGTCCATGCACTACTTTAAGATTTGATAACTCAGATAACACCCAGTTGGTATAAATAGTTACCTGGTGTCCCATTCTCAAGTATTTTTATTTATTCTTGGTCCCAGTAGCAAGTCAGAAGTTTCTTCTCGAATAAAGAAAAGTACCTGGCAGAAGGGAGCATGGCTTTGCTCCAAAATCCTAGGCAAGTGAATTGTAATCCTTTTTTAGGGGCTAGCTAGAAATTTCAAGCAACATCACTCTCAGCCACAGATTAGATCTACTGAGTCACAATGCCCATATGGCAGAGGAGCTTACAAAAAGTGCTCTTTCTGTATGGTGCAAGGGGAGCTGGCTTGGCATTGTCTATAAAGGGGATATTCTTATATACCTCTCTTTACAGTAGCTACTGTATCAGTCAGGATCCTAGCAAGAAATAGAAGTTTGCTTCAGTGGTCCACCACAGAGACTTTACTGAAGAAACTACTTACCTCAACATGAGAAGGATCTGGGGATTCAACCAAAGATACTACAATACTCAAATCAAAATGGTAAAAAGCTGCTACCACCCCTAGTCCTAAGGGACAAAGGGTGTAAACAGCATGATTTAAGTCCAGGAAGAGCTCATGCTATAAAGAAAGGTTATCTGGTAGAAACTGCACTTATGCAGACTCAGGAAGGGAATAGGGAAGAAATGCCATGATTTTTCTCTTTTCTCATACCCCCTGACCTCCTGCCAGTGACTTGAATTAACACAATTTGACTAGAAGTCCGTTGGCAGGGGAAGCAAGTGACAGAGTCTTAGGAGTTTGCCTCCTGGAGCACAGAACAGAGCAGTAAAGATTGGGGAGTTTGCCTCCTGGAGCACAGAACAGAGCAACAGATTGGAGAAAGGCTCTGGGTGAAAGGAACAGGACGACCAACACATTTTTTCTTGTCCAATATGTATTTTTTCTTTAATTGCTAATTTTATTCATTTACATATAATAACAGTGAAGATATATTTGAGTTTTGTCATCTTACATGTAATGGTTTCTGCTGCGAATGATTCCATTTTTAAACATTTCTATATAATGTATTCCTGTATGTATACATTTGTTTTGGTTTTCCACCACGGAATGTATCTGTGTGTATATATATTATAAAGGTTACTAGAAGAAAAAATAAAATTTGACTTTTAAATCTGCAAATATACATAAGTAGAGATACACCATATAAATGTTTGGCCAAATGATGAAAGGCTGAGTGTCAAAGTCATTACTCACCTAAAGCTAAATATTACTATCATAGAATAAACCTGGAATTTTATCAAATTCAACTGCAACTTTGTTATTGAAATTTTAGTAACCAGAATTTTAAAGCTTGATATTTTATTTCAGGACAATAATTTGTTAGCACTGTCAGCTGCTAGATAGCTGTGTTAGATGCTAACTTGGATACTTTTTCCATTATTGTACTTACGATAATGTTCCCAACCAATTATGACATTTAGTTCCCCCATAATATTAAAAGACAAAGATACAGATTTGAAGATTCTAGATTCTGAAAATGTGGTTGATGGTGATGACACAGCTTCATTGGTACAATCCCCCAACCAAAGTTTTACACACTAATGATATTTTCAGAAGTAAAATTAAGATGGTTAACCTGACTTACATCTTTTTATTTCTATATTTGCCAAAGTAGTAGTTGCTCCATAAAATCATTTGAGAATATCTATCTATAAGTCTTGACTTTAAAATGTGGCAATGGAAGAATAAAATTGGCTTTTGAGACCAAACAATTGTCTGAACTGTCAGCTGCATCTAAACTTGTATAATGCACACTAATTCAGCAACTTTCCCAGTTTAGGGTGACAGGAAGGTCTTCACAATAGGTATCCTATAATATATATGTGCATTCTAAAAAGATATTGTACTGGTTACTTCCTCAGCAAATTCCAACAAATAAATTTCTCTGCATACAACCACTGGATGTCAGTAAGTCCTGCTATGCAAAGTATTGCTATTAACGTTGTTCCAGCAGACATTTTAACACGCAGTTTTTAATGATTCATCTTGTAGAGGTTCATAATAAACAAGTTCCGAAATTCTATGCATGTTACATACCATGTCTTTAGCTAAATTTGTAGAGATTTCACCTAAATATATCAATCTTTAAAAGTAAATATTCATTTATTTATTATATATCTGAAAATCTGTGTGATAATTAATCCCACCCAAGTTCAAGGATGCCAGAAATGATGGTAGAGTAGGTATGTCTAATTTGGTCTCCCAAAGTCCAAGGCTAAATCTAAGGTGAATGGAGATTTGGGCTAATACAGAGAATAAAAATGAATGTTAGTGCATTCTGTGTGTGTGTGTGTGTGTGTGTGTGTGTGTGTGTGTGTGTGTGTGTGTGTGTGTGTATTTACTTGTATAAGGAAGAAACTTTCAGGGATCTGCGAAAATTAGTGGCAGAGATAGCCTGCTCAGGAACATGTGGGCACTGACTCTGCCTTTATACACTTGGATTTATTGGTTCATGTGCTAATTCTCTTTCACAGAGAAAGTTTATGGGTTTCTAGTAAACACCAAAGAATTAGATGAGGTACTACTGAAAGAAAGTTCACTGCCTGCTATAGTATGAGTAAAATCTCAAAATAATGAGATTATAGGTGATTTGAAGGCTATTTAATTTCTTCCACTGGGGAGGGAAAGGGGTGCTTTTTTTCTTTTTTGTGAATTTGGGTCTTTGTTCTAAATTGACATATTTCTGGAACCTAAGAGAAAACCATAATCAACCAGAATCTAACCTTTCAATCCAGCCAAGAGTTTATTTCATTCGCCCAATTAAAATGTGGTTCCTCTTTAATACCTATTCATAATCTCTTTCAGTCCATATTTTCTCCATTATGTCCAACTCCCACCCATCAGCTGTTAGTTTACAGTAAAAGCTATTTTTAAGATTACAGAATAAATTATTGAAATATGTATTTCCTACACTACAGACTCATAAAATGCACATTTACCTCCACATTTCATAGCTTATTCATCTAGGCCAGTGGTCAGAAAAAAAGTTGGAGCATGTTTCACATATACCCATTCACTTCCTCTCTTATTTCTTGTTCATTAGTGAAGACAGCATAAGACAGCAACAGGATTGGAAGAAGACAGAGGATTGAAAAATATTACATATGATCCACCTATTGGAAAGGTAGTCTAATGTCCTACAGAAAGATTCTGCCCCCAGGCTTTCACTTGTAAATCACAACTATTATAACTCTTCCAGTTACAAGAATGAAAATTTCCTTTGTTTTTGTTGTTATGTTGTTTATCTTGGAAAGATAAAGAGCTTTGTAATAACGCCTAAGATAACAGTCTCACAGTTATCTGTGTGATCATATAGGATTGTGTGTTTTATAGTTTTAGGTTTCTTAAGAGGGCTACAACTTCAGAATATTTAATGTAAGGAGTAGGAACCAGGTAATATGAAGAGCAGATAAAGCAATCAGAGATATTGAGCTTGAAAGAAAGAAGATTTAAGGGCGATATCAGAGGTGTCTTCAAATATTTGAAGTCTTGGCAGTAAATGACCATGGAGCCAAATTTTACATTACCATAATGGGCAGAGAAAGAAATGGCAGACAGAAAATTTGGGATTGCAAATTTGAACTATTTTAAGGAATTAATGATAACAATCAGATACAGATTGCTTTAAGGGGTTAGAGATGCAAACAGAAGCGGGTCATAACAGACTTTTGTTGTCAGGGATGCTATAGAGGAAATTTAGGCATTAAATGGAAAGTTAGACTAATTAAGCTTTCTTGATCCTTTCAATTCTGATGTTCTGTAATTGTATGAAATTATACTGGTATTTAAGGATCATGGTATTCTCCTATTGTTTGAGCTAACATGAGTGAAGACAATGCATGATAAATGTGGTATAATCACAATTACTAGATTTGGAGTTGGAAAATTGGGGCTTGAATTTCAGTTCTAGCACTGACACTACTAACTTGGAAATAAAAAAAAATTTAACTTATCTAGGTCTCAGTTCTTTTATTAAAAATAATGATAATTATGCTACCTACTTCACAAGGTTATAATATGGGTTAAATTAGATATTCGGTACAACAAATCTTTAAAGATAACCTAATATGTGCAAGACCATTATAAGCTGAGACTTGAAGATGAGAATGAGAAAACTGTGGCCTAAAACTTTGCTAGGGTTTATAGTACATAAAGAGATAGCTATAATTCAATATGCTAAATGCTATGATAGAGGTGAATTTAAAATAATGTTGGGAAAGTCAGTTTGGTTTAGGAGATGAATTAGAAAAAATATGCAGAAGATGTGCTATAAATCTCATAAGAAAAACAGAATTTAGACAGTATCCAAAGACTACAAGAAATGACAAAACTGTCATTATTTGAAGATGACATGATGCTGTATATAGAGAGCCTTAAATATTTCACCAAAAATATTAGAAATGATCAATAAATTAAGTAAAGTGTCAGGAAACAAAATAAATATTCAGAAAATATTCAGAAATCTTTATACACCAATAAGGAACTATTGGAAAGAGAAATTAAGAAAACAATTCCATTTACAACTGCATCAAAAGGATAAAATAGCTAGGAATGAATTTAACCAAGGAGGCAAAAGACCTGTACTTGGAAAATTATAAGAAATTGAAGAAAGAAACTGAAGAAGATAAAAATAAATGGAAGCATATATCATGCTTATGGATAAAAATCAACATTGTTAAAAAGCAACCTACAGATTCAATGCAATCCCTATCAAAATGCCAATGGCATTTTTCACAGAACTAGGACAAATAATTCTAAAATTTGTATGGAATCACAAAAAAAGAAAAAAAGAAAAAAAAACAGAATAGTAACATCAATCTAAAGAAAATAAAAACAAAGCTGGAGTATCTCTGCTACCTGATATCGAACTATACTATAAGGCTATAGTAATCAAAACAGCATGGCATTGGCATAAAAACAGACACACAGATCAATGAAAAAGAATGCAGAGCCTAGAAATAAACCCACACCTATATAGCCTTTTAATTTATGATGAAGGAAGCAAAAATATAGAATGAGATAAAGACAGTCTATCCAATAAAGAGTGTTGGGAAAACTGGACAGATACATGCAAAAATATTAAACTGGATCACCTTCTTATACCATAAACAAGATAAACTCAAAATGGAATAAATACTTAATGTAAAACCCAAAACCATAAAACTCTTAGAAGAAAAGAAAGGCAGTAAACTCTCTGACATTGCTCTTAGTAATATTTTTTGATATATTTCCTCAGGCAAGGAAAACAAACAAAAAATAAACAAATAAGACTACATCAAACTGAAAAGTTTTTGCAGAGCAAAAGAAACCATGAACAAAATGAAGACAATCTACTAAATGGGAGAAGATATTTGCCAGTGATACCTCTGATATTAAGGGGTTAATATCCAAAATTTATAAAGAACTCATGCAACTCAACACCAAAAAAAATAAAAATCCAATTAAAAAATGGACAGAGGAACTGAATAGGAATTTCTCCAAAGAGGACATACAGATGTCAATAGACATATGAAAAGATGCTCTATGTCACTAATCATCAGAGAAATGATAATTAAAGCCACAATGAGCAATCACCTCACACCTGTCAGAATGGCTTCATCAATATATCAATAAACAAGTGCTATAAATAAGATTTTCCTGTTAGTACTATGCAGGTATTTTTTAATCTGTACCATGTTATTAACTTTGTTTATGACAGCTCTCACAGTTCAAAGTAACTTTTTAATATATTCAAATCTATTTTTACTTCAAGTATCTTTAAGCAAGTCTTCCACATCTTCTATTATTAAAATGTTATCTGCATTTTATTATTATATATTAATAAATTTTATTTTAGTTGATAGCATACATCTAGAATTTATTTTAGTATATTTTTAATGTAGGATTCTAAAGCACCCATTTTATTGGTGTAATTAATATGGTTTTGAAGTTTGTAAATGTCTTTAGTATTTGTAAATATAGTACCATTTTATATTTTTAAATTTTTCTTCTTTCTCTCTAAATTTTTTTTGGACTGGCAAAAAGTTCATCTATTTCATTGGTCTTTTCAAATATCACATTTTGAATGTATTGATCATCTCTATTATTTGTTTTCCATTTAATAATTTTATGTTCATTAATTCTGTGTTCTGCTATTCTGTGTTCTACTCTTTTTTTGTAATTTCTAAGACCTATCCTTTTTTTCACTCATACCATAGTTGCTCATATTCCTTTTGTGTTGAAGACTCTTACTCCAAGGCCTTTACTCAGACATTGTAAATGATGGATAAAATCTGTTGTGTGTGTCTCAATAGATTTTCTTTCTGATATGGTAGTTCCCTATTACTCCAAGGGGTTAGTAGCCATGTAGGTTAATAAATAAAGAGGTTCAAGCAATTATAAACAAGATAATACATAAGGAGAGATGGGCAATGAAATTTTAAATAAGCATAATTAGCACTGAAATTGATAACCCAAACTACAACAAAAGAGAATAAAGAGTTCAGAGATATACATAGTAAAGCTTCCCTAAAATGAGAAATACATTAAATATAGATTGAAAGGGGAAACATATTACCAAGAAATTCTTAGAGTTTTTCTAAGAATGACCTCAAAAATTATATGAAGCCCAAATGATCATCTAAGCCACAAACATACACCAAAGATCCAAGAAAACACATCCCAACGAAATCTAGCCAACCATAGAATGAATCAAAATAAAGAACTAAAAAGTAGAGATACTTTATATATAAAATGATGGATATATAATAAATCCTATGAATGCAGAAACAAGATTAAAAAACTGAAGAAAAATTTATGCAGAACATAAGGTAAAAGTTATAAATTCTGGCAAAATGAAAATAATGTAAGTCATAAAACTCCACAGGATGCATAAGGAAAGAAAAAAACCTGAAGAGTGTTAACTATATATCTTATAACAAGATGTAGACTGACACTGTCTAAAAGTAAAGTCTGAAGGTGAAAGAAACCTCCAGGACTTCTACTACTGGTAATAGCAGATTCTTGCTAACTCTCTCAATGAGAGTAACAAAATAAAATCTTTTCAAGACATTGCATGTCAATGTAACAATGAAGGATTACAAAGTCAAGATCCAAAGGAAGATGGGCTTGGCGTTGAGAACCACTTTTCAGCTCAAGATCTCTGCTAATTCTAGGAAGTTATAAATAGACTGTAAAACCAATGAATATACTTTTGACAACAAAATGTATAGATGTGTGTGTGTATGTAAGGAGTATAGAAAATTGGAGTACCCAGACCTCTATGTTTTGAGTTGGGGCCAAGGACCACATTTTAGGAAGACCAGCCCACACAGTGACATAAAATTAGTGTCTAATCGTGCGTACATTTGTAGCTGCACTAAAGTAACATAGAAATTCTAGTGCTTTTAGCTTCCTGCAAAGAGTAAATTTAATTACTCTCTAGAGAAAATTAAGATTTTTCTAAGCTTCAAATTATTTTTAAAAATATAATGCCTATATTAAAAATGTAGAAGAAATCATTGCAAAAAAGACATCCAAGAGAGAAAATCAATAGAGAAAAACTTTTTTCATTAAAAAAATTGATAAATCTTTATAGTCCTCGAAAAATAATATATTTAAATTATTTCAGAGATGGAGATGAAAGAGAGAGAAAAGCAGGGAATTAAAGAGAAAGAACATAATTTACCAACATCAGAAATAAATGAAAGAGAAAACATTGCTACAGATTCTATAGACAGCAAAAGATTTACAAAAGATATTCTAGTGGTCTCAGTGCAATAAGGTAATAAAAAGATTTTCATTATAAATCTTTAAATTTATAAAGATTGCAAAGAAAAGGTAAATGCTATTTTTCAGAGGTTATAACTATGTATAAAGAAGATCCAAATTTATCCACAAACAATTAGAATTAAAAGTAAATTTAATAAAGTGGCTGAAATTGCAATGAATGCACAAAAAGCAAAAGTTAATTTGCATACCTATACACTAGCAATTGAAAAATGAAATTCTTAAAATGTCATTTAAAACAACAAAATTATATGCCTATATATGACTTCGACAAAAAATATGTAAGACCTCTATAGTGAAAACTACAAAACAGTACTAAAGGAATTAGTAAGATCCACATACATACGATATTCCATATTCAAGGACTGGAAGACAAGTAATGTTAAAATGTCTATTCCCTACAAAATTCAATGCTGTTATTATATCTATATTATATATAGAGAGAGAAAGTACATATTAATGCATATAATATATATCAATGTGTATGTATATAATTATAGATATAAGGCTGCAGCAAGGCTGGGGACAAGAATAATGTCATGTACTGTTTGACTTATAAAGTAGAAATAATGTATTAAAAATGGGAAGAGAAAGAAGAAGGAATAAGCCCAACTTAAATTGTGTGCTCTTGGTGCCTCTCTTAACTTACCTTAGTCTTGGACTTGATATATGCAATAAATATAAAAAGCTAATCATTATTCATTAGGGATATTCAATTTAAACTATAAAGAAATACATCACTGTACACATACCAGGTTCTCTAACATTAAAAATACTAAACAATTATTAATGAACATATAGAACAATGAGAATTCTCATACACCGCTTGAGAGAAAATAAATGGGCAAAGCTATCCACTTACATGTTTATGCTATGAGACATGTGCAAAGATGTTTAAGGCAGCATTATTGTTTTTAAAGAATGAATTTTAAAACTTTTGAATATAACAATGAAAATTAACAAATTAGAAGTACATGTAACAACATTTAATCAATCTTACATGCAAAATGTTAAGCAAAAAAAGGGGAAAGGAATGTGTATTAGTTTCCTGAGACTGTTCTAAGAAATCATCACAAAATTAGTAACTTAAAAAACAGAAATTTATTCTCATAATTCAAGAGGCCAGAAATCCAAAGTCAGTTTCACAAAGCTACACTCTCTTTTGATTCTTTAGAAGATAATGTGTTAATTGACTCTTTCATCTTGTGAAGCTATATTCCTCATGAACCCTTTTACTATTTTCAAAACCCGCAGCATCACATCTTCAAATCTCTCTGCTCCCACTGTGACATTGCCTTCTGCCTGCTCTTTTATAAAGACACTTGTGATGATATTTAGGGCCCACTCAGATAACCCACCCAGATAATCTCCTCATCTCAAAATCCTTCATTACGTCTACAAAGACCTTGTTTTCAAATAAGGTAAAATTTACAGGAATTAAGATGTGGACATATCTTTGGGGGCTATTATCAGCCTACTTCAAAGTAGATGTATAATTTGCCAACACCAAAAGTAGTCTATGACAAATAGCGGGTATCTTTGAAGAGAAAGGAAGGGGTAGTGATCTATTTTGCAGAAAATTTTTCTTTACCTGAGTGATAGTTGCTGAGGTATTTGTTTTTTGATAACTCCTTAAACTGTATAAATTTTGTACATTTTTATGTTTTGGCCTTACATGTATTTACATATGTATATGTGTAAATGACACATAGATATAAATATAATTAAAATTTAACAAAGAAACAATCTATTGTTTTCATATTTTTCTTTTTTTTTAATGAAAGTGTGATGTTTTTAGGAAATAGTTCAGTAAATAAATGTAATACTTTCACATAGCAGATTCTCTTATAAAATCATTTTTTCATCTATTCTGCTATCTCTGTATAGCCATCTTCCATCTATATACATATCTATCTATCTACTAAAGTTTTAGGATGCATGAAATTTGAAATATATATAACTTTTTATAGCTTTTATAATAAAAGTACATGCTTATTATGTTTAAGTTTCAACAATACAAAAAGTACAAAGAAGAAACAAAAAATTATCCAAAATATATCTTACCAACACAACACTAGGTATTTTGGGCAACTTTGGGTAAATAGTTTTTCTTTATACTTCTTTAGATATTGTTCAAATTTTTAAAATAATAAGCATGTAATATTCAAAGTTATTACTATAAAAATCATGTAAATAAAATTTATACATAAATTATAATAATGAAAATAGAGGAATAACTGTTTATACAGAATTTATTTAGTACCTACCATGTCTTAGACATTTTTCTCTATGTATTACATTTGTTTTCTAAGCATTGCAATAATTTTTATGAGAGGCATATAAAACAGAATATCTCATCTACCTTATAGATGAGGAAATAGGAATGCTTTGTGACTAAAAGTGGCATGGACAACAAACCAATTTGTTGGGATATGGCACCCAAGTCAGCTGGTTTTGAAGTCAAAAGAAAAACTTCTGATATGCTCCACTGCTATCTATAATAATTTAAATTCAGTTATGACTGAATCGGATGACTGTGTTGGTATTTCATATGTGCAGGCTATTCAATAAACTCATCATAAATTATGTACATGTTTGTGTTCTCCCTAAATCTTGCTTTCCTTCTTCATCCTCTGTTGCCTAATCCTTCCCACAAAATACACACAAACACAATTAGTTTCTTGAGATTTGAAATCTTTGCTTATATATATTTTAACACCAGAATCTAGCACAATATCTCACATTATATGGTCACTCTAAAAATGTTTACTGTGAATGAATTAGTGATTAGATTCTAACATAAACCCACAGCCATCAATTCAGTCACCATATTTCCAAAAAAGAGTTAGTACCTCCATTGAAGCTATGCCCTTTTCATTTACGCAGAAGTACTGCAACCCAAACCAGAGTCTGATTAGTAGGCAGTAGTAATCACTTTCCTGCTTCCTACACAAAAAGACAAACTCACTGCAGTCTACAGCTGCCATATCCACAAGATAGCCATTATAAGAACACTATTGTCTTCCATAAGTGATGCTAACTGAAACAAAGGAGAGATAAAATGATTATCAAAATCAAATGAGTCTTACCACATTCTCTCTTTCAAGATTTTGCATCTGAGATTATCATAAAGGAAAGCAATTCAGAGGTAATCACATGCTTAGTGTGCAAATCGAAAGCATGCTGATCTAATGCCTGACTTCATAAGAGTAGTGTTATACAAATGTAGGTGAAAGAAAACAATCAGGAACCAAAACTGTCTTACCAGACAAAGTGTATAATAAATTAGTATTTCCACAAAATTTCAAATAGTACTGATTAAGCCAATATGCATTCAAAGCAGCAACAGCCACAATGTCCAGCTTGTGTAAAGAACATAAATCCAATGATTCAAATAGCCCTAATTATCCCAATGTAAGTAACAGTCAGTAAAAGAGCATGCAGCCCTTTCCCTAGATAATCCTTAAAACAATCTTTTACTGAATTTTTTAAACAGTATGTAGAAAAAACTCCAAAAATAAGAATATAGTAAAGGCAATAATTTCTAAAATGCAATTCAAGTATCATAAAAATAATAGCACTAAACAACTGCTTTTCACAATTCCAGTGTTATCTCAATTTCAGATCGTCTTCTCTTTGCTATAAATTTTTTTTTAATTTTTAATTTTCTAGACATTTATGCAATTTTTATTTGGAAATAATAAGCTCTAGAAAAATGTTCAATTATATGCCATAGAACCAGAAATGTGGAAACAAACAATTCTAAGATGTAAATATTCCTCAGGATTCATAACTAAATTTTTTTATTCCTTGTTGAACTAAAAATTGTACCTTTAATTGCATTCCAATTAAAAAAAATAAAATGGAACAAAATGAATATTTTAAGAAATGCCAGTTTTCAGTATTTATTTCTCTTTTGTGCCTAACAAAATACTAAATAAATAGTTCATCTTTGCATAAGTAACTACTCGATAGGCTCCAAGAACAACTATTTCATTCTGACAAATAGGCAAATGGTACAGATATGCCTTCCTTGCCTCTAGTATACAGCAAAGAGACAAAAATGACAAACAGTGGGAAAAAGGATGATTTGTTTTCAAAGAAAGACATGTAAAGTCAAGGTATGAATGGAACAGCTTCTCTTGTGAAAAAGAAACAACTTACAATGTCAGAAAAAATAAAGTATTATATTTCAACTTTAAAGTATCGGGTATGGTACTATAGTTAACTTAAGGGATCTGGGTCTTAGAGAGAACAAAGTGATCAAGAGTCAGATTTGGCTGCACTTCTTCCAGGTGTTTCCTCTGAGTCTCAATCAAACTAAAGCTCCATTATATTTGGAGAATCATTGCTAGACCTTTAATCTGCTTTGTTTTTGCCTTTCATCTGCTTCTTTGTTGCCAAGGAACTGTATTAATTTATTGATTTTGATTCTGATTTATAAGAATTACAAGAAAAATATTTTAGTGCCAGACCAAGGTACCCAATTTATAAGATGCTGGAAATATTTCGTGAGATGTAGTCTTTCCATTGAGTTACTAGAGCACTTAATTGGCCTTTAAAATAATAGGTGTGATTTAGAAGCCTGATGCTATATTACAAAGTGCTGCTAGCTCATATCTGTCCTTTTCAAGCTTAATGAACAAGTCTTTATTCAGCTTCCCAACACTCCTATGGTTAATACTTGATAGAGCACAATATTTTCACCCAGAAAGGGAAGATCAATACATTTACTCATAACTCCTAATTGAATAGCCAATCTACAGTCAAAATTTAGTCTACATGTTTCTAGTAATTTATATGTCTGAGGGAGTTTTAGATTCACTAGATTCTGTACTCTTGGGCACTGGTAAAAAATGTGCTGCCAGAACATGGGAGATTGATTTGGTTTCATTGCTGATACTCACAAAATCTTGATTTCCCCTGACTTCTCACTCAGCAGCTAGTAGGGAAATGTAATAGTGACAATACCATAGCACTTTTCTCTGAGGAGCTCAGAATATTTTCCAAGCACCTCTTCATTAATCCTCACAACATTCTTATGAAGTTAACAAGCAGAAGGATTATTTCTATTTTACCGCAGGAATGAAAGTCTTCCATGGATAGGTGACTTATCCAGAATTTCATAGGCTATCAATAAAAATCAGGATCAGAATTACATTGGTTGAAAGTAAAGATCAGGTTTTGTGTCACTGTGACAAAAAAAAAATTATGATTATATTTATCAATTCTTTGTTTTCATTTTTCAATTTTATAGTATACTAATGTATTTCTATATTAACATTGTCTTATTTTACTTTTCATTTTTTGAGGTTCTTGGTATGAATTATTTTGTTTGATGTTGATTTTCTTTTTTACGCATGGCAGGCATTTAATACTATGCACAATATTCAGTAGAGCTATGATCTCATTACCCAAATCTTGATACAGTGTTTTGGAAATTTCCTAAATAAATTAACTGTGCTCTTTCCTTTAACTTCCTTGTAGAAGGTCTCATCTCATCAATAGTCTTATTTAATGCTCTCACTTTTATAATTACCTAGATTACCTATAATTTTTAAATTTTTATCCCTGAATTTACCGATATTTAGCATGATTATTTTGGTTCTTAATCTTGATGAGATGGTTTTAGGTTTTCTTATCTAAATTTTATATTCTAATTTCTAGTTTGGGAGTATTTTCTTATAAAAGATAAATATTGTATAGTTTGAATTTTGCTCCATATTTATTGATACATATATAAGAAATACAGAATATAGATAAATGTGTGCACGTTTAGCCTGTAAAAATTGCAGTCTTGAATTAAACTCTGAAATTAATATAACCCAATGGGATTCGAATTTGCTTTACATTGGCTGGGCATATCTTTGTCCATCTCCAACCTCCTCTGCTCTGACCAACACCTGTACAATTTCTCTGGGTTGTAAGATTTTTTGTAAGCATTATAGAGCAAAGATTGCTTTTTACTGATTCATTCTGGTATTCTTTGCCTTCTGGTAAGAAAATAAAATCATTTATATTTATCATCCTTCCTAATAGTTGCCTTGATTTTATCATGTTTTCTATGCTTTGAGATGTTTCATATTTTACCTAAATTTTTACTTTTCGTTCTGTTCTTATAATGGAGTTCAGAAAGTCTTAACATATGTTTAGTGGGGTCAATTTCATCAACAGCTCTTTAGTAAAAATATCAGAGAGTGATCATTCAACCTGGTCATCCTACAGGGTTTGTAGAAGGAATTTTGAACCAGGCAGGTCTGTGTTGGGATCTTAATTCTGCTGTTCAACAGCTAGACCAGTGGCTCCTACTGTGGGATGTATGTATAACTAGAGATAGGCAAGATTATCCAATGGGGTGTTAAAAGAAAATTTTAGTAATTCTATATACTTTTTAATCTAAAATTACCTTCTTTTTAATCTAAAAATTGGAAAGAAAAATAAGCTTTCCTAACATTACCATATAGACTCACAGCATTGTCCCCAATTGGTTTTAACATCAAAAGGTTGTGTTATATCAATAGCAGCTGAACAATCCTGAGGACAATGGGAGTTTCACCTTACAGAGAGAGTGGCAATAATGCCCTCTATTATTTGCTAATTTTCAGCACATTGTGATCTATTGCAATTGCTATGTACCCAGTTAAATGGTTTTAACTAACCTTCATAAAATGATCGAATGAACCAAGATTTCTAAATAGGTATTACATATTTAACATAATCATAATTATCTTAGTTAAGTAACAAACATAAGAAAAGGTCAAAACCTTTCAAATAAGCTAGGTCTATGTCAGCCTCATTTCTAGGGTCAGAATCAAAATATATCTGACAAAACTTAGCCAAAATTATTTTAATTATTAGAAAAATTATTTGAATAGATTTATTCACATAAATTTCTATAATGAAATAATAATAAAGGATTATATTATTATATTATTTTTATATTATTTTTTATACTTCCATATAGCACATGAACAATTTACAAGTTATAAATGTACAGTTTGTATAAAATGCTTTTACTGAGATGGATGCAATGAACAAAGTTGGAGACTTTTGACATTTGACCCTCTTCAGAACCAGGAATATGTTTATCTTTTTCATCCTTGTATTTCTAAAGTCCAGGTCTACATCCTGTGGAACTAATTATGCAATTTAAGTGCATATGCTTGTTGCCAAACTAATCCCTAAAGAGTCTTCTCTTTTCTCACTGTAAATTAAAAATGCTACAGATTATTTAGTAATGATTCAATAATAAAAGCAGATAATTCATAATTGCCTGGTATTGTCTGTACATGATTGTGAGCAATGCTTGGTAACAGGTAGATGTTACCATATTATAACTTTTCTAGATACTTAAATGATATACAAATGGATTCTTCCTCTCATATCTATATCCCAGCTCAATGGTCACAGTTTCCAAGTTCAGATTAATGGTATAGCCTGACAGACATACTGCTGGACATGAAAAGAGTTATGCCCACAGATTACTTAGTTGCCGAGAAAATGTTCTGGGAAAATAAACCTAAATTGATGCTGCCTGTTGACATAATTTACTCATCTCCTCAGCCATTTTAACAAATAACTCTAACAAAAATGGGCCATTCAAAGATAATAATAAAAAAGATACCACTATTATTCCTGTGCAAAATATATTTCAGACTAAATAGAGAAAAGCAACAGGGGCAATATGACAATAAAAGGTAGATAGGAATGCATACCACATTAACTATTACTCAGCCACAAATTAATGAAAATTTGGAAAATATTGTCGCATAAAATAAAAACAAAAAAACTTCCCAAACAATAGGGCTCCTCTTACATAAGTGTTAAAAAATGAGATAACAAAGCTTAAAGCTAGTTTTTATTTTTTACTCTGGGAAAATGCTTTTTTTAAAGTATAAAGATGATGTAGACCATAACTGTAATATCCATATTTTAGAGATACTGTAAGTATTAGTAACTGATGCTAGTACTTAAATAGTTACAGATTTAGCATCTTAAATTCCAATTTTAAATGTAACTATTAATTATTTTAATATGTAACTAGTAATTATTTTAAGCATTGCTTTTTCCAGTTGAAAACTATAGTTTGCTAAGTAGCCAGTAGTTGTTTAACATTTAAGAATCTTAAGATTCACCATTTTGTAAGTCTGATTTATTAGCTCTATAAAGATTAAGTACTCTGGAAGGTTTTTTTTTGTTAGTCAGATAATTAAAATGTTCACAAAAATAACTGAATATATTAAATTTATAAATGCAGTTTAAAATCTTTAAGGGAGTTTAAGGAACCAAACAGTCTCCCTTAAAAATACTAGATTTGTAAATAGAACAATGTTTTTAATTTAAACTCTAAAATTTTTAGTGTTTTTAAATTTTTATCTTAATATGCTGCACATTAATTTAAAATACTGAATTCATTGTCAGTACTCCTTTTTATATTCTAAAGTCACTGTGAAAAATACCCCAAAATGCCCACTGCTACTGTAAAATTCTGTAAAGCAAAGTCCTGCATAGATTTTGCTTTCCATGAATTGATGATCATGCATCAATTCCTTCTTCTTGTTACTTTGTTCTTAATTTTAAAATGTTATGCATCCACATAAGTTAAGGAGTCAAGCAGTTCTTAAAAGTTTATGTAAAATGGCAGTATCTCATCCCTTCCATTTCATTTCTCCCCCCTCAGAAGATACTATTTTCAATTAATTTAGCATTCTTTTTGGACTTCTATAACTCTGAATACTAGTCTAATACTGAAACTTCATTATTGTTTATCATTAAGTATTTATTATTGATTTAGCATTATGATAACTAAAGATTTAATTCTCTTTCCCATCCCTTCTATATAATTATATTGTAACTTTGGATCAATAGTAGTATTCATATTATTATGTCTATGTTAATGCTACTCATAGCTAGCCCATTTAGCATGAATGATTTTATTTCTCTCCTACATAATATTTTTTAAGTTGATAATTTTCTTATTAGTTTTATATATATGCATCAAAAATGAGTCCGGATTCTACTTCAATTATCTAATGTGTCTGTCAACACATTCACAAACATTAGATATTTATATCAGTTTTATCTTTCTGAAGAATTTTTTTCTCCAGTTCTGATTGTCACTTACGCATGCTCTATTTCTTTAACAACCTGGAGATTACTAACACTCTTGCCCTTCTTTTTCCTCATTTACTACTCAATTTTGTGAAATGTGTTGAGATATTATGCATTAAGAGTATCACTTTAGAACCTTGCATGTAGAAAATCATATCTGATTGAGAGTTTGGCTAAGTATATGATCCTACATGGAAAGTACTTTTCTCTTACAATTTATAAGATTTTAGTCCATTGTCTTCTAGTGACCTATCTTAATTTATCACCTCAGACAGCTTGAATTGCCATTTGTTTTTTCTCAGTGTGCCGATTTTCTTCACTATTTTTCTTGGTGTTGGTATAGGTCTATTTCCATCCGCTAGTGAACCCTGGTGGAGACATTCAATTTGAAAACTCGGATTTTTAATCATTACCCATTTAAAAAAAATATTTAAGTATACCGAGGGAAAAAAAGTGGCGTTGATGAAAAGAGGCTCTGTTCATTCTCTAACGACCAAATCAAAGTTGTGATGGAAACAAGGAGCAAACAGCAAGGAAAATATCACCTGGGATCTAGATGAACAAGCCATACAACTAGGGAGAAATCTAAGAAATCACCTTGCAACAGTAGAAGGTAGGACGAGGCAAGGACACAAAGCTGTCCTACCTGAGAGGCTGAGTGGGATGGAGGCTGCAGCAGCAGCAGACGACTCTTAAAGGGGCCACATCTGCAAGTGGATTTTTGCAGTGACAGACCTGCTCTCTCTGAGCACCAGTGCTGATTGGGCTGCGCGCAGGGGACACCAGGGACTTGCAGGGAGACATTGTCGGAGTGAGGGCCAAGGAGAGACTCGCTCTGTACAGAAGTGCCGGCAGTATCCATTGTTCCCTATTGAGCCCTACCCACTCACAGTAAACAGATACAGGGCCGCCATAGCCCAGAAGTATCAAACTGGATAACAGAGGTCACTCCACCCAGAAGATTCCCTGAAACCCCGCATCCCCCAACTGGCGGCCCCACCCAAACCACATCTAGGTATATCCTCAGCGAGTCAGATGCTCCTTGCTGAGCAGCACCTAGATTCACACAGGAGGCAGCTGGCCTCAGTTTCTGGTGTGGCCTTTTGAGGCAACTATAAGCACAGCATCTGTGGATTGCTTGCTGAATCCTGACAGGTGGCCCTGGAGGGTTAGAGGCTTGGGCTAAATTTGGCCTGCAGCTGAACCCCTCTCAGGACTGTGCCACTACTACACAAATCTACACTAATAAAACCGGGAGACTTAGGAGCTTTGCTTAGTACACAAAAACAGACACAGGAAGGCAGTTGGCCCTGGAGGGTTAGAGGCTTGGGCTAAATTTGGCCTGCAGCTGAACCCCTCTCAGGACTGTGCCACTACTACACAAATCTACACTAATAAAACCGGGAGACTTAGGAGCTTTGCTTAGTACACAAAAACAGATACAGGAAGGCAGTCAACATGGGAAGACAAAGAAGCAGAAACCATATGAGAGAACAGAACAGAGATCTAGAAATAATGGAGTCAAGCAATCTAACAGATGCAGAGTTCCAAATACTGGTTATAAAGATGTTCAATGAACTTATGGGAAATGTAGATAAATTCAGTGAGAATGTCAACAAAGAGATAAAAAAACATAAAAATGGAAATGGAAATTATAAAAGGGAACTAGTCAAAAATGAAGAACACATTATCTGAGATGAGAAGTATATAAAATGGAATAAACAAAGTGAAGAAAGAGGATCAAATGACCTATATAGAGGATAGGAAAGCCAAGGACACGCAATCAGAATGGCAAGAAAAAAGAAGCCAAGACTATAAAAATAATTTCAGGAGCGTATGGGACACTATTAAAGGCCAAAATATCCATCTCATCGGTGTACTAGAAGGAAAACAAGATATTGAACAGCTATTTGAAGAAATAATGATGGAAAACTTCCCTAACCTGGTGAAGAAAATAGACATACAACCCCAGAAATCTCAGAGAATCCCCAGAATCGGGAATCCAAAGAGGCCCACACCAAGACACATCATAATTAAAATGCCAAAGGTTAAATACAAAGAGAATCTTAAAAGCAGCAAGAGAAAAGCAGAGAGTTACCTACAAGGGAGCACCTATAAGACTGGCAGCTGATTTCTCAAAAGAAACTATGTAAGACAGAAGGGCTTGGCACAAAATATTCGATGTGATGAAGACCTAGGATCTACAACCAAGAATAATTTATCCAGCAAAGCTATCATTTAGAGTTGAAGAACAGATAAAGAGCTTCTCAGACAAAAATAAGCTAAAGGAATTTATCATCACCAAGCCAGTATTACAGGAAATGTTGGAGGAACTTTTCTAAGAAGAAAAAATATGTATCAAAAACAGGAATAAAGAATAGTAACAACTACATTCCTATCAATAAGTACCTCAAGTGGAAAAGAATTAAGTGGATGAATGGATAAGAAAACAAGACCCCTACATGCTGCCTACAAGAAACTCACTTCAGATTAAAAGACACACACAGACTAAAAGGAAGGGGATGGAAAAAGATATTGCCTTGATGGACTTAGAAGGTATTTAAGTCAGACAGGGAAAGATAAATGCCATATGATTTCACTTATATGTGGAATCTAAGGAACTAAAAGAACAAACTAATCAAAAAGAGACTCATAAATATAGTGGACAATTTGGTGACAGAGAATTTTCAAGAGTTCTATTATGATTTTTAGTAATTCATTTTATGTTACATATGTTCTTGAGTATGTTATCTTATCTCTAAGAACATTAATGGTAACTTTCTTTCCTTCCTATATAGACTCTGTTCACTTCTAGTAGTTTTATTTATTTTTGTCTCTTTGTTTTATCTTACTGGTTATCCCCAGATTCTCATAGTTGTTGAGACTATTTATGTTCAAGAGCAGTGAAATAAATGTTAACAATAATCCATAAGTTCATAAGTAGTAATTTTCAATTGTGGCCTCACTGCAGGTAATCTAAGTGGACTATTTCCTTGGGGGAAAACTCTTATACTCTTAAGCCTACTCTTAAGCCTATTCTTTAGACTTTCCTATAAAGTTATTTCTTCTAGTCTCCTTTTCTGAGGGTATAGGACTAACAAATCTTCACACTGTGAACCAAGAGAGGTATACAGACTGGAGAAATCTCAACTTTCAGTAGTTAATGTTTATTTTAGCCCTCTATTTTCTGTATGACCAACCATGTTGGTATCTCTCATCCCGAGAACTCCTATTTTATCTTCCCAGGGGTTAACTATCTGTTTTTCTATCAGGGAACCAATAGGCATTCACTAGACTTGGTGAATTTGACATTACAAACACACTTCCAACCAATTTTCTGGGTTTTTATCTCTACTTTTACTTCTACTTTCACATATATCTTGTGCCAACTCATGAGCCTTTGAGTGGTCAGATCTCCCCAGTGTCAGCGTAGAATTTTGCTCTCTTTGAGCTACTAAGTCAGTTTCAGTCCTCTGTGGATTTCCTATCTTCAAAATATTGCTGATTTCTCTTTGCTTCTTTAGGTTTATATCATTTAAATAAAATATTTATCATCATTGTATAGAGTTTCAAGTCTATATGAATTTAATATGCCTATTTGCTCAGATGTCTGAACCTACTCTTGCTCTTTTCTGAAGAACAGAATAACCTATCATCGCATTGAGCAACTATTCTTCAGTTAGGTTTAGGGTTTTTCATGGTGTTTAATTTTAACAAAATTGATGGGGTTTCGTTTCCTTTTTTTTTTTGATATTTGTTTCTGTTTTTAGTTGTTTTAAGAAAGAAATGGAGGTCATAGATATGTTTCCTATGCTCTCATTAACCAAAAGAACAGTTTGAATAACACAAGAATTAACTTCTCCATTAAATACAACAAGATCTTTGTTTTTCAAAAGATACACATATATCTATTCACAAATTAAAGTATTTGGGATATCAGCTAACTTTTCATCAGTGGTTTGTTTCTTAGGGAAAGGGGAAGGTGTGGCTAGTAGGACTGTGGAGAGAGGAAGATTTCAATTTACATTTAATCCACCTCTGGACTGAGTTTTTATAATGATCATTTGTAAATGCTATTTCTTAAAAGAAAAAAGAAAGGAGAATATCAGGTAACACTGCAGCCATTGTAGTTTTTCTAAATAATTATTTTCTGCCTTCATGTTGTGATAATGGGTGTCTACTAAGGAAAGAGACCACTATGTGCAGTCATGATATAAGGATAAACGAAAGAAAGATTACCCATCTCAGTGCCCTGGCTTCCCCCCACACCTGAGCAAGCTGGGAAGCCATGGGGTCCAAGCATCTAATATACACTAGTGAAACAGAGATATTTTGCCAAAGGATATAATCTTGATAGTGAAAATATTGTTAAGTAAGAAAAAAAATACATAAAATATGATAAGGAAAACTGTGGTTCAGTGATGAAGATTTTCACTTTTGTTTTGTTTCGTTTTTGAGATAATAGTTATAGCAATATTACAAGGTAAATTTGACTCATAATAATTTCTGGCAAAATAATGGATAGTATTGATGACCTTTTTGTCCCATGAGTATTGAATATTTTTCTAAAACTAAAAGGAAACAATATCTTTAAAATACCATCACAAGATTATACAATTAAGTGCTGCTTTTTAGGGAATGGGTTTAAGTACTAAAGGAATTCAGAAAGGACAATGATCAAGAAGGGAATAGATAAGAAAGGAAAAAAATTAAGCCAATCATTGAAAGATAGTTAATAGTTATATGGCAGAATGTAAAAGAAAGAGCATTCATAGCCAGGAGAACTCAAGATGAAGTCTTGAGGTTTCAAAAGGAGAACACATAGGAAGGGCAGAAAAGAATATTTATTGTGTTTGGAAGCTGAGTTGGAAATATTTTTTTTTAAACTTAGTTAAGTATTGTGGGATCAAGGAATAGAGAAAGATTAAAGAAATGAAGAATTTAGATATAAAGAAAAAAATAGAAAACATTTGTAGGTTTCTGATTTAAGAAAATGCAGTGCTTAAAGTCACATGATATGTTATTCTGTCCACAGAATTAATGATAAATCAAAAGGAATAAAAGTCAGATAACCAGATTCAACTTCAACATAGCAGTTGTAGCCTGAAACATTCATTTTCAAATAGTTCCCATCTAACTGGAATCTTTAGTTTACAATTACTTTACATTTATAGTCTCTACTGGAAATAGTTCTCAACTTCTTCTTTAGTTGAAAAATCATTAACTATTATTAACTATTTTGTTTTCATAAGAACTGGTCCTCCAGAGAAGATATAAACCATTATGTTAAGAAGGTTAATGTGGGTCTTACAACACACAATGCTGGATAAAATTTGAATGTTTAAAAGTTACTAAAATGAGGCCCCCAAAAAAGAGAACTGAAATTCACCACAAAATAGGGAGAAAGAGAGGGAGCCTTAAACAATTAAAATCACAATATATTAGAGAGATATATTTGCCTATGTTATTCTGGGGAGAAAAAGATAGTGTATATCACTACAGAAATGTCAATAGTTATGTTCTACCTACTCCAATGATAAAAAGATAAAAAAGATTATTGTTATAAAATATGAGAATATTGAATTCTCATGTTGATATGATACTGCAGTATCCTATATATTGTTTGGAACATAAAATTGGGGGCAAATATAGATTTTTAAAAATACTTCTAATGAAAATTAGTAACTTTAATGTGAAATGTAATCATGCAAAGAATGTAATGATTATTTAAATAGAATTTCTAACATTATATTAGAAGCTTTCTCCATGTATTCATTATATAAAAATATTCCAAGAATGTTTGCTTACTTTGGTAAAATTATTCATCGCATATGTTCAAGAATCAAGCAAACTGCACTAACTTTATTTTTAGAATTTATCTATTAGAGATCTAAAACAAAGTATAACTTACATTCAACCAGGAAATTTTTCTAGATAAACTAACTCCTTGAGTTAACTTGTTGGCTGTTGACATTCAATCAATTTTAAACTAAAAATATACAAAGTTGTAATAAAACAAAAGATGGAGATGTTCAAAGTCAAAATTGAAAGATAGAACCAGAGCTATTCTGAAATAAAATTTCTTCTGACAAGGTAGAGAAGACCTTCATACAAAAATCAGAATTTATAAACTCTTTCACCAAAAGAACATACAACCAACTAATTAATAGTTGATTTTTACACAATTCCTTTACATGGAGGTAAAAGAAAAAAAATTTAAAACTAAAATCTCTTTTAAATTCAAAAGTCTTAAAGTTTCAAAAAATTAATTTAGATAAGAAATTAATGTCAACTAAATTCCACTGCAATAAAGTTCTCCATCAACTTTTACCTAACACTTTTAGTTTTTCATTGTAAAGCTTACCTTTAACCACTATTTTGCGAGCTATTAAAAAGGGATGGTAAATTCTCTCATTTATGTTCACTTATTAGCTGAAATAATTCTTGAAAGAATAATTTCTCCCCAATGTTTTTTTGGTTACCCCCAAACAGTTTGAATAGGAAAACCAAGATAAATGTTTGATTTCCTCCATTTTCAAAGTAATGGATTGGTGCTTCAACCATCTTCAATCATGATCAAAAAATTATTTCCCATAGTAAAAATTTTAAATGTTTGAAAATCAATGATGAATAATCATTTACCCCTCAAAATTGCATAAGTGTCTATTATCTATTAGGGTCTATACTCCAACCATAGAGGGAAGGGGACCGGGTTAAAAATTCCTGCCCAGACATCAGCAAGATGGAGGAGTAGAAATCCTCAGGTCTTCTTTCACCCACAGACATTGACTCAATAATACACAGACCAATGTCTTTTGTGAAAAACCCAGGAATCAGATGAGAATTATGCACCCCAGCCAAGTAGTAAACCAACTGGATGAAAGCTGGTAGGAAAATTTATGGCACCCACTCATGATAGTCCCTCCCTTTAGCACAGCACAATACAACTGGGAAGAATCTCCCACTCCCAGCTTCTCTTTGGAAAAAATCTAGATCATACAAATAACATTCTGACTTTTTGGAGGGACTATCCAAGGGACCAGCTTCTGTCTTGCCTGAATCTAAATGCTGACAGGAAAAAGCATCAGGTCGGAAACCAAAGGCAATGGTTTGTAGCATTCACTCACCATAACCTCTCCTCTTGGCTCAGTATAAAATGAGTAGATGAAAACTCTCAACTTCTGGACTCTCCCTAGGAAGGGAAAAAGTTGGAGTATGTCTGCAATGTTCCAGGTTTTCCAGGGGCTACCTAAGGGACTGATTTCTGTCTTGCCTATCTCAGAATGCTGATGAGACCCAGCATATTCTGGATGTCTAATTGCTACTGAAAACAAAAGTGTGCTGAGAGGCTTGTTACTGCACCAGAGGGCACAGTACAGCAAACAGAGGCCAATACAGTTCAGCAGCCTATCCCTCAAGGAACAAAGAAAAGAGTGAAGCATGTATCCAACATTCAGGCTTTTAAGGGCGCTGCCCTTGGGACTGATTTCTGTCTCATCTTACTTGGAGCACTGATGGGACACAGCATATTCTACAAATCTGGGGGTTGCTAAGAATAAAAGAGACCTGGGATGTTTGGAACAGCTCCAGAGAACTTGTAGACAGACACCAGAGGGAGTAAGAAATTATGAGCTCATGACAAAAGAAACTACCAAATTCCTCTAATCTGAAATTTAAATGCATATATCCAGAAAAATTGCATTCACAGAAAGATTTGAGAGGTCTCCAGAATCCTTAACCAGGATGATTGGTGAAGGGCTTTCTTTGTACAAAACCAATCTCTAAAGACTGAAAGAGTGGCAGTTTTTTCAAATGCTCTGATCCCAATACAAAGTTACGAGGCACTTGAAGAAACAGGGAAACGTGGTCCAATCAAAAGAACAAACTAAATCTCCAGAAACTGAACCTAAAGAAATAGAAGTGTAAGAATTATCTAACAAGGAATTCAAAATAACCATCATAAAGGTGCTCAATGAACTCAGGAAAACGATGTACAGACAAAATAAGAATATCACCAAAGTAGTAGAAATATAAAAAAAAGAAACAAAGAGACGCTTTGGAGCTGAAGAATACACTGAATTGAAAAATTCATTAGAAGTGCTCAATATCAGATTTGATCAATTAAAAGAAAGAATTAGTGAACTCAAAAACAAATCATTTAAAATTATCCAGTCAGAAGAGCAAAAAGAAAAAAGAATGCAAAAGACTGAAGAAAGACTAAGGGACTTACTGAACACCATCAAGCAGAACAATAAATGCATTATATTAGTCCCATAAGGAGAAGAGAGGGAGAAAGGGGGCAAAGTTTCTTTGAAGAAATAGTGCCGGAACTTTTCCCAAATCTGGGGAAGTAAATGAACATCCAGATTCAAGAAGGCCTACAGGCTCCAAAAATGATGAAACCAAAAGAGTGCAAACTAAGATATATTATAATCGATTTGTCAAAAGTCAAATACAAAGAGAGAAGTTAGGAGCAGCAGAAGAAAAGTGACTTGCCATATACAAAGGATCCTCCATAAGACAAGAGATGTCCCAGCAGAAACCCTGCTGTCCAAAATGCAGTGAGATGATATGTTCGAAGTGCTGCAAAAAAAAAAAAAAAAAAAAAAAAAAAAAACCTGCCAAAAAAATAACACCAGGAAAACGGGACTGTCCTTCAGAAAGGAAGGTAAGATAAAGAGTTTCCCAAACAAACAAAAGCTGAGGGATTTCATCACTACTGGATCTGCCTTACAAAAAATGCTGAAAGGAGTCCTTCGAGCTAAAATGAGAGAATGCTAATTAGAAAAAAAAAAAAACCTGCCAAAAATATTATACCAGGCGAAATCTGGACTTCAAATGTGAAAGAGAAATAAAGACTTTCCTAGAAAAACAAAAGTTGAAGGAATTCCTTACTACTAGACCAACTTCACAAGAAATACTAAAGGGAGACCTTCAATCTGAAACAAAAGGACATTTGACAGCAACACGAAAACATATGATGGTAAATATATAGAATAACATGAAATGCTGTAACACAGTAACAGGTATTTAAAACACTTTTTATTCTGTTATAAAAGTTAAAATACAAAAATATAAAAAAATAACTATATAAAATATGTTAATGGGTACACAATATAAAAGATGTAATTTGCCACATTAAAAACAAAGTCTGTGGGGAAGGGAGAGGTAATAGAGCTTTTGTATGTAATTAAAATTAAGTGGTCAGCTTAAAATAGACTGTTACAACTATGTTTTCATAAACTGCATGATAATCATAAAGAAAATGCCTGTTGAAGATGCACAAAAGAAAATAAATCAAAACATGTCTTTACAAAAATATCAATGAGACGCAAATCAAGACAGTAAAACAAAAAAAGAGGGACAAAAATAACTGAACAAATAATAAGAAAACAATGAACAAAATGGCAATAGTAAGTCCTTCTCTATTAGTAAATACTTTAAAAGTAAATGAAATTTACTTTTCCAATCAAAAGGCACAGGATGGTGAATGGATAAAAAGAGATCCAATTACATGCTTTCTACAAGGGACTCACTATAGATTTATGGACACACAATGCTGAAATAAAAAGGATGGAAGAAGATATCCTATGCAAATAATAACCAAAACAAAAGAAGGGTAACCATACTTGTATCAGACAAAATCAATTTTAAGCCAAGAACTGTCACGAGAGACAAAGTATGTGTGTATATATATATGTGTATATGTAAACATACACATATACTTATATATACATATATAAGTATATATACATATATATACATATATATGACTTTATAATGATAAAAAGGTCCAATAACCAGGAAGATCTAACAATTATAGACATATATGCACTCAACATTAAAGCACCCAAATATATGAAGCAAACCTTGACAGAACCGAAGGGAGACAGTAACACAAAGATAGTAGATTTCAATACACCACTTTCAAAATGTATAGAACTTTTAGACAGAAGAATAAGGAAACAGAGGACTTAAACAACAATATAGATCTAAAAGACATACACAGAGCATTACATTTAACACCTTTTCTGCTTGGAAAGAACTTTGAATTTTACTGTGGATGGGATGGGAAGCCATTGAAAGCAAAAGTGTGTTTTTAAGCAGAAGAGTGAAATGATCTGTCTTAAAATTTAAAGAGATCGTTCTACCTCCTCTGCGAAATAGCGACTGTAGTGTAAAACTAGAGACAGAGAGACTAGTTAGGGACTTATTGCAATATTCTTATGTGAGAAATAGTGGATATGATAAGAGGTCATTAGACTCCAGCTACTATTTCTTCCAGACATCAGGGCTCAAAGATTTTCAGACTCCCCAGGTCTTCCTCATAGTTTTTACATTTATTTCTCAAGTGTAAACATAATCCCTTCACATCCATGCATCTTAGATCTGGATCCTAGTTAGGGAGTCAGCAGACCATTCCAGTTTACTGTCTTATCAGTATCCAGACTTCATTTATTTTGATATTACTTAATATAGTAATATGAGGTTAGAAGCATAGTGAAAAGTTCCTCTATGTCCACACAAGCACCAGAAGAATAGATACATCTATTCAGTTTTCCTGTTAACATACCTTATCACATAAGGGAACAATTATAAGGGATATATAAAGAGTTTTTCTGCTCATTTTCGGGATGATTTTTCTTTGTCATAAAAAGAAACCAAGGCATTTTTGCTTCTAATTATTACTTTTCACAAATTCACTACTGTCTCTTATTGAATTATTGGTGCTTTTCCTAATATTATGTCATAATGTTGTCCTACATTTAAATTTTCAATGGCCTGAGTTTTCGTCTTTTCAGTGCCTTCATGTTTATCTTAGTAAAAAGTTGGGACAGGCAGCAATGGAGTCACCTGATCAGATTTCATTTTCATCCACCATCAGTTTTAAATAAGGAAGAAAACATCAACATTTTTTCTCCTGACTTTGCAAAGAATTTCCATGGAGAGGAAAAGAAATCAAAATAGCTGCAAAATATTACAAACCAAGAAACCATATGAGGTGAGAGTCAAAATGAGAAAAATGTCCACATTACTTTGGGCAATGCAACTCCAGGAAAATAGTAACTTAGCACCTGAGAGCTAAATAATTCTAGAGGAATAAATATACATTCTGGTATTCAGGGGGAAATTACATCATAGAGATATTAGGTCTATTAAAACATATATTTGTAGACATGTTGGTGTGAAAATTGCTTTTAGAAATAGGAAAGAGAAAAGCTCACCTTATTTGTCTAGCAATTCTAGTGGGTCCCTTTCACTAAAAGAGAACCATCCATATGATTATAACAGTGAGAGTGTGAATTGCAATACATTTCAAATTACATGAAAAGCTAAAGAAAATTTCTCAGTTTCAGGTCATTGAGAAATGTCTCTTTATAGTGTCCCTAAATTCTGTGATTATATGAATAATTCAGAGCAATGATTTTACCTTCTTTCTCTACAACTGCATTTGGCAAGTTGCCACTTCATTGCTGTTGCAAAAACACAGCTGAGGTTCTTAGAATGGGAATAATGTTTAGGATGTATTTATCCATAATGAAAAATATTATGAAAGGGGCAACTAAGGTACAGCTTATAGGGTTTTCAATTCTGATAACTAAAACAGACTTAGCCTCAAGGAAGACTGGCATCTTGATAACTATTGGTGGTGTAAAGGAAAGACAATAGCATTGGGCCAGACTGGGGAAGGTGAATTCAACTTGGTTATACATCTGTCACCCAAAGCAAAGCAAATTCAAGCTTGAATGGAACTGATATTAATACTGAAACATTTATTTGATACGTAGAGATAATAGCAGACAAGGATGGCCATGTGAGTGTTTTGTTTTTTGTTTTTTGCTTTTGTTTTTTTGTTAGAGCAGACTCCAGTTACTGGAATATGAAACCAAAAAGCACTAGGCAATTTATCAGTATATCAATGAAAAATACATGGGACAGTAATGTAAATCCAACAGGGGAATTATATTAATTTGTAATCAAGGCAAAATTTTAATCATAACTAATTAAATTAGGAAAAATACACTAGACTTGGTTCATGAGAAACCTATCATTCATTGTGTACCTTGATTCAGGACTTAAAGCAGTGATCCTAATTCTAGCTCAAGTCTGGTTTAGTATTCTCAAATGCTTTCAGCCTTTGGTAGAGACAGGCTTCATAATGAGAGTAGTTGAGCATGCAGGTGTCAGCCTAGAGTGGAAAAAGACCAGGAGAAGCAGAATTCTATCCTTGAAAAACCTGACCTGTAGTTAATATCCTTCCCATTTCAAATAGTAAGATCAAAGTCTTCATCAGCAGCCTTACTTACCACTACCAACACCCTCCCAGATGATCTCCATGGTTCAAGGAAATTAAAAGAAGCTTTTGCTGATAAAACTGTTGGGTTCCCGGATATTGTGCAGGAAGAAAATCACTTTATGCCTTGCGTTAGCTATTTCTTCTTCCTAAAATAACCCATCTCTTCCTATGTACCAGTCAAAATTGATACAAATTTTCCAAGAAATCTGCCCAGATGTCTTCTCCCATCCTAGTCAGAATTAATCTTTTTATTTATCCATTCAAAGGATTATATAAATAAGACTTGATTTAGATATAGCATTTATAGCCATTTACCTTGCATTTCAGTGACTTTCATGTGTTTCTGACTTATATAGTTCACCCTTGTAGAGTTAGCAGTATAGCTTTCCAAACTTTAATCTCTCTCTATCCTCCACCCTATCTTCACTCCTCCTCAAGACTAGCATATTGTCACTATTTGTTCATTAAATCAAACTAAACATATAGATGCCCAAAATAACCTAATCTGCATAAAAACCACATGTCCATGCTCACCTAGGACAGAAGATACATTTTTTTCTTCCAGTGTATATCTTAGTAACAATTGCTGTAAGATCAGGAGCCAAGCAATTGTTATATGACAAGTGCAAACAGAACCCAATAAATGCTTTAATTTATTGCAATCTCTCCAAAATATTAAAACTTCTGGCATTACATCCAAATAAGAGAGATTTTTGCTCATTGGAAGAAAAAAGTTTGTTGCTATGTTTATTAAACTATCATTGGGCAAATAAATAGAACCCATGTCGAAGTTTTTCCTCAATGTTGCAATTAAATATTTCTCTATGTGATTCTCTATGTTTGCATTCTCTTCCATTTTATTGTTACAGTTTGCCTATGCTAGTATAATCAATTTAGCATTCTAAGATTTCTGCTCTTTTCAAATGTGTGTTCTTTGATAGGTACTTCAAACTTTGAACCTCTGAACTATAAATATTTTTGAAAAAAATTAGTATTTACATCGAATCACATATTTTAGCAAAAATGTGCTTATATAAATACAACCTAAAGCCAAAGAATATTTGACATTTTGAATGGACAAGATTTGCTCTCTATTTCCAATATTTTGTTTTTGATCTTGTGTTAGATATAGAAAATTTTCATAAAAACAAACCAAGTTCAATTGTCTTCTCACTCTTTGCTTTCACTAGTTTCTACTTTTTAAAACAATATTCGAACATTTGCCATCATATTGTCACCTGCACACTAAATGCAGTGTCACCAACATTCTAACTACTTCTTCCAAGCTTGAACTGAGCTAGCTCCTAATCACATTTAATTAGCATTGCAACAATTATTCACTTACATTAGCTTCCTTCTTTCTTTTTTTTTCTGGATATTCTGGGTTATTGTTCACTTTCACATCAATTCAGATATGACTCGAAATTAATATCTAATCTTAAAATACAATTTGAATTTATACATTTAATCTTTTCCTTTGCTTTTGGTAAAATATTACTTTCATTGGGGCCCATTTTCTTGTTCTTTTCAAGAGTTCCTCACAATTCTTGATCAAAGTGCTGTTCTCTGATATGAGTAAAGATCTTCACTAAATTACTGCATTTAATATGCCATGTTTTCTATCTGGTTTCATTAGGAAATACTGATTGTATTCCTTAGTTAATCAATAAATGAAGGGAGCACATGCAATTAGTAGTATGTTTTTTAACTTATTTCCAGAATAACAATTGATCCAGAATAACAATTGCAACGGAGTGGGGACTGGAGAAAAGAAATTAAGTGTAGCTACATCTGCAAGTAACAATTGCAACCACTTTGTCAAGGGTAAAACAATCATCAATCAGTTATACAGATATTTTGTCACCAGACTAACTTAATCAGGAGGTTCCAATTCATTGATTTTTTCATTCCCATATGCCTGAACATCTGGGACACAAACAATGTGTATGTGTTAATAGGCAACTGAGTCTACCTACTAGAAGTAGTTATCCATTTTCTCTTTATTATCTAATTTTACAAAAAAATGATTTAAATAAATTCTGATAGAAACAGAAAGAACAATGGAACAAATGAATATAAAGGTAATACAGTAATGGGAGAAAATTAGAGCTTAAAAATTTTTAAAGACAGCATTGTTAGAAAAACCTTTTATAAGTTTGATTTGAAATAATACAGCTAAAAAAGTATAATATTCAACTTTTGCGTATATATTTTTTTAATTCAACAACTACGGTTTAGTGGCAATAAAAATTTATAAAGAATGTTGAATTGTATTTCATGTTTATTACTCTTGTCAGACATTACCACATTTCCTATGGTTCATTAGGTGTTAAGTAAGTTAACATTCACTCTTTGAAAAGTACCATATGAATTATTATAGAAATACAAAAGGAAATATACTGTGCTTCCCCATATTCTCAAGTTTATAATTCAGTGTGGAGAATATACTATATAGATGTGAAAATATCATAATTATGCTCATAAACTGATTTTTAAAACATGCAAATTAATATGATGCAAACTGAATACATAAATATTGAGGCACAGTATAAAGCAATGATCAATACCAGTGGGATTAATCAAGGAAGGTTTCTTGGGGGAAGTGAATTCTAAACTGAATGTGATATACTTGTTTATTTATTACTCATTTTATGTTTTCTAATTATAAAAATAATGTATTCTCATGGTAATAAATTTGCAAATTTCAAATTAGTAAGAATAAAAGAAACTAAGAACATACCGTCCAAAAATAATCACTATTCAGTTTCCATTATTTTCTTTCCATTTTGCTCTGATATTTTTTACACAGCTATGATAATA
>NW_006442109.1:23863217-23867179 GCF_000325575.1 Pteropus alecto | reverse complement strand
TTTGAATGATAGAAATAAATCCCTCATAAAAATTAAGCTTAATGCCAGTCTGAGTAAATGTACTGTATACAGAAACCATTTCCCTATAGCTAAACATTTGTTTTTCCCAATTTTTGTTAATATAAATAACTTCAAAAGTATTCTTTATTGAAAACATTTTCCATAGTTTTATTTTCTTAGACTTCAAATTAATCATAGGTCATAGTCATTTTAAGGTTCTTTATATCTGTAATATTTATAAATAATAAAAGCTATCACTTCTTTATAATTTAATTCAGTTTTATCTCTTACTATATTGATCGGGACTCTCAGAAATATGTCAAATGCTAATTATTAATTCTTAGATTCTTGCTCATTTAATATCAACAAATTTAGTAAATATGATGTTCATAAATTTTATTGGATGCTTGATATGTTAGTTAAGGATATTGGTGTTTCTACCAATATCCTTATTTTGTTTTAAATCAGAAATCAGTCTTGAATTTTGTTCAATAACTGTATGATATTTATTCCAATTTTTACATTATTTTCCTTTAATATAATGCCCAGATTGATACATAATTTTTATGTAACACAATAAAAGTGATCCTTCTGTAGGAGATATTGGTATTCAACCAGGCTACCTGGACTCTTTTAGGTAAGCAATGAAAGGCCATTGGTGGCTTTTGAGCAATGAACTGATATGGTCACAGAATCTAATGACCATAGTACAAGGGAAATGGAAACTAACCATACAGATATTCTCAGCTCTCAATGTGTCAGAGTTTGGAAATTTTGTGATTTTCCAAATAACAGATAACATAAATCCATATTAAGATGTGGCAATGGAAATGATAATGAAAGGATAGATACCAAATATATTGCAAAGGAATAAAAACTGGCTTGGATAACAACCAGTTATGCTAGCTATAGAAGAACGAGGAGCGATAGGTAACTACGAGGGTTAAGAACCACAGTGAAATAATGGGAATAATATGGTAAAATTTTTAGCAGAAAGTCTCAACTTTCAGAGTTGAGGCACACTAATAAAATGTGTCACAAGTAATGTATTACTGGGAATAAAGTCTCATAATTATGAATAATTTATTCATTCATGAATTAAAGAAGATTTAAGCTCTTTCCCAGAATAACACCGCTCACTTTCATTCCAAGATGCTTTCTTCAGAGAAAAAGAGAGAGAGAGAGAGATAAGTCGGTGGAGGTATTGATAAAGTTGGGACTTCTATCTCTCCTACCCTGGCTGTAGCCCTAGCAAATGAGCATAACTCTATTGACTGTACCAGTTAAACATTTCTTCTCCTGGACTTTACTACTCCAGAAAAAGGAAACTTTGGAGGAAAAGCTGATCTGTAAGACAAGAAAGGAAAAATGATAATGTTTATGTCATATGACATATCTAGAAGAAAGTAACTTTTTGATGGAAGCTTGCTTATATAAGTAGATCTATGCATGAAAAGAAAGGTCCTCTTCAATACACGACTTGCTTCTGTTATCCTACTGCATCCGTGTAGAGTCAGTGCTTCCTGCCCTTTGTGCTTGAGTACTTGAAGTTCCTCCTTCTGAAGTGCGAATCTCTCTCTTCATGTTTATGGCTCTAATACCCAGTATAAGCGTGAAACCCAGTCCATTAACAAAATGGATGGGCTTTTAGGCCAAAAGATTGTCTATGGAATTTCACTGAGGAATTTATATTTATATTTCTTTCAGAATTAATGTTAATATTAATGAGGATGGACTATTAATTCATTACTATTACTATATTTATTTTGTAAAAACATTTATGGCTGGCAGAAAAGGAAATACTTTGCCATAAACTGAAATAAGACTATATTCTCTTGAAGTAAGACTATGCTTTTCCTGAAACATATTTATTCAGTAAATATATGCTTTCGTGAAATTTTTTTCTCATGATATCGTTACAATTACTTTGCTGAATGATATCGTTACAATTACTTTGACTATATTGATGAAGTCAGAGATTCTATGAAGCTGTAAGAGACTTCAAATATCGAAATGGTACATATAAAGTACAGTGCTAATACCAGAATGACAGCAACTTGTAAAAATTCCTGAGTTCACTGTAATTTTTAAACTTAATTATCCTAAATATGATGGCTGAGGGATCTTATTAGCCATAAGTCAAATCCTTTTTATTTCTTTTTAGCGTTAGTCACTCTATTTTTGAAAGATTGAACTTTTACTATTCAGCTAATCAGAATTCCAATATTGTTCATTTCATTATCCAGTCTTCTTTGCCTGAAATAATGTCATATTCAACTTATTGCAATTATGTATTTTGACTCCAGTTTACCTGACCTTATTTAAATCTCAAGGAGTATTATATTTATTTTTCTATCCTATAATAAAAAATGAAGTATTTTGTCCTTAAATGCAAAATAATAATTATGTTTTCTTAAGTAGTTTTCTTAAATGCCAAGCAAAATAATTTTTAAGCAAATTATTTTTTAATTAATTAACTTTTTACGGTGACATTGGTTAACAAAATCCAGTAAATTTCAGCTGTACACTTTAACAGTAAGGCATATATATTTACACTGTGTGCTCACCTCTCATAGTTAGATTTCTGTCATCACATATTTAACCCTCTTTACACCATTTACCTATCCTCTTCTTCCCCAGCTCCTACCCTCTGGTAACCACTAGTCTGTAGTCCATGTCCATGAGTCTCTGTTTGTCCTGTTCATTTGTTGCTTTTAGGTTTATATCCCACATATAAGTGATATCATGAGATTTGCAACTCTTTCAGTCTGGCTTATTTTACTTAGCGTGATTATCTTGAGGTCCATCCATGTTGTCACAAATGGCAGTATTTCATCTCTTCTCATGGCTGAGTAATATTCTATTGTACATATGTACCACAGCTTTTTTAGCCAATAATCTATCGTAGGACACTTCGGTTGCTTCCATGTCCTGGCCACTGTGAATAATGCTGCTATGAACATCGGTGTGCAAATATCTTTCGGATATGAGCTTTCAAATCTTTGAGGTAAATACTCAATAGAGGGATTGCTGGATCATATGGTAGATCAATTCTTAGTTTTTTGAAGACCCTCCAGTTTTTTGAAGACCCTCCATACTGTTTTCCATAGTGGCTGTACCAATTTTAAACAAAATATTTTTGAGATAATATATTCTTAATGTTCTCGAATAAGTATTTATCGTGATGACATTTTTGTGAAGATAGCATGAAATGTTTTCCAATTAAGTAACTATCTTAAGAAAAAATAAAATAAAGTACTTCAACCACAGTTTTTAAGTTTTGGGTACATGGGATCACAGGCGTCTAATTAAAACAAGAAGAAGAATACTAGGAAAATTTCAAAGCATTGTTCCTGGTAGTATTTAGGATGTATTTTTGTTTTTGGTTTTGCTCATGTGTATTTCTAAGTCATCTACAATGAGCATGTAGTATGATGTAATTTTTAAGGATCACTTTATTTGCATCAAAGTGTGTATGTTTCTTACATTTTTACAGCAGGGACTTAGAAATAGGAGACAATTTATTTAAAATAGGTCCTCATAAAACCCTGATTCTGGGCTCATATGATCTGCCTCTTCAGTGAGAAAAACACAGATTATAGCTGCAAAAGAATTTTAGGCCTGGCATATGATAAATCCATCTTTATTTTTAAAAATGCAAATCAATAGAAAATATATAGTTTTATAAGTAGGATTTTAGTTTAAGGACTACATTTTAGACTACAGTCTTTTGCTTAACAAAATATATCTGTATTCAGAACAAATTCTTTGCTGTGAGGCAAAGAATAAAATTTATCAGGTCTCAAAATTCTAATTTAAATTTTATTTTTTGAGGAGTTATAGATTATTACCCTGATTTTGACTTTGCACCCGTATAACCTCATGTACATATCACCTTATAAAAGTGGTTCTCAAAGTATAATCTGGGACGATCAGGGATCCTCAAACTCAAACTATTTTTA
>NW_006442109.1:23857827-23863196 GCF_000325575.1 Pteropus alecto | reverse complement strand
TTGAGATTTCGCAGAAACTGTATACATGTGATATCAGAACAGACAGAATGCAGACACAAATATGAGATTCCCACAGTCTTTAACTAAGCCAGAATTGAAGAGATTTGCAAAAACATAAAGCAATATTAATCTTTTCACTAATTTATTTCTTTGGGAATATAGTTTTTTTTTTCATTAAAATTATGTAATAGACTTTCTATGTATTTTTAAATTAACATACATTTTAAGTTGTTTTTATTTTAAATACGGTAAATATAGTTATAACCAACATTAGCTGTAAAACTAATCCTGACATCAAAAATCTTAGATCCCATCTAAACCAAGTTTTGTCTGTAGTCCAAGTAAGCAACCACTAGGAGACAGGACTATTCATTTCTTTTTTTTTTTTTTATACTGGATCTAGTATTTTTTTCTCGATTAGAGATCAGCAAACTTTTTCTGTAAAGGGCCATATGAGCCTGTAAATATTTTATGATTTGGGGACTCGTCAATTCTATCACTACAGTGGGGAAGCATTTATAGATGTTATGTAAGCAAATGAGTGTGGTTGTATTCAAATAAAACTTTATTTACTAAGACATATGGTGGGCCACATTTAGCCCACAGGCTTTAAGTTACCAGCTCTTACCCTAGTTCTAAATTTATGTTTTGGAGTGTGTGTATATGTATGTGCATGGGGCAGGAGGAGGAATTAGAAAGAAAATCAATATTTATTGGTTATCTCTAATGCATTTAGTATTTGTTAAAAACTAAATCTTTTATGTTATTTAAATAGTTGTATTTTTGTGAGTTTGTTAAACAGCAAATTTTAATCCCACTTTATAGACAGGAACCTATGATATAAAAATATGACACACTAAGTATAACAGCATTTTGGATTTGAACTCTAATCTATCTAAATTCTAGTATGCCATAATGCTTGCCATCAACATCAGCATCAGCACCAGTGACAATAAAAGCAACAGCTAACACTTCCATCATGCTTTGTAGTATATGAGGTACATTCACGGATTATTTCATTTGATCTTCATAAACACACACACGCACACACACACACACAGAGCTCTTTACTGGGTAAACAAAGCATTATTGTTCTCAGTACAAAAATGAAGAAATTGTGTTCAGATTATGTAATTTCCAGCTAGCCAGTAGCAGAGCTACAATTCTGACCATATCTTTTTGTTCCCATTCCAAATGTTGTTTTTACAGATCACTTTGTAGAATTTACCCAGTTTAAGTTTCCTGAGAATCAAATATTTCTTTTTTGATATCTAATCTTTCAGCACAAAACTTTCAGCACAAAACTTCAAAGTTACAAAATGTCCATTTCTCCAATAGAGATGTACAGAATAGAACACAGTGAGTGAAAATGTGCATTTTATCTCCACCTCTATATAACAGAATTCATGCTGAATCAATGGGAGAGCATCAAAGGTCAAAGAGATGGAAGAGACCTCAGCTCAGAATTAGCAACATTTTCAATGATGTATTCTTCTTTGAAGCAAAAGGTAAAGGGGCTACTAGGTCATTTGTGTGACTCAAACTTATAGTTGCTTTCATTCCTTTACATCTATGATAAATGAGAGTAGAAACCATAGCATCCTACAGAACTGTGACTATAATCTGTGAGCCTCTTACTGACCATTTTTAAAGTCCCACAATTATGAAATGATTCATCTCCTGGTAAAAGTTAATGGGTTTTGTACCTGATAGAGTTAAAGATCCAATATGAATAAATAGTTGCTTCAGGAAAGAAAATTTTACAAATCTATAAATTGAACTAAAGTTTATATATTTTTTTTCTGAGCCCTGATAGTTAATTAAGCCTTGAAAGGAATTAACCAAAGATAATAAACTCTAAATTGATGGGAAGCTTATAAAAGTAAAAAAAGTTCTTTGTGTTAATGATGCAAGTGTCAAGAGAAATACTGAAGTTCCAAATGCCCCTAGCACATTCCCCTGACAGGATCAATTTTAGCTAAGATTGTCTTTAGTAGCCTTCTCTCACTAGTCCCTGTATTGTGTTCTCATGCTGCCCATCAACCATGCAGAGATCTCCATTGTCTAGAATATTCTTCTTCTCAGTTCATCTCATATGTTTTCCCTAACCCCTTCAAATGGGCCTTTTGGTATAACTGCAGTGAGGAAGTGAGACAGCTCACTTCTAACTTTTATCAAGTCTTCTGACATCAGTAGCCAAGACAACTATTTAATGAAAAGCTAGCTGACACCATTTTAGTATATACAGGCAAACATAAGAGGAAATGGGAAATAACAAAAAATATCTATTGGTCTATGCTCCGTTTCTGGCACATTGCTCCTAAATCCCATTCTAAGTGATGAGAGCACTAAGTACATCTTTTATTCTAATATTTGGTTTCTTTGACCCTGGTTCCTGACACAGAGCTTCTAAATCTCTTGGAATACTGTGCAATACTGTGTCTTTTGTTTTAATGAACAATTCTTGATGGGCTCATAAATAGCTTTAGAATGGGAGCTGCTCCAAGCCCTGGAGATTAAAACAAGATTAGAAGCTTGGAACTTTCAGCCCCACTTTTCATCCACTAGGAAGGGGAGAACAGCTGGACACTGAGTTAATGATCAATTGTGCTTTTCTGATGATGCCGCCATAAAAATCCCAAAGGTACAGGTTGGGATGAATAGCCACATGCTGGGAGGGTGACACATTTCAACTCGATGGAGCCAGTGGTTCTTATGCTCAGGACTCTTCTGTGCCTCATCCTGTGTATCTCCATCTGGCTGGGGTTTTCTTCCATATAATTTATTATATCCTTTATAATAAACCAGTAAACATAAGTGTTTCCCTGAGTTCTGTGAGCCATTCTAAAAAATTATCAAATTCAAGGAAGGGGTTATGGGAACCTCAGTTTACAGCCTGTTGGTCAGAAGTACAATGACAACCTGGATTTATGATTGGTATCTGCAGTAGGGGCAGTTGTGAGAACTAAGCTCTTAACTTGTGGGATCTGATGCTATCTATAGGTAGACAGTATCGGAACTGAAATAAATTATAGAATAATCATCTCATGTCAAAGAAGTACTTGACATGTGGAAAATCCACACACCTGGTTTCAGAAGTGAAGTGTGGTAGTAATGTGAGAATAGAGCAGAAACACAGGAGTATATTTTCCCAACTTAGAAGAAAAAATTAAGTTACATTTCCAGTAAAAATTTGATTCTGCAGCAATTATTTGATTACAGAACACAGCCAAAAGGAGTAGCAGAAGCCAAATTGCTTCAAGCACTGAACTTGGCAAAACACTTGGCAACCTACCACAGTGACCAGCATCTCCCTGACAGGGCTGCAGACTAGGTGATGTAATAGATGTTTTTCATCATAATTTTCATCCTTCTCTGATAATTACAACTTTACTTTCTTCCTGTGTTATTCTTCCCATTATGAGAAACTGTCTAGAATTCTTGAAAGTCTGTAGATGTCAAACTGAAAGGACTCTGAGAAAAAATGGTGAATGCTAAGTTATTCAGCCAATTGTGATTGGTTTATTTGAAGCCGGATATTACTGAAATGTTGACTGACTGTCATTGTAGTATTACTAAAATTCTCCAAAAAGAATTTCAAAGTGAAGACAAGTATAACTTCAGAAATGGGGAAAGTATAATGACAAAAATCAATGGTTGATTTCTTAAGGTGGTTTGGCCTCCATGAGTGAAATCATTAATGCAGGAGACCTCAAATTAACATACTATTTGGCAACCCTGTAATAGAGATGCCTCAAATGCATGATGGACTTAAAATGAGATAACAGTTTGAAAAGATTCCATCATCTCAGAGAATTTCCAACATCAAGCTTTCTTATGACAATTTCTGCTTTAGAGAGCTTTGGTTATCAAATCATAGTGTGCCTAAAAATTACCTGGCTTCAAAATTAGTATGCTGAGAGAAGGAAAACAGAAGTAAAGATTACCTACTGTAGGTTCTATTTTGATGAGGCTCAAGGACAGATATAACCAATGTATATATACATTGAGAAAAGTAAGAATTGTGCTTAACACAGTTGGAATATTGAGGAATAGACTGGAATGGAGCAAGAGGAACTGTCTGAGATGATGAAAATGTCCCATATCCTAGTCTGGGTGGGCATAACACATAATTTATTATATAGAGTCATATCTCTATGAAGTATTATTTAAAAAATAATCTACTGGCTATTTGGTTAGAAATACAAATTCTTGAAATTTGACCTCAGAGAATTTAATTCAGGGGATGAAGGGTGATGGAGTCCCAGAATCAACAATTTGGTCGTCAATGAGGTAATCTTTTTCTTTTTCTTAGTGAATCAATAAAGCCATCTTTTTCTTTTTCTTAGTGAATCAATAGTTTTGTCTGCATATACAAGTTTACTTATATAGAGTATTTGAAAATTTCTAAGATATTTGATTTAAACACAGAGGAAATGATATAATTTACATTATTAAACAAGTCGAATATTTTTTTTTTACTCTTTTTTTATTAAGTTTATTGAGGTAACATTGGTTAATACAACTATATAATTTTCAGGTGTACATTATAATTTGACATCTGTATATTCTATTGTGTTTATCACCCAAAATCCAGTTTCTTTCAGCTACCATATATTTGATCCCCTTTTCCCACTTCGCCCTCCCCCATCCCCTATATTTGACTCCTTCACCCCATCTACCTCTCCCCTTCACCCTCACTCCCTACCCTCTGGTAACCACTAGTCCATTCTCCATGTCCCTGAGTCTCTGTTTGTTTGTCCTGTTCATTTGTTGCTTGTAGGTTTATATCCAACATATAACTGATATCATGTGATTTTTAACTTATTTTGCTTAGCATGATTATCTCAAGGTCCATCCATGTTGTCACAAATGGCAATATTTCATTTCTTCTCATGGCTGAGTAATATTCCATTGTATATATGTACCACAGCTTCTTTAGCCAATTATCCATCGTAGGACACTTCGGTTACTTCCTTGTCCTGGCCACTGTGAATAAGGCTGTTATGAACATTGGTGTGCAAATATCTTTTTTGGATATGGGTTTTCAAGTCTTTAGGGTAAATACCCAGCAGTGGGATTGCTGGGTCATATGGCAGATCAATTCTTAGGTTTTTGAGGAACTTCCATACTGTTTTCCATAGTGGCTGTAGCAATTTGCAGTCCCATCAGCAGTATATGAGGGGTCTTTTTTCTCTGCATCCTCTCCAACATTTGTTATTACTTATCCTGTTGATTATAGCTATTCTAACAAGTGTGAGATGGTATCTCATTGTGGTTTTGATTTATATTTCCCTAATAGCTATCGATGTTGAGCATCTTTTCATATGTTTGTTGGCCATTTATATGTCTTCTTTGGAGGAGTGTCT
>NW_006442109.1:23830048-23854306 GCF_000325575.1 Pteropus alecto | reverse complement strand
ATATTTTCTTTTTTTTTTTTTGTCATTTTGTTTTAGGTCAGCTGACCCCTTTCATTATTTCCTGTAGTGCAGGCCTCATAGTGAAGATTTCTCTCAATTTTTGTATGTCTGGAAAGGTCTTAATTTCTCCTTCATATCTGAAGGAGAGCGTAACTGGATATATTATTCTAGGCTGGTAGTTCTTTTCGCTTAATAGTTTAAATATATGATTTCATTCCTTTCTGGCTTGTAAGGTCTGCGCTGGGAAGTCCGAGGATAATCTAATGGGTTTTCCTTTATATGTTACTGTTTTCTTCTCCCTGTCTGCCCTGAGAAGTCTGTCTTTGTTGTTGATTTTTGATCATTTTAAAACAATGTGTCTTGGTGAAGGCCTTTTTGAGTTGAGATAATGGAGTGTTCTGTTGACTTCTTGAATTCCAAGCTCCAGCTCATTCCTTAGATTTGTCTGAAAATGCTTTCTAGTCCCTGCTCCTTTTAAGACAAATGCTATTTGTCTGAAAATGCTTTCTAGTCCCTGCTCCTTTTCCTCGCCTTTGATAATGCCCATTATTATGTTTCCTCTCCTGATAGTATCAGCTAGTTCTTATATTTCTCTTTCATTATTTTTTTATTTTTCAGTTTCTTCTTTCTCCTGATTAACTTCTAGATATCTGTCCTTGATATCACTGATTCTTTCCTCCATTTGGTCAATTCTATTTCCCAAGCTTGTTATTTCATTTTTCAACTCTTGCAGTGTGTTTTTTATCTCCAAAAGTTCTACTCTGTTCTTTTCGAGGGTTTCAAGTGCATATTTCTATGTCTATAAGCTTATTTTCTGGAGAGTTTTTTCTTTCTGAAATGCCTTGTCACCTTGGTTGTTCATGGTGTTTATTGGACTATTTCTCCAGCTGGGCATTAATGGAAGTGTATTCTGCTGTTTTTCCAGAAATAAGATTTATTATATAAAGGTCTCTCTTTATCCTGCTACAAAGAAGGCATTTTTCCTTTTCTTTCCAGTAGGTGCTGTCTAAGCCTCTTGGATCCCTGCTTTATATAAAGCCTAAATAATGTAGTTTTTAAATTATTTTCTTGTAGAAATTTAATCACACTCGCTACTCTCAGTTTCAGTCCCTGTCAGTGTTAGCAAACAGTTTTGGTTGCGTTTGCTCGGATTCCCCTGGGGCTCCGCATTATTTGGTCTCTGAGGGTATGTGGGGAGGGGCCCTATGTGTTGGGTGTTGAGGGCTGCAGTTCAACCTCGGTTTTGCAACTGAGACCGGTACAAATCAACTGTTGTTTCTCTGCAGTCCCATCCCGCTTCTCTGTTTTCTGCCCTGATGACTGGCCTCTGCTGCCGGCTATGTAGAAGTCCCGGCAGGGTTGTTCAGGGAAGTCACTGCACCTTCGCTCCTTCCCCTTCTCCTGCAAGGAGCTCCAGTTGCAAGAGGCAGCTTCTTTATTTCTCCCAGTCCACTGCCCGACACCTGGGGTTCTGACCTGCGGTTGTTCTTATGAGCAGATCCCACGCTCAGATGCGCTGGTGTACAGTTTGGGTGTTTATTGTTGAGTTTTAGATGCCTCGCTTATTGTTGTTTTAAGGGGAGAGATCTGAGGACCTCTCTCACTCCACCATGTTTCCAAGAATCTCCAAATATTTTAAAATATTAATTTTATCTTCTAAGTCTAAGGTATATATTTATGTGTTGCAATAGTTCCATGTTCATTCATAGTTGATTACCTTCATTGTTCAGAAGGAAAAGCCATTCTCACCTTTAACATTTACATACGAATTAAGGTCCATTATCTCTCTTTTTTTATTTAAGCATGCTTGGCATATAATATTAGTTATAATAGTTTCAAGTGTACAACGTAGTGATTTGATTATTTACCTTATAATATCATCACCTCAATAATTCTAATAATCATTTGCCATCAGGAAAACTTATCACAATATTATTGACTGTATTCCCCTTCTCCTTTTTCACCCATCCCCTGACCCCTTCTTTCTGGTAGCCATCCCCTTTAGTTTGTTCATTGGTTTTATTAGATTCCACATGTAAGTGAGACCATATAATATTCATATTTCTCTGCCTTATTTATTTCACTTAGCATAATACTCTCTAGATTCATCAATGTTGCTGCAAAAGCAAGATTTCACTTTTTTGTTGCTGTGTAATATTCCATTATGTGTGTGTGTGTATCACATCTTCTTTATCAATTCATCTATCAATGGACACCTAGGTTGCTTCCATATCTTGGCTATTGTAAATAAAACTGCGATGAACAGAGGAGTGCATATTATCTTTTCAAATTAGAGTCTTCATTTCCTTTGTAAAAATACTCAAAAGTCAAATCGCTGGGTCATATGGCATATCTTTTTTTAGTTTTTTGAGGTTTCTCCAAACTGTTTTCCACAGTGGCTGCACCAATTTACAGTGCCACCAACAGCACACAAGGGTTCCCTTTTCTCCACTTCCTCGTCAAAAAATGCTTTTTGTTGATTTTTTGATAAGAGTGACTCTGAATGGTATGAGGTGGTATCTCATTGCGATTTTGATTTGCATTTCCCTGAATATTAGTGATGTTGAGCATCTTTTCATATGTCTGTTGGCCATTTGAATGTCCTCTTTGAAGAAACGTCTTTTCATGTCTTCTGCCCATTTTCAATTGCTCACTTTTTTGTTATTGAGCTGTATGAATTTCTTATATATTTGGGATATTAACCCCTTACCAGATATATCATTAGCGAATATATTCTCCCATTCAGTAGGTTGTCTTTTCATTTTGTTGATGATTTCTTTTGCTGTACAGAAGCTTTTTAATTTGATGAAGTCTTATTTGTTTATTTTTGCTTTTGTTTCCCTTGCTCTTGAGGATGTATCATAAAGATGTTATTCAGATGTTATTCACAGACCTATGTCTAATAATTTACTTCCTATGTTTTCTTCTATAAGTTTTATTTCAGACCTTACATGTAAGTTTTTAAACTACTTCGAGTTTATTTTTATATATGGTGTAAGAGAGTGGTCCAGTATCATTTTTTTGCATGCATTTGTCCAACACCAATTGTTGAAGAGGCTGTCATTACTTCACTGTGTATTTTTTTCTCCTTTGTTGTAGATTAGTTGACCATATAAATGAAAATTTATTTCTGGGCTCTCTATTCTGTTCCATTGATTTATGTGTATTTGGGCCAGTACCATACTGTTTTTATTATAGTTTGTAGTATAGTTTGAAATCAGGGGGCATACACCTCCAACTTCGTTATTCTTTCTCAAGGTTGTTTTGGCTATTCATGGTCTTTTGTGGTTCCATATAAATTTTAGGATTATTTGTTCTAGTTCTGAGAAGAATGCCATTGCTATTTTGATAGAAATTGCACTGAATCCGTAGATTGCTTTGGGTAGTATGGTCACTTTAACAATATCAATCCTTCCAAGCAATGAGCACAGTACATTCTTCCATTTATTTGTATCCTCTTCAGTTTCTTTCTTCAGTGTCTTATAGTTTTCACAGTATAGTCCTTTCACCACCTTGTTAAATTTATTCCTAGCTATTTTATTCTCTTTTGATGTAATTGTAAATGGGATTGTTTTCTTAATTTCTCTTTCTGATTGTTGGTTATTAGTGTATAGGAACACAACAGATTTGTTCCTATACACTAATATAGGAACATAACAGATTTCTATATATTAATTTTGTATCCTGCTACTTTACTAAATGCTTTTATTAATTCTATGACATTTCTAGTAGATATTTTGGAGTTTTCTCTATATTGTAGCATGTCATCTGCAAACAGTGACTATTTTAACTCTTCCTTTCCAATTTAGATGCCTTCTATTTATTTTCCTTGTTTGATTGTTATGGATAGGACTTGCAATACTAAACTGAACAACATCAGTAAGAGTGGGCATCCTTTTGTTGTTACTGATCTTACAGGAAAAGCTTTCAGCTTTTCACCAATGAGTATGATGTTAGCTGTTTGTCATATATAGCCTTTATCAAGTTGAGGAAAGCTCCTTCTATGTCCACTTTGTTGAGAGTTTTTATCGTAAATGGATGCTGAATTTTGTCAAATGCTTTTTCTGCAACTGTTGAGATAATCATATGACTTTAATCCTTCGTTTTGTTGATGTGATGAATCACATTAATTGTTCTGCAGATGTTGAACCACCCATGGATCCCTGGTATAAATCCCACTTGGTCATGATGTATAATCCTTTTAATGTACTTGAATTTGAGAATTTTGACATCTATGTTAATCAGGGATATTGGCTGGTAACTCCCTTTTATCGTAGTGTCTTTTTCTGGTTTTGGTATCAGGTCTTGTAGAATGAGTTTGGAAGTGTTGCTTCCTCTTCAATTTCTTGGAATAGTTTGAAAAGGATAGGTACTAATTCTTTAAACGTTTGGCAGAATTCACCTGTGAAGCTGTCTGGTCCTGGGCTTTTGTTTGTTGGGAGTTTGTTGATTACTGTTTCAATTTCATTGCTAGTAACTATTCAAATTCTGCTTCTTCTCAATTTAGTCTCAGAAGATCGCACATTTCTAGAAATTTATTCATTTCTTCTAGATTGTCTAATTTATTGGCATATATTTGTTCATTCTTGCATAGATTTGTTTGTAGTATTCTTTAATTAGCCTTTGTATTTCTGTGGTGTCAGTTATAATCCTTCCTCTTTCATTTCTGATTTTGTGTTCTCTTCTCCGCTTGATGAATCTTGTTAGTGGCTTATCAACTTTACTTATCCTTTAAAAAAACCAGCTTCTAGTTTCATTAATATTTTCTATTGTTTTTCTTTTTCTATTTTGTTTATTTCCACTCTAATCTTTATTATTTCCTTCCTTCTACTTATTTTGGGTTTTGATTGTTACTCTTTTTCTAGTTTCTTCAGGTGTAAATTTAGATTGTTTATTTAGGGTTTTCCTACTTGTCGAGGTAGGCCTATATAGCTATAAACTTTCCTCTTATATGCTTTTGCAGCATCTCATGAATTTTATAAAGTTGTGCTTGTATTTCCATTTGTCTTAAGGTAGTGTTTAATTTCCTGTTTGATTTTGTCTTGATCCATTGATTGTTTAGAATCATGTTGTTTAATTTCCATGTTTTTGTGGTTTTTTTTCAGGTTTCCTTCTGGTAGTTGATTTCTAGTTTCATGCTATTGTGCTCAGAAAATATGCTTGATATAATTTCAATCTTCTTGAATTTATTCAGTATTGTTTTGCTGCCTAGCATGTGATCTATCTTCTAAAATGTTCCATGTGCACTTGAGAAAAATGTATAACCTGCAGTTTTTGGATAAAATGCTCTATGAATGTCTATCAAGTCAAGCCAGTCTAATGTGGCATTTAAGGCCACTATTACCTTATTAGTTTTCTGTTTGTGTGATCTACCCATTGAAGTAAGTAGAGTATTAAATTCCCCAACCATCATGGTATTACTGTTAATTTCTGCCTTTACATCCATAACATTTGCAATGTTGGATGTATAGATATTTACAATTTTTATGTTCTCTTCTTGGATTGACCCCTTTAAAATTATGAAATGACCTTCTTTGTTTCTATTTATATTCTCTGGTTCGAAGCCTATTTTGTCTGATATGAGTATTGCTGTCTCAGTTTTCATTTCTATTTGCATGGAATATCTTTTTCCATCCCTTCATTTTTAGTCTCTGTGTGTCTTTCAATATAAAGTGAGTTTCTTGTAAGCAGCATATAGATAGGTCATATTTTTATCCATTCTGCCATCTTACATCTTTTCTTTTTTTTTTTAATAAGAATTTATTTGTGCCAAACTGATGACATACGCTTGGGAGCAAGATCTCAAAAGCTCCAGAGAATAACAGTTCTGCAGTTTCTTTAATGCATTTGAAATTAAGGAGAGAGCATAAGGAAGATTATATGATGGTGAGAAGAAAAAACACTGAGATTGGATTACAGAATAGTTAACACTCTACATCTTTTGATTGGAGCATTTAGATTATCAATATATATGTCCTTATTGCCATTTTGTTAATTGTTTTTTAGTTGTTTTGTTTTGTTTTTTTTGCAGTTCCTCTCTTCTCTTGATCTCTTTCGATTTTTCTCTTGATTTCTTTCCTTTCGATTTGCCAGTTTTCTTTAGTGTTTTGATTGGATTGCGTTCTTTTCATTTTCTGTGTATTTTTTTATGTTTTTGGTTTATGGTTACCATGAGATTCATATATCCATCTATAACAGTCTGTTTTAACTGATAGGCATTTAAGTTCAATCACATTCTAAAAGCACATTTTTACTCCTCCCTCTACTCTTTATGTTTTGATGTCATATTTTATATGTTTTTGCCTTGTGTATCTTCTGATTACTTATTGCAGTTATAGTTAATGTTGCTACTATTGTCTTTTGACCTTCCTATTAGCTTTTAAAATGGTTGATCCACTGTGATTATTGCATTTTTGCCTTTACCAGTGAGTTTTTTCTTCTTTCCTATATTTTCCTGTTTCTGGTTATGGCTTTTGCTTGTCTGCATAAAGAAGATCCTTTAACATTTCTTATAAGGCTGATTTAGTAGTTGTGAACTCCTTTATTTTTGCTTGTCTGAGAAACTCTCTCTCTCCTTCGATTCTAAACTATAACCTTGCTGTATGAAGTACTCTAGGTTGCAGATTCTTTTCTTTCAACACTTTAAATATCTCCTGCCACCCCCTTCTCTCCCATAATGTTGCTTCTAAGAAATAAGCTAATAGCTTTATGGGGTTTCCCTTGTATGTGACTTGTTTGTTTCATCCTTGCCATCTTTAAGATTATCTCTTTATCTTTAATTTTTGCCATTTTAATTACAATATGTCTTGGTGTGTGTCTCTTTGGGTTCATCTTGTTTGGAAATCCAATGAGGTAATCTTTGGACCACACTTCAAAATTTGCTGATAAGTAGAACTTTACTCTTAGGCAAAGGTAGGCTAGGGCCTTCTAGAGCATATTGGAAATTTCTCAGAAATTTCTTCTCTCCTTCAAATCTTTGCTTTAAAATCAAGAGGATTGTTCTGTTGCTGCCTTTAGTCTCCTGAGGGTAATTAAAGTGGAATAATCATTCCTTTCTCCTGTCTCTCTAATGTATGTCTTTGTCTATAGGTTCTCAAATGGGCTGCTTGTGGATGTGAATCCCAATTTTGATTGGGATGCTGCATTTCCTGTTTTAAAATTTCTATAGAGTAAATAAAAAGAGATGCTGCATTTCCTGTTTTAAAATTTCTATAGAGTAAATAACTGAGTTGTCAGGGATGGTGGAAAGATGGCAAAATTTTGGAATACTGATAAAAATATGTATATACAAAATTATTAATTTTTCTCAATAAAAATGTCCATAATCTGGAGGCTGATGAATTATAAAGTAAATGTTGAAAACATGAGCTTTAAAATGAGATAATTTTCTTTTTCCTTTAGTTTTAGTTTTTGCAAATCTTATTTTACTAATTCGTAAAACAAATCAGTATATACATTTATATATATTCAAATGAATTAAAGGAATTCCAGAGTTTTTATTAACATTTTAAAGGGTTGCCAAAATAATTATTACTGCATACTATATACACACAAAACGAGAAAATTTTAAATATAATTTAATGCTAAAGAACATTTCACACAGAAGCCATCTAATTTAACCAAATTACAAAACTATGTCTTTAAAAAGCATTAAAAATGGTAACTTTTTACCCAAATTTTGAGTATTTTTTCACAATTGTGAAATTTGGGAGGCAGAGAAGAATCTATAGCAGTCTCAGGCTAGTTTAAGTAGGTTAAAGAAATACTTTTCCCACCCCTCGATATATGAACCTCATATGAAACAGGAGTCAGCTCCAAATACATTTTTGGAAGGAAATCACAGCTCTAGCATTTAGACAAAGAAACAATATTTGTTTACATATGTTCACATTTATTAATATGTTAGCAACAAACACTATATGGTTTGTATGTTTGTTGCCTAGATTTCCCAATGCCGAATAACCTTTTAAAACAAGTTATATAATCTCCTCCAACTGCAAGTGTTCTTTCCTCCCTTCTAATCAGGGCTGACTGCCTATGCCATTCCCATGATGAAGCTGATCTCAGAGTGATTATCATAATCATGGGTACTATATCTATTAAAATGGATTATAGAGAATTCTGGAAAGAAGACAAATTAGGAAGTATCAGAAATCTGTCTTTCATGCAGCCAACAATTATACTGGCAGAATCCATCAGATATAACTATTTTGAACTCTTTGAACTATTAAAGGCTTGCAACTTCAAGAGGAAGCCTCAGATAGTAAAGGGCAATTTCAGTCCATTTCTGCTCTTTGCACAGTAGCAGTTACCTATCTCTTACTTCCTCAGCCCCATTTCAGGTAGTTGTGCTTATGTTCCCAGAGCACCTTACACACAGCTTGCTGGAGCCAAGGTGGACCAAAAGGACCCTGTCCTGCAACTCTCAAGGATCTATGCTTTGATTACTGATTACTGCTTCTGATCATGGTGGTATAGACAAAGAGTGGTGGCCATTATTGTTGTATCACTCCCCATTGCTGCTAGGCCCTCTCCCTATAGCTGAAGTGACTTCCAGGAGATTTAAAGGAACAGAGTCTTTTTCCCCTTTCAGTTTTTTTCCCCTTTTTGAAGCCAGATATTGCAGACTAGAACATGCAAAAGCAACTGTGCATATGGAGGAGATTATGAAGTCACCACACATGCCCAGGGGAAGGTACAGGCTCAAAAATACATGAAGAGACCTTATGTTTACACCTCCAACTGATCCTCAGTAGACAGCCTACAATGAAACAACAACAACAACAACAAACAGAAAACAAATCAAAACAAAAAAACCTGGAGAGGGAGAAAAATTTGATTTCCAGAGTAATTACATTATTAAATTAAAATACTCAATTTTCAACAACAACAAAAATAATAAGGCATACAAAGAAACAAGAAAGTATAGCCCATTTAAAAGGAAAAAAATAACAACATAAACTGTCTCTGAGGACCTGATGGTATCTACTACACAAAGACTTTAAATCAACTGTCTTATGAAAAATGCTCAAATAACAAGAGAACTATATGGTTAAAGTCAAGAAAACAATGTATGCACAAAATAGAAATATCAATAAAGAGATAGAAAACCTTAAAAGAAACTAAAAAAAAAATTCTGGAGCTAAAAAGTAAAACTAAAAGTAAAAATTCACTAGAGGGTGGTCAAAGGCATATTCGAGCAGATAGAAGAAATAATCAATGAATCTGATGTAATAGAACAATGGGAATTATTGAGTCTAAAAAACAGAAGAAAGATTGCAGAGAAATGAACAAAACATAAAGGACCTGTGGAATACCATCAAGTGGACAAACTTATGCATTATAGAAATTCCAGAAGGAAAAGAATGGGACAGAGTGTTTGAAGAAACAATGGCTGAAAACTTTCCAAATTTGATAGATGCCATGAATATAAACATCCAAGAAGCTCAATGAACTCTAAGGAGGAACTCAAAGAAACTCAAAATAAGATATATGATAAGCTGTCTGAAAATAAAAACAGAATTTTTAAAGTAGGAAGAGAAAAGCAATTCATCACATACAAGGGCTCCTCAATAACAGGTGCAGATTTCTCAGGAGAAATTTTGGAGTCCAAAAGCAAGTGGGCTGATATAGTCAAAGTGCTAAAAGAAAAATACTTAAAAAAAAAAAACAAGAATCCATATCTGGCAAACCATCCTTCAAAAGTGAGGGAGAAATCAAGACATTCCCAGATAAACAAAAACTGAGAGTTTGTTACCACTAGATTGGCTGTGTAAGAAATGCAAAAAGGATCATGCCAGTTGAAATGAAAGAACACTAGACAGTAACTTGAAGACACATGAAGAAATAAAAATTTAAGTAAAGATAAATACATGGGCAATTAGAAAAGCTGGTATTATTATAACAATTGGGTGTAACTCCATTTTTTGTTTTCTATATGATTTAAGATATTTAAATGGTTTAAAGCTATTAAATTATACATGTAAAACTAACATATAAAATATGTATATATATTTTAATTTAAATATGTGTATATATTTTAGAAAATGTAATACTTTTTAAAAATACATTTTAAAAAAATTATTACTTTAAAAGCTAGTATTGTAACTTTGGTTTGTAACTCTACTTTTTGTTTTCTACACAATTTAAGAGCCTAATGCATTAAAAAAGTACTGATTTGTTTTGGAACACATATGAATAAAGATGTAATTTTTTGAGATAAAAACTGAAAAGGGTGGGGATGGAGCTGATAAAAGAGCAGAATTATTGTACGTTATTGAAGTTAAGCTAGTAGGAATTCAAATTAGATTGGTATAACTTTAGGATGTTAAATGTAATCCCCAAGGTAATCATAAAAAAATAGCTAAAGAACATAAACAAAAGGAAACGAGAAAGGAATTTAAACACTTCATTACAAAAAAAATCAACTAAACACAAAAAAATACAGTAATGCAGGAAATAAGGGAAAAAAGTTATAAGGTATATAGAAAACAAAGCAAAATGACAGAAATTAGAAGCTTCTTTATCAATATTTTAAATGTAAATGGATTAAATGCTGGTCGAAAGACAGAGATTGACAGAATGTATTAAAAACACAATCAAACAACACACACTCTATAATAGACTCATTTTAGATTCAAAGATACAGATAGTGAAAGGAAGGGAAAGGATATTCCATGGAAATAACTGACCAATAGGGAGTAGGAATGGCTATACCACTATCAGACAAATATAAGCTTTAAAATAATAAAACTTTACAAGTGACAAAGAAACTCATTATATAGCAATAAATCATTCAATACAGCAAGTAGATATAACAATTATAAGCATTTATGCACCTAATAACAGACCACCAAAATATATAGCGCAAAAAATGACAGAATTAAAGGGAGAAATAAACAGTTCTAAAATGATACTTGGAGACCTTAATACCTTTCTTGCAATAATGGATAGAGCAACCATACAAGAAATAAATAAATAGAGAACTTTACATCAACTAATTATAACAGCTATATACAAAACACTTTACAAAAAAATAACAAAATACACTTTCCTCTCAAGTGCACATAGGACATTTTCCAGAATAGACACAAATTTGGCCACAAATTAAATCTCGGTAGAATTTTAAAAATATATACCATACAAATTATCTTCTCCAACCACAATGGAAGGAAGTCAGAAATCAATAACAGAAAGAAAACTGCAAAATACACAAACCAGGAAAAATTAAACAAAACATTCTTAAGCAATCAATAGATCAAAGAAGAACTCAAAGGAGAAATTAGAAAACACTGAGAGACCAATGAAAACAAAAATATAACATATCAAAATTTATGGCACACAATGAAAAGAGTACTAAGGAAGAAATTTATCATTATAAATGCTTATGTTAAGAAACAAGAAAGATGTCAACTCAACAACTTAACAACTAACTTTACAACTTAAGAAACTAGAAAAAGAAGAAGAAACTAAACCTAAAGTACCAGAAGGAAGGAAATTATAAAGATTAGACCAGAGATAAAATAAAGAGCAAAAAAAAGGATAGAGAAAATCAACAAATCCAAAAGTTGTTTCTCAGAAAAGATCGACAAAACTGACAAACCTTTGGCTAGATGAACTAAGAAAAAAGAGAGAAAACTCAAATTATTAAAATCAAAAATAATAGTGGAAGTATTACTATGATATTTTGATCTATAATAAGAAATATATATTTGGTCTTCCATTTCTGGCACAGAGCTCCTAAAATGCTTTGAATTTCCTAAGTGATGAGAGCCATAAAGGTGTCTTTTGATGTTAATGAGGTGTCTTTGGAACAGGAGGGGGGCTAATTGTCAATGAAGGCAATCATGTGATTGACAGTTGGAACTTTCAGTCCCACCCTTCAACCTCAGGGTAGGGGAGAGGGGCTGGAAGTTGAATCGATCACCAATGGCCAATGATTTAATCATCCATGCCCATGTAACAAAGCGTCTGTAAAACCCCCCAAAAACAGGCTTGGAGAACTTCTACTTGGTGAACATGTGGAGATCTGAGAAAGAATAGTACATAAAGAGAGGGCACACACTTTCCCCATACCCTGCCCTATGTACCTCTTCCATCTGGCTGTTCCCAAGTCATACATGTTTATAATAAACTGCTGATTAAGTAAGCAAAATGTTCTTCTGAGTTCTATGAGCCACTCTAACAAATTAATCAAACTCAAGGAGGAGGTCATGGGAACATCTGAATTAAAGCTAATTGGTCAGAAGTACAGGTAACAACCTGAACTTGTGACTGGTATCTGAAATCCAAGGAGAGGGTCATTTAATCCTCCAATCTATAGCCAGTCAGTAAGAAGCACAAGTGATAATCTGGGCTTGTGACTGATGTCTGAAGGGAGAGGGAGTCTTATGAGATTGAGCCTTCAATCTGTAGAATCTGATGATATTTCCAGATAGATAACATCAAAGTTGAGTTGAATTCTTGGACACTCTGTTGGTGTCTGAGAATTGTTTCATGTTGTGTGGGAAGCCCTACACACAAATATTAAGGTTGGGTACAGGAACCCAAAAGAATTACTAACAATTCTATAGAATCAAAAGGATTATAAGAAAGTACTATGAACATTTACACAACAACAAAGAGTAAAACCTAGATGAAATGGATACATTTCTAGAAAAACAAAAACCCATCAAGATTAAACCAAAAAGATGGGAAATACCTGAATAGACATATAACTAATAAGGAGATTGAATTGGTAATAAAAAATTTCCTGACAAAAGCCCTGAATGTGATGATGCCTTTACTGGTGAATTCCACCAAACATTTAAAATTGTACTAAAATCAATCCTTCTCAAACTTGAAGAGGAGGGAACACTTCCTAACTTGTTCTACGAGGCCACTTCCTCATACTACCCTGACACCAAAACAAAACTAAGACACTAGAAGAAAATTACAGACAAATATCACTGTTCTTTTGCAAAGAACACTGATGCAAAAATCCTCAGCAAAGTACTAGCAAATGGAATCTGGCCACATATTAAAAGATTATACATCATGACCAAGTGTAATTTATTTCTGGAATGCATGGACATTTTAGCATACAAAAATTGGTCAATGTAATAGACCACATTAATGGAATGAAGGGAAAAAAAACCATGTGATCAACTCAATTGATGCAGAAAAAGTGTTTGACAAAACACCACACTTTTATGATAAAAAACACCCAACAAACTAGGAATAGAAGGAAATTATCTCAAGATAATATACAAAACCAACATATAAGTCAGAAATATTACCGTACACAATGGTGAAAGCCTGAAAGCTTTTCCAGCAGGATCATGATCAAAACAACTTGCTTTTGCTACTTCTATTCTATTGAAAGTCCTGGCCAGAGCATTTGGGTAGGAAAAGAAAAGAAAAAGCATCCATACTGGATAAGAAGTAAATTGATTTCCATTCATAGATGGTATGATCTCACATGTAGAAAACCCTAAAGATTCCTTCCACACACAAAAAAACTGTTAGAACTAATAAACAAATTCAGCAGAGCAATGTGATACAAAATCAACACAAAAATCAGCTGCATTTTTATACACTAACAAAACAATTCAAAAAGGAAATAAAGAACACAATTTCATTTACAATAGCATAAAAAATATTAAAATACTTAGGAATTAATTTAACTGAAGAGTTGAACAACTTGTACAATGAAAATTACAAAACATTACTGAAAGAATTTAAAAAGGGTATTTTAAAGACACCCCATGTTCATGGATTGGAAGACTTAATATTGTTAAAATGCCAATAACTACCCAAAATTACTTAAAGATTTATTACAATACCCAACAAAATCCCAATGAGTTTTTTTTTGCAGAAATACTAAACCCATCCTAAACTTGTATGGAATTTCAACTGACCATCAAATAACCAAAACAATCCTGAAATAGAATAACAAAGCTGGATAATTCACATTTCCTGTTTTTGAAATGTGCTACAAAGCTACAGTAATCAAAAACAGTATGATACTAAAAAAAATATATGTATGGTACTGGTATAAAGACAAACATAGAGACAACTGGATTAGAATAGCGAGTTCATAAATAAATCCTTGCATATACAGTCAAATGATTTTCAAAAATAATGCCAAGATGATAGGAAAAAGACAATCTTTTCAATAAATAGTGGAAAACTGGATATCCACAGCAAAAAATAAATAAATAAATAAAGTTGAATCTTTACCTAACATCATATACAAAACCTAATTCAAAAGAAAAAATAGGCAAATTCATGAAATTTTTAAAAAATTGTATATCAAAAGACCATATCAACAGAATAAAAAGGCAACCTAGAGAAAGGGAGAAAATATTTTCAAATCGCATATCTGATAAGAGATTAATATCTAGAATATACAGACAACTCTTAAAACTCAAACAAAAAACAACCCAATTCAAACATTAGCAGACTTGAATAGCCATTTCTCCAAAGACATACAAATTGCCAAAAAGCACATGAAAAGATGCTCAATATCACTAATTATTAGGGAAATGAAAATCAAAACTACAATGTGATACCACCTGATACCCACTATGATGGCTATCAAAAAATAAAAATTAAAAAAAAAAAAAACAGAAAATAACAAATGTTGTCAAGGATGTGGAGAAATTGGAACCCCTGTATACTGTTTGTCGGACTCTAAAATGATATAGCTACTGTAGAAACAGTATGATGGTTCCTCAAACATTAAAATTGAATTAACATTGTCCACTAATTTCACTTATAGGTGCATACTCAAAAGAATTCAAAGTAAGGTCTCCAAGAGATATTTGTATATTTGCATATGTTCATAACAGCATTATTCATGATAGCTGAAAGTGGAAGCAATTAAAGTCTCCACCAGTTGATGAATGGATAAGCAAATGTGGTACAAGTAGGAAGGAAAAAGGAGATTCTGACATATGCTACAACATAGACAAACTCTGAGGCCATCATGCTAGGTAAAATAAGCCAGTCACAGAAAGACAGATATTGTATAACTTCATTTATATGAGGTAATTAGAATAGTCAAAATCATAGAGACAGAAAATGGAATGGTAGTAGCTAGGGGATGTGGGTACCAGGGAATGGGGAGTTACTGTTCAATGGGTATAGCATTTCAGTTTTTTAAGATGAAGAGTTCTGGAAAGGGATGGTGATGATGGTTTCACAGCAATATGTATGTATCTAATACCATCGAATTGTACACTTAAAATGGCTAAGACAATAAATTTTATATTACATGTATTTTACCACAATAAAAAATGGAGAAAATGGACTGTAAGACCCCTGAAGATTGTGCTTTCAGACTATCTGGAATACCAAGGTACCTGAAAACTTCAACTTAGACTTCAAATAAATTGATATATAAGTTCTGAGTTATTTTTCATTTTAAAGCATAGACTACTTCATCATATAAAAATAATGTAACAAAAATCTTTATACTTTTAATATTAAACCATGCTTATAGTTTGCTGTATTTGTTTCAGACTACTGTCTTCATTTAAAGGAATAAAAATGTACCTAAAACCACCCCAGATCCACTTCCCTTCTTTCCTTCTTAAAGGGAACTACTATCCTCAAGATACAAAATATGATTTTAATTCATGTTTTGTAGTTCTATTGAATATGTAGGCATGTTGAAGCCATACATTTATAGTGAGGTTTCTACTTACATGAATGGTATTTCTCTCTTGAAATCTTTCTCACTCAAAATTACGTGTTTGATTTGTTTCTATTAATTTTTTTTAAGAGGCGGGGCTCATATGAGTGTAGCAGAGTCACCACCGGAGACAACCTGAAGGGCCAGCCTGAAGAGAAGACAACATCTGAGTGCTCAGCACCTACGTGTCCAGACTAGAAGTTGGTGGGGTGGGGGATGGGGGTGGCTACCAAGGCAAAGGCACGAGATGAGAACTTACACCTCCCCACACCCACCCTGCCGCTGTCCTTTTTCACACGCGCCCAGCTCACCTGACCCAGATGGCTCAGACACTGAGGACGTGCAGGGTCCGGACGCAGGGACCAAGGCCCAGAGTAAGGTGACGTCGGACGGGAAGATGACTTCGACGTCACGGCACGGCACGCGCTCGGTGTCCACGGAGAAAAGGCCGCAGGCCGCGATCCTGCGTGGCCGGAGCTCCACAGGCGTAGGTCGCGCCAAGAGGAGCGATCCCGGTGGAGGAAGAGCGCGGGTGCTCCTGGGCCGGCGCAACCCTCCGAGCTCCGCCCCGAACACGCTCCCCAGCCAGGCCTCGCCCGGAGAAAAATTAGCTAGTATAGCTAGTTAAATCAATTTGATTTCGATATAATACTTAGTTGATTAAATATACTTCATCTTGAAAAGTCGAAATTGTTTGCAATATTTTCTATGAAAACATTGCTTAAAAAAATCCTAGTGTATGTATACATGTACACATTTTTTTCTAGAATAGAAACCAAGAAGAGAAATTAATAGCTCATAAGGCATGCTCATCTTCAACCTTAGGTGGTATTGCCAAATTTCTCTTCAAAGAGATTATTTAAAACCATTCTTTGTTTGCAAAATTCTAATGTAATGTATTATTAAAGAAAATAACGATTTTCTTTAGAAAGAAAAATTTAAAAGTCGCATAGGCCAAGACCCCTGAATTTAAAATATCTCAGCATCTTTTTCTCCTGAGACAATTCTTATATCCAAAAACTGGATAAAACGATTATATATCTTACATAAAATGCCTTTTGGTGCACTTCTAGGAAGCCTTTCTAATGACATGAGAGAGGGAATAAACTACTGAGAACTTCAACACTAATTTAAGAGTATGCCCTCACTAGGGAAATGAAATAGATACTTGAGCAAATTATATATATAATTAACGAGAGGGAAAAGACATATTATGGTCTTTGATGAAAACTGTGTTAATTTTTGACCCAATTTATTCTCAAATCTAGAAGTAGTCTGGTGTGTGGCAGAGTTAGTAATATCATAGCCTTTTGAGTTATTGGCTAACAAGTGAAGTAAGAAGTAAAATAACAATCACTAAGCAAATGCCACCATGTTTGTTAACCTTACCTCTAATTTTAAGCCTATATGATTAGATCTTCAATATGAAGGGCCAGTGTTACCTTCAGTGAGTTTAGGAAATGGGATGGCAAGGCATACTTCTTAGAGGCAATATTTCAGTTACCCTTGGTCTTCCCAAAATTTTGTAACATAAACAATTTACATATTCTAAGTCAAGCTTCATTTACTGCTTGATTGTTCTACGAACATTTAATTTTCTCTTTTCTCTTTTCCTTCTTTCCTTATCTCTTTCTATATGCAGGGAAATCAACATTTTCACAAAATTTATTTTTGAATACAGTTACAGATGTAGCATTTCTTTGATAAATATAAATATGAATATTATATATATGTATATACATATATACATATATACATATATAATATATTTGCTTATTCATATCTATATATATATAAGTTGCTGCTCTGAATACATACATATGGGTATATACATATATACATATATACGTATATACATATATACATTTATATAAATATGAATATTATATATATGCATATACATATATATAATATTCATATTTATATTTATCAAAGTGGTCTTTCTGGGAATTAAAACAAATCTCAACAAATTTAAAAAGGTTCAAGTTATAAAAGGTATGTTCTTTGACCATAAAGATATTTAACTAACATTGTGAACAAAACAATATAAAAACTCCCTACATATTTGGAAATTTGAAAACATACTTCTAAATAATCCATAGGTCAAAAAGGAATTCTCAAGGGAAGTTTAAAAATATTTTAAACTAAATAAAGATGAAAATAAAGCACACCAAAATTTGTAGACTATAGCTAAAGCAGTGTTTCAAGGGGAATATATAGCATTAAATGCTTATTTTCAGAGAAGGAAGGTAGAAAATCAGTAATCTAACCTTCCACCTTAAGATACTTGAGAGAAAAAAAAATCAAAAGTTAAAAAAAAATCAGAGCAGAAATTTAAACAGAAAAACAACAAATAAATTTAATGAAACCAAAACTTGGATCTTTGAGAAGATGAATGAAATTGATAGCATCTATCCAGCTGATGAGAAAGAGAGAGGACACAAATGACTAATATCAAGAATAAAAGTGGAAACATCCTCCTCCTCCTGTGGACATTGAATAGAAATAAGAGAAATACTATAAACAACACCATGCCAATCAATTTGACAACTTACATAAAATGGACCAATTCCTTGAAAACCACAAACTATCAAAATTCATTTCAGAAAAAAAAAAGGTAACATGAGTAGTTTTATATCTAAAGAAATTGAATTTATAGTTAAAATCCACCAAAATAGAAAACTGAATATCCTGAGAGTTTCGCTAGCAAATTGTACCAACGGTTTAGAGAATATCAATTCTTCAGTCTTCTCCAAAAAATAGAAGAAAAATAAATACTTCAGAAGTCACCTTATGAGGCCAATAATACCCCTATACCAAACTAGACGAAAGCATTATAAGAAAAAAAAATCAAATATAGCAATACTAAAAAAAGAATAATACATCATGAATAAGGATAATATATCATCAAGTGGGATTTATTCCAAGAATACAAGTCTTGTTCAATATTTAAAAATAAATACATGTAATTTGCCATCTTAGACTAAGAAAAAACAAACGATCATATTGATAGATGCCAAAATACTAAAAAAAAATTTAACATTCAACGTCCATTCATAAAAAAACTCCCAGTAAACTACAAATAAAATGTCTTTACACACTAAAGGGCATCTGCAAAAAACCCACAGCCAATATCATAGGGTTATGATTCATTACAGTTAATTTTTATTTAAAATGTACAATGTGTTGAGGTTCCTTATTTGTCATTCTTTTGAATATGGAGATATTCAGTTCTAGAACCATTTGTTTAAAAGTCAACCATTTCTCCATTGAATGGTCTTTGCAATTTTGTTAAAAATAAATCAACCATATTTGTGTGGGCCTATTTCTGGCCTCTGTAATCTCTTCCATTATCTATACATAATATCCTTTCACCAATCCCACACTGTTCTTCTGATTAATGTTGAAATTGGGTAGTTTGTATCTCCAACCTCATAATTTTTCCAAAATTGTTTTGTTTATTCCATATACATTTCAGAGTCATCTTCCCAATGTCTATAAAAATACTTTCTGGTATTTTCATTGAGATTGAATTAAATATATAGATTAATTTTTATCAGTGTTTTATCAGTAGTTTTACAAGCTCTATTTGTACTAACCAAACATAGAAACAATCCAAATGCCTATAAATAGGCATTTGGTATCTGTACTATGGAATATGACTCATTAATTAAAAGAATGAACTATTGGTACATATGGCAATATATCCGAATTTTACAAATAATTATGCTGAATGAAAGAAGCCAGTCAAAAAATAGTTCATTCTGTATGGTTATATTTATTTAGAACTCTGGAAAGTGTCAGCTAATCATTTGAAAGATCAGCGGTTGCCGGTATATGCAGAAAGGATAGACAGAGAGGAATAGAATGGAGGATTTATAAAGGTTAACTTTGGGGGGTAATGAATATCTTCATTCTCTTGATTGTGGTGATGATTTCATGGGTATATACATAGATCAGTACTGATCAAATTGTGAAATTTAAACACTTGCAGTTTATTGTATGGCAGTTATAACTCAATAAAATTTTTTTAGCATTGCTACATTTGCTTCTAGATATTTGACAATGTACTAATAACTGCTCTGTCACCTGCTCCATATCTTCCCCCCCAAAAATAATTTGGCAACTTTACATAGGTATCAACACATGGAACTCTGATAAACCTATCAGGACCAGTTTTCACTCTAAGATCCATTTTTTTCTAAATATATTGTAATAGCGAAGTAACCACATAATCACACATTTATAACTAAACACTCATCTAAGTTAAATGGATATTTTCCCCTTGGAAGTCATAAATTGTAATAATATATTGCATTAGTCAATTACAATTTTGAAAAATGGACGGTGTCCCATTCAGAGTGGTTACTTAGAACATTATAATGGCAATGTCGCATTCATCACAGCATAGAGGAGACATGACATTTAAATACAATTGAAAGGTCATTAATGTAGAAAGGTTTTAAAACTATCCTCAGATCCATTAGAGTTGATATCAGTATTTTACATAAAAATTGCCTGCTGTGAGGATAAGGTATCTGAGATCAGATCTTTGAAGAAAATCAAATCAGATCTGTGATTGCTAGATGACACAGCTGTTAAAAGGACAAAAATAAATATATATGAATAGAAGCTTGATGCATTGAAGGCAGAAATGTCAAGAGAAAATTTTCATAAGAAATAGGCTGGTTCTTCGGTTAGAAACTGAAATAAAGTTGAGACTTGTTTTTCAAAATAGATCTGAGTACTATTCTTTTTGTCTATGATGGAAAAATATTCATCAATATGTTCATATTCTGTGGGCTCAGCCAAGTAATTCAATCAAGTAAGTTATCAAAGTGAACTTTATTCTCTTGTTTTTAAATCTTTACATGGAAAATGTTACTAGAAAATTGTTTAAACTCTTAGTCTCTCAGTGAAAGTCTTCAAAATCAATATCTTTTTTCCATATCCTGATATTGACTAAGGTGTCTACTCTGATAAAGATGCAATATAAACAAGTTAGTGCACAGTGTACTTCAATTTTTAATTATAAGGATGTTATCAGGAGGAATTTGGTTTAATACTAAATTGTATGGGTTTAATGAATTTATGACAGGGCTGTGGCATAACCTGGTTACTTTTTGGGTCATCCTGTTGCCTACTCAAAACTTCATTCAGAACACTTTTATGATTAGCATTACTAACCAAAATGAAAACACAATCCTATGAAGAGCCCAAGGAATCCTCACTTAGCTAGAATTGGAATTGGAAACACGTGAAGAAGGAATTATAATAAAATTGCAAAGGAGTTTGCTAAGAAAGCATTCTTGCCTAGAAGATCAATGTGGCTGGATTTAAGAAGGCCCAAGAATGGTCCAAAGCTATTTTCTCATGGCCTTGCATCTTCCCATCAATACTGGTAGCAGACGGGGTGACTCACAGAGTGGTCTGCTCAGATTTCCTATACACATAGTGCCTACAGCACCTGTACCTTTCTCCAATCATGTGGCATTTTATGTTGTATATGTGGATATACACTCGATCACAATAAAGTCTGTATTTATACAACATAGTAATAATATTAGGAGATTTCTCAGTTATTCAAATTACACAGCACATCGAATTGTTTATCTCTGAGGGAAAAAACCTTATGAATTTTTTTCTTTTTTCTACTTTCAAATGAGCCTATATTCATTTTCCAAAGAGGAAAGTTAAAATAAACTTTAAAATAAAATAAACTTTAAAATAGGGTAAATTCTAACTTGGTAAATTTCCAGACATAAACTTGGTAAAATAGCTAAGTAAAGGGAAATTTTTAAACAGACATCATACATCCTCCATCATAATGGAGCCAAATAAGAGGAATGACCTACCGTCTGACTAATTGCTGCAATCTTCCAGTAAACATCTTCAGTGTAGGTCACTGTTTCCTAATGCATTATTTCATGAAAGTCAGAGCCTTTTAACTTTACATTCCTTTTAAATAAGAAGGAAACTTTGTCTCAGTAACATTGTTACAGACTATCTGTTTTGCTTCTGTAGTTATTCTTAGAAGAACCCCATGAGTCAGCTGGTACACCTTAATGAGACTGTGGATCCTCTTGATAGGTTTAGTTTGCAATAACCTTCTTCCTAATTCTGCTTTGTGGTCTGTAAACCATTTTAAGCACATGCTACTTAGGGAATGTAATCAGAAATACTCCATCCAAACCATTTTTAAATTGACATTTTGGATTGAGAAATTGCTGCAGGCCATTCATTAATAACTTCTTACCTTATTAAGATTACACCATTTTTAGAAGTATATGGTCATTAATAGTCCCAAATAAATTGTGGCCCATCATTATTTTAATTCTAATGGCGAAATAAGATGTAACTTTTTTTCTATATTGTTTAGTTCATAATATGAATAGTCCAATTTTTCACACATACATTTGTGTGTGCATGTATCATCTGGAGTAATGGGTTACACATAACCGTATTATTTTATTTCCTTTTAATTCTCTTTCTATTCTATTCTATTACTATTCCTTAATGCCAATTTAAACCATCATCTTTTACTGATTAATTGCCATCAAAACCTCAAATAATGCACACATTTATTAGGAATGCAGTTTCCTTCGACTTGTTCAATAATCGTTTCTAAAAATATAACAAAAATACAAACTTCCTGTCTTTTATATTCAGCTAAATTTATTTTTAGCTCATAGCCATTTGCAAATGTATTTTTCTGCAAAAGCTGAAACTATATCTAATTTTTTTAGAAAATAAAAAAAGAAAGAAAACACCTGTTTGGGGCCCAATTATGAATTGCAGAGAATTATCATTCCTAATTACTAAATAGCTACAGAATTCCTATTTAAGTCAAATCAACTACACTTGAAAATAAACCTAGAATTTAAATGTTATAATCATTTATAATTCATTCTGCTTCTACACACAAAAATAAGGCTAAATTCAAAAGCAAGCCTAAAGTAGAACACATGCTTTGCTGATCTCGCTGGGTGATTTTAACATAGATGACACCAAATTTTGAAAAACTGAATGAGAGGCAGGTTTTTTTCCCCTTAAAGCACCTTTTATAAATTAATCTTAACTTAATCATGATGCTTCCTCTCTCTATTCCAATAAAACATATCCTGTAGTAATTCTAAACATATTTTGAATGTTACCATTTAAATCTTCTAGGAAACCTCAAATGAAACCACATTTAAGAAATTTCTAGAAATAAAATAAATACTTTTAATTCATACGAATGAGTACAATTAGATCTCAATGACTGAAGCAGATAGCATCTACCACTCATACATTGGCTGAAATACAGTGACCCAAAAAATCCAATGATAACTTTTTTTCAGAAAAAATTACCAAGGGTATGACTTTTAGACCTTAAATGCAGTTAATGTTCTCCTGGGAAAGACTAAAGCCTCCCAGAACCAATTTTTAATTTGTAGACACATTTCAGTTCCCTGTGGGTACTACCAATCAGTTCCCCCAGTGTAGGCAGCTTTCATGTTGATTTGGGGAGAGAGCATTTCAGTCATTACTTCATGCCATATATCATTAAAATACACACATTATAATTACATCTTTTTTCAAAAAAACATTTAAACATACCCAAAACGATATGGGCCGTTATAGAAATTCTCATGAAACAAACTAATGTTCATTTCTTTTTTTAACTTGGTTTTGTTAACCAAGCCTGCTTCTTTAGGTTATTTTAGATGTGTTTCTTTATTGCTACTTAAAATAAGGTCACTAATAACCTTGCAGATAATAGGAAAATTCTCTTTCTCTAAAAACCACCTGCTACAGCACATTTTCTGACAAAAGCACACAGTGCAGGATTAGTTTATAGGGGACTATGACGATATTCAGGTTAGGGAGATGGCAAAGTTTAGCATTCCTTTAAGGTTCTCTATGTGTACCTGATAACTTACAATCATCTGATTGTGCATCTTAAATTAAAATGTGTATATGTATCAATAAGAAGAACATAAGTCCCTGTGTTGTGATTTTTTTTGGTTTTCATGCCTCCTTTTTTCCTGCATTTTTCCATGTAAGCAGTGGTGCTTTTGAGTCCACAAAAAAAAACCAAACAAACAAACAAAAAAAACGATATGGAATTTCAGGCCTGTTGTGGGAATCAGAATGATCCTAGAAACCCTGCACTACAGGAAATACTGAAAGGGGTCAGCTCACCTAAAACAAAATGACAAAAAATAGAAAATATATAATCAGGAGTAAAGTAACTATCAGGCAAATAGAAGCAGAGGAGTGCAACCCTTACTAAGAACAGGGCATTATAAGCTTAAATAATAAAAAGGGAATTGCTATAGATAATAATGAACGTTCAGCACACATAGGGACAAACTGAGACAACAATGACTGAAAAAGGGAAGATTCAAAGATCCAAATTCTCAAAGGGGGATGGAGATAAGGCACGTGCAGAAGAAAATGGACAACTGTATGTTTATATATATATATACCCATATACATATATGTATATACATTTAACTATCTTTTTCATATTCGTAATGGTAACCACATACCAAAGATTCAGAACTGAAGTATATAACATAGAACAAGACGAACCAGAA
>NW_006442109.1:23816235-23829411 GCF_000325575.1 Pteropus alecto | reverse complement strand
GGATCAACAGCAAAAAGAAATCAGGAAGAACCACAAATACATGGAGATTAAACAACATGCTATTGAAGAATAACTGGGTCAGGGAAGAAATGAAAAAAGAGATCAAGAGATACGTAGAAATGGATGATAATGATAGTACAACATATCAAAACTTTTGGGACACGGCAAAAGTGGTCAGAAGAGGAAAGTTCATGTCATTAGAAGCCTATCTCCAAAAGCAAGAACAGCCCAAATAAACAACCTAATGCTTCGTCTTAAAAAACTAGGAAAGAAGAACAAATGAGGCCTAAAGTCAGCAGAATGAAAGAAATAATCAAAATTAGAGCAGATATACATGAAATTGAAAACAAAACAAAACAAAAAAATAGAAAAAATAAATGCAACAAAGAGTTGGTTCTTTGAGAAGTTTAATAAAATTGACAAACCTCTGGCTAGACTCACTACAGAAAAAAGAGAAAGGACACAAATAAACAAAATCAGGGATGAAAGGGGAAATTATAACTGACATCACAGAAATACAAAGAATCATACAAGAATACTATGAAAAAGTATATAACACCCAATTTAATAACCTGGAAGAAATGGACCAGTACTTAGAAAAATATAATCTTCTTGACTGAATCAGGAAGAACTGGAAAATCTAAATAGACAGATCAGCAGTATGGAAATTGAAACAACCAACAAAAACCTACCAAAAAGTAAAAGTCCAGGACCAGACGGCTTCACCAGTGAATTCTACCAAACATTCAAAGAAGATTTAATACCTATTCTTCTCAAACTCTTCTAAAGAATCGAAGAAGAGGCAGTACTTCCTAACTCATTTTATGAGGCCAATATTACTCTGATACCAAAACCTGGTAAGATAACACAAAAAAAGAAAACTACAGACCAATATTTCTCATGAACACAGATGCAGAAATCCTAAATAAGATACTAGCAAACCGAATACAGCAACATATTAAAAAGATTATACACCATGATCAAATGGGCTTCATCCCAGGGGCACAGAGATGGTTTAACATACACGAATAGATTAATGTGATACAGCACATAAACAAATTAAAAAATAAGAATCACATGATCATTTCAATAGTTGCAGAAAAATCCTTTGACAAGATACAGCATCCATTTATGACCAAAACACTTAACAAAATCGGTATAGAAGGGAACATAATACAAGATGTCATAAATGGCTTTTAACATAATAAAAGCCATCTATGACAAATCCTCATCCAACATTATACTTAATAGTGAAAAACTAAAAACCTTCCCTCTAAGATCATGAACAAGGCAAGGCTGTCTACTATCGCCACTGTTACTCAATATAACATTGGAGGTCCTAGCAAGTGCAATCAGACAAGAGAAAGATATAAAATGCATCCAAATAGGAAATGAAAAGGTCAAACTGTCACTATTTGTGGATGACATAATTCTCTATATAGAAAACCCTAAAGACTTCACAAGAACACTCTAGAAACAATAAGGAAATACAATAAAATTTCTGGATACAAAATCATAGTTCAAAAATCCATAGCTTTCCTATACTCTAATAATGAAGTGTCAAAAAAAGAAGTGGAAAAAATAATTCCCTTTGCAATCGCAAGAAAAAGAATGAAATACCTAGGAATAAATTTAGCGAAACATGTGAAGGACCTATAGAATGAAAACTACAAGACCCTATTAAAAGAAATCAAAGAAGATACAAAGAAATGGAAAGATATTCCACATTCTTGGATTGGAAGAATCAACATAGTTAAAATTACAGCCATATCACCTAAAGCATTGTACAGATTGAATGAAATCCCCAGCAAAATCCCATCAGCATTTTTTAAAGAAATAGAACAAAAATCATCAGATTTGTATGGAAGCACAAAAGACCCCAAATTGCTAAGCCATCCTGAGAAAAAAACAATCGAGGCTGGAGGCGTACTCTGCCCAACTTCAAATTATACTACAAAGCAACAGTAATCAAAACGGCATGGTATTGGCAGCAAAACTAACACACAGACCAGTGGAACAGAATTGGGAATCCAGAAGTAAACTCATATTTATATGGGAAAATAATTTTCTACAAAAAAGCCAAAAACATACGATGGAGAAAGGAAAGCCTCTTCAATAAATGGTGCTGGGAAAACTGGTAAGCCACCTGCAAAAGAATGAATCTGGACTGTTGTCTATCACTATACACCAAAATTAACTCAAAATGGATTAAGGATCTGAATATAAGACCCAAAACAATAAAATGCATAGAAGAAAACATAGGCACTAAACTCAAGGACCTCATACTTAAAATAAATGAATGAGACTATATCAAACTATAAAGCTTCTGGTTAGCAAAAGGTAAAGAGACAACCATTCGAATGGGAAAATATATTTGCAAACAACGCCTGAGATAAGAGCCTAATGTCCAAAATATACAAAGAACTCATACAACTCAATAACAACAAAAAAGCAAATGATCCAATCAAAACATGGCCTGAGGACCTGAACAAGCACTTCTCCCTAGAGGACATTCATATGGCCCACGGATATTTGAAAAGATGCTCAACTTTGCTAGCTATTGGGGAAATGCAAATCAAAACCACAATGAAATACCATCTCACACTTGTTAGAATAGCTATAATCAACAGGACAAGTAATAACAAATGTTGGAGAGAATGCGGATAAAAATAACCCTCATACACTGCTGGCAGGACTGCAAATTGGTATAGCCACTATAGAAAACAGTATGGAAGTTCCTCAAAAAACTAAGAATTGATATACCATATAATCCAGCAATCTCTCTACTGAGTATTTACCCCAAAGACTTGGAAACCCATATCTGAAAAGATATGTGCACGCCAATGTTCATAGCAGCATTACTCACAGTGGCCGGGACATGGAAGCAACTGAAGTTTCCTATGATCGATGATTGGTTAAAGAAGCTGTGGTACATATACACAATGGAATATTACTCAGCCATGAGAAGAGATGAAATACTGCCATTTGTGACAACATGGATGGACCTAGAGATAATCATGCTAAGTGAAATAAGCCAGACTGAAAAAGTTGAAAATCACATGATATCACTTATATGTAGGATATAAACCTAAAAGCAACAAATGAGCAGGACAAACAAACAGAGATTCAGGGATATGGACAATGGACTAGTGGTTACCAGAGGGTAGGGAGTGAGGGTGAAAAGGAGAGGTAAATGGAGTAAAGGAGTCAAATATAGGGGGATAGGAGGAGGGCGAAGTGGGTAAAGGGGATCAAATATATGGTAGCTGAAGAAAACTGGACTTTGGGTGGTAAACACACAATAGAATATACAGATGTCAGATTATTATGTACACCTGAAAATTATATAATTGTATTAACCAACGGTACCTCAATAAACTTAATTAAAAATAAAAATAATAAAATTTGAAGAAAAGTTTGTAGTTTAATTTCTGTAATTCATAGGTGAGGAAATCAAAGTCCTGTAAGGTGTAGAGAATTGTCTGTGCTCACCTCAGCAATGTCAAAGTCTGTTAAATATCTCAAATCTCCTTCCTCAGGATTCAGTTCTTGTCTGCTTTACCATACTGGCTCCAGGGCACCATGAGGTTCTAGCGAAGGCTCTGCACTCTACAGAGCTGTCCAAAGAAATGCAGCAACATATAGGAACAGGACCAGAGAAAACAGGACTGGTGAACAACAAATACTGCCCTCATTTGTAATGTAAACACTGGACAGGTTACCTGCTCTTTTAGTCTGGAAGCACCTACAAAATTTTCTTTATTGTTGAAGTTCAGAATTTTGATAGTATATGCCAATTATAAAATATTTAAGAGAAAACAATATGTACATTAGACAAACTGTGAGATTTGGGGGAGGGGGTGAGTATGCAATAGAAAAAGAACATTGTATTGGAAAAATAAGAAAGACTCCACACATAATAGACACAAAACAAAAATGATATGAGTTTTTGATCAAACTCTTTCTTGTTCTAGGAGGATCTGATGTTTCTTTGTTGGGAGAAATGTTGGCTTATCTCGAGCCAAAACATAGTCACCTTGTATTCTAGTCCTAATTAAACTTTTTATGTATTATAGAGTATGTCAGTCAGGGTCACAAAATTCCAGCACTGCTGATTCTCCTGAGATAAAAGGGCTTATACTTCCTACCATCTTTCCTTCATCAAAAGCCTGTATGAAATAAGTCGTATCTACACATGGTAGATAAAAATAGTGGTATTCTAATATTTTATTTGCACCCTCTTAAATAAATTTGAAAGATTTTAAATTTATTTTAAATTGACGTTTAAATTTTCTCATCATTTTAATGTTAAATAGCTTCTAAACTCTATAAGAGCTAGTGTTCTTTTTAAAATATTACCATTTAAAACAAAAATATGAGAATACTATTTCAAATATTTCCAATAAATCTAATTATCATTGTGGTTTGATACCTACCATCATCCATTAAAGAAAAAAAATAAAATATTCTTTAAACATCTACCATTATTCTTTTTTTATCTTGTTTTTATATTTCCATTCCACTTCCCCATGTAATCTTATCCTTATAAAGTAAATTTAATGTATGAAAATATTTTCTAGATAATCCTATAATATCCAATTGCAGCAAAAACATACAAACAAATATTTTTATTTATAATTATCTATGGTCATCTAAGTTAACCAAGACAAAATAATTTGTTACAAATTTTAATAAACGGACATTTAGGACAGTAAGTAAAATTTTATTAAGAATGAATTTCATAATGGAATAGATGATGGATGCTCTTGTTCTGTTTCAATTAGTTTGTGTACCCAATTTTAGAATGAAACAGCTTTCAGGATCAATTCTATTCCTATTTTTTATAGACATTTTTATTGAGATAACTTGCTCTCATATAAATAGATGGGAATAAAAAGTTTTGTTGTGGTAATGAAACTCAATTTATTGAACTCCTTTCAAGTTATAAGATGAAAATCACATATTGGTTTCTCATTAAAAATATCTAATTACTGAATTAGTTCTCCATTCAATATTATTGAAAGCAAAGAATTAAAAGCCACCTGATTGGCAAAAGAAATTATTTCCCAGTCATTAGAATTATCCCTTTGATTGGGCCTTCACAAGAGGTAATGCACATATAAAGATTTCCTTTGTGTGAAATCTATGACTTTCTTGTGTAAAGTGGGAGAAAAGTAATTAGAAAATGTAAATAAGAGGAAGCTTCTACCATGATGCACTGACCATTAGTAAATTGTCAGGCACATCATTCTAGAACACTACACATATAGCAGTTGAAGATTTGGGAATGGAGTTCCTTAAAATTACTCCTGCCTGAGTGCCTAGTGGAAAGTCTTAATGGATCCCTAAGGGAAAACATACTCCAGCATGAAGACCGCTGGAGAAACAAATGTTAAGACTAATTGTAACTATGAAAGATTTTTTTCTATGTTGCTCTTCAGACTTCTATTAATTTACATCATCAGAAAGCTACATGCTACACTAAAAACATCCTCATTGAGATATAATATATTCCTGATATTTCTGAAGGCTAAGAAAATGGAAGAATTAAAATATAAATAATTAAAATATTCACATTATAGCTATGCAGCTAGGGAGGCTAAAATCTGTTCTCATGACAATTACTATCTGTTAGAAAACTGGTAGCTTATCTTGTTTAATGTCAAATCATTATATATAATCTTTGAATGATTGTCAGATAAGCATGAGATTGCTATTACACATATTTCAATTATAGAGTCGATGTTTTTCTGTAGCTTAATGGCATATCTATGCATGTTAGCAAACATCTATTGGTTTCTGATTGGAGCAACCACCAAATCTTCTGATTGGACTCATGACAAGAGTAACCACAGCTGGAAACAGCATTGATAGGGACCTTTTTGCCTTGCTTCTACATTTTGCCAATTTTGAAAGAAAAAAGTTCCCAACTCTTGACTAATTCACATGGGTGTTAAGATGTGAAGAAATAGTTTTTGACATTGTCCTTTATTAAAGACATATCATAATTTATTACTTTAAAATTATGTGAATTTGGAGACTCATAAGCCGAGGGTAGAACCTTGAGCCCATTATAGAAATCTAATAGATTTTCAAATTCCAGGATCTATGTTGTGACCCATTTTAAAAAATGGTTGGATATATCAGATTAAAAGTCCATTTACAGTGCTAGTGTTTTAGGTTACAGGCTTTTGGGACATTCTAAACTGAGTCACTCCTTATATATATTTTTAGCACATTAATAGATTTCTGAATGAAGACTAATAGTCTTAACTGCAAACAACAATTATCATATTTATTATGGTTCTAGTTGAACCTCTAATGTGAAAGAGTTGTTTATAGATTGAGTAAAACTCCATGCTCTAAATGCAACTTTATGGGGGGAAATACTTTAAATTTAGGTTAATTTAAGAAAATTAAAGACATTGAATTTAGTCTTACTTATAAAACTTATGAATATTTATTGATAGATAACACTGACTGACAAACAATGAGAGACCTGAGTTTAAACAAACAGAGAATTGCAATGAATAATACAGGTATAAATATGATGTTAATTAATGAATTGGCTTACAACCTATTTACACACCAATGTCCTGCTTATTTCTTAAGTTCTATCAGACATATTGTATGAGAGAATGCCTTAAAAATTATAGTGAGCTCTATAGAACATATGATCTCAACTCTAAAAAAAGTTCATATGTACATATGGATATGTGAAAATATTGGGAAAAAATACATCTGAAATGTTAGTGACTATCAGAAAATGCAGCTGATTTTTATTTTTTTCTCTGTGATATAAATGTACTATGTATGCATAAATATCTTTTAATATCAAAGAATAAAAATAAATAAATATTAAAAATGTGACAGGATTCTGACTGAAAATTTTTTGGTGAAAGACAAAGACTGAGAATATAGTCTAAGTTCTAACTCTACCATTTATAGTTGTATGTCCTTACAGGATAATGCTTTATCGTAGTGTCATATCACAGTACTAGGAAGATACATGATAAGGGAGCTGGCTGTGTATCCCTTTAAGACCTTCGGCGTGGAGTTCTGCTTCTGCGGTGGGCTGCATGGTTATTAAATACTTATAAAATCAAGCACCCCCGGCCTAAACCTCCCCCTGTCTCCAGTCTCTTACTATTGATTTGAGTGTCCTCTCTCTAGGGCATGGAAAACATACAATTATCCCAATAAGCAGGAAAGTAATTAACTGATTGAGAAATATGACCAGAACCCATTTTAGATTATTTTTTTAATCCTAAGCATTCAATTAATTAAGAGTAACTAGGTAGAAGATAAGTTAGCCTTCCATATACTCTAATAATGTAAAAAACAAAAACGAAAAAAAGCAGGTGGGATAACCCCTCCTTGTAATACAATAGTAACAAACACAATTAAATAAAGCCATGCCAAAATACCCTAGCTTAAATAATAAAAAGGATAATCCTAGAAAGACAAACTCTGGGACCACCTTCCAAATCTACTAGGCCTGAGGAATGAAGAGGGTCCTGTCCCTAATCCCTGCCCAGGAAACAGATATTTTACTGTTAAACAAATACGTTCATCTCCAGAAAGAAAACATGGCACAATATGAAGAAAAAGGTCAGGTGGTCATGATTTGTATAATAATGTGAATAATTAAGTGCTCAATAGTGTGTATAAGAGCATACATTTTTCTAATTTATTTTCTCAAATCTACTATCCATTTATTCATTGGCTCATTCATCCATTTACCAAACATGCATTGAACGATTTTTAGGTGATGAGTTCAGTTCTACATGGTTTTTAGGACAAATACGAAAAAGGAAGGAACTTGAGAGAGGCAAGTTTTGCTTTGTTTTCTGGTTCTGACATAAACACGTTGTGTGGGCAGCCCCAAGTTTTGGGGGCCTGAAGTTTATGTAATTTATTTGGTTCTCTGTTTAAAAAAAAGAAAAAGAAAAAGAAAAAAAGAATATAAAATTAAGACTGCAGGCCCATGTAAGTAAGAAGCCCTGGAAATTTAGTTTCATCGACTTCATAGAAATCTACCTCTGTAGCTAGATGTGACCTTGTGCTACAGTTTCCTCAATCCAAGTTCCTAACCCCTGCGGCCCAGGTAGTGGCATTCTGTCTAAGTGATTACATTTGGCACATGGAAGACTTGTAACTTATCAAATTTGCTTTTTCCCTGTGCTTTGTCAAGTTGCTTGCCCAGAGATATCTCTGGAATCATCTGCCAAGGAAGTCAACTAGGTGACACATGTTAGAGAGATTAGACTCACTCAAATTAAGGTTACCAGATAAAACACAGGACATCAAGTGAATTTGAATTTAAGGTAAACAATGACTAATGTTTTAGTGTATGCATGTCCCATGCAATATTTAGCCATTCTGAATTTTTTTCTTTCTTTCTTTTTTTTTTTTGTTCAGACTTGCAACTAATTCAGAAAGCTTTGTGTTCATGTCTTGGCTCAGGTGGTTAATGGGTTGTGTTATGTGACCTTAAACAAGTTATTTAACCTGAGACTTGTTTTCTCATCTGTAAAATGAGAGTAAATGATCTTCCTTACATTACTATTAAATGAGAGCGTATGTGTGTGTGTGAAGTGCTTTGCCCAGTACCTGGCACTGGGTAGGCTCATGTTATATGGTAGCTAGTGGTACTGTCAGAGAGCAGGCCTCTGAGTTAGGCTTCTTTATAGTTTACAGGGACCACCACAGGCCATAGCTGCTCCTTTTATCTTTTTTTCTCCCAGAAAATAACAGATGGTCTAGCTGACTTCTCAGAAATCCAGACAAATGCTAGAGTGTCCAAGTAAGTCTAAACAACATAGCCCCTCTGGGAAGGAATAAAGGAGTGCATCTGGCCTTAGGTAGTCTTTTCTGCTCAGTTAATTGGATTCACTGAACTCTCACAATGACAAAGAGCAAATGTTTGGGATAGAGATCTTTCTTCAGTTTAGTAGAGCATCAACATTACAAATAAACATTTTGATCAAATATTTCATCTCATAGATGGTGTTTGCCTACAAAGAAACTTCCGCGCCTATGTGCACTGGTTTTCTCCTTCCCAGAATACTTGCTTGGCATTTTCTGGATATAGTTTGAGGGCACTGAAAATAAAATCTTTTTCTTTTATTTTCTGTTTCTTTTTTTAATCATCAATTTTCTGGACTCACTGTCATTATTTGATGATTTTTTTCTTAGTGTTTTATTCTATTAAGGGCCATGGTACATGATGAGGAATACTTCACAGTGAGTGAACGAACCTTTTACTATGTTAATTTCTGGTTAATTTCCTTACTCCCTAGCTTGAAAATCATGATCTGTCTCTTCTCATATTCAGCCCAAATTCTGCATCCATATTTGCTCTCTTCAATGGTTTCATCATCTTGATTCTCTTATTATTCAACAAAACTATTTTCCAGATAATGTTTTAGACTCGGAAATACAAAGAGAAATAAGCTAAATCTTTTCACTCAAGGTACACAAAGCCTAGAGGAAGAAATAAACTTAAAAGGAGTAAAGATTCAACTATATTGTTAAAAATTCTATTATAGAAATGAGACTTGCATATTAAGAAAGTTCAGAAGAAAAAGTGCCTAAATGTGTGAAAGAGATGGGATAAGGTCAGAATCAATGAGGACAAAGGAGATAACAAGAAAGATTTAGAGAGTATATACAGGTTCATTAAGAGTGCACAAAAGGCAATTAATTACCAAGAGGGAAGAGCAAATGCAAAGTTCTCCTTGCCTGAAAGTGCACAGAACGTCAGAGGAAGTAGAAATAGTTTGGTAAAGCTGAGGCGTACGGTATGTATAAGACTAAAAACATAGGCTGTATTTGGATTTTTAAGAGACTTTAATGTCATTATGAAGATTTTATGCCTTATTCTATAGGAAATTAGGAATTTAGAGCGGTGTTTGTTTTCTAGAAGGATAAATCTGGCTACAAGTTCTGTGGGAGCCGAATGGGCAGAGAAAGAGACAAAGCATGGAAAACACTTATAAAGCTATTAAAATAGTAAAAACAAGAAATGATGAGGGTCTGAGCCAAGACAGAGACAATGGGAATGTGACAGAGAGGATGAATTTAAATGTTATCTAAAAAGAAGAGTGAAAAGAAATAGGAGACAGAGAAGTCATGGTAGATGCCTGGATTTCTATACCTCTGTGTGAGTCCTATAGAGAAGTTACACACACACATGCAAATATATACGCAGCACACTGAAGATAATATGCCTCTTAAAATATGTTGTATATACACGTTGCACTAAAAATTCCTAAGCAAATTGAACCATTAAATGTGTTTAACCATTTATGAAAGTTATTAATATTTAATTATTATGTTATTAATAGAACATGAGGCAAGAAAGCCACATGGCAATTTTCAGAAAATCTGTGATTAGTTACAGGTTTTATACCCCACAAAAAAGTTGCCAAGAACTATTAATTTCTTGAGAAGAAGCTGTTCATACATGAAATTTTAGTCTAGCCATTATGCTGAGTATAATTTAATATTTTCCCATTTCTTTTCATTATGGTATTGTTAGTTTTTAATTGTTTTATTAATTATTAAGTACATGCAAAATTATATTTATAATATAGTATAAAGAGTAATAGTAAAATGCAGATCTATATATTTCCCTACTCAGCTCTAGAAATGGAATATGGCCAATATTTTGAAACCCCTGTGTGCCCATCACTGATCTCATCACCTTCCCTTCACACACCCCCACTCTTAAGCAACTATAAATTTATTTGGTGTTAATTATCTCCTTAAGTTTTTTCAGTTTAGTCAATATTCTCACATGCTTAATCAATAGCTATTGTTTTACATGTAAATTAAATCCTACTTATGTACTACTCTTGGTGATTTTTATCTCTGGCCAAACAGCATATTCCTAAGATTCATCCATGTTGATATATATAGCTGTGCTATATATATTTGACTCTGATGTAGAGCATTCGTTTTGAATATATCCATTCACCCGTAGATTGGTCTATTTTGAACATTCCTATTTTGAACATTCTTGAGCATATCTCCTTATGCATATAGTACATGAAAATAGTTAATCAGCTGTCTTTTTGCTTAGAATTTCTGGTCATATCTTCTTATATTTACTTTCAAAGATTTGGGAATCCTTCTTTTTTAGGGATATCTCTTGTTAACTTATATAATGATTCTTAGTTCATATATCCCCAAAGACATACACACATACACACATTCACATGCATGCACACACACACACATGCATATGTTTGTATATGGTCTATTTACAAGTTTAGTTAACTACTGGAAGAAAAAATATAAAAACTGCTATCAACTAGAATTGAAGAGCTGCTGCTATGAGAAGGAATGAATTGAGATGCTCCATTTGAGAGGGGGAAGAAACTTAATTAACATAATATTAAACTCAGAAAAAATAAGGGTCACTAGGAAGGAATGGAGTAGAAATAGAGGTAGTTCAAAAGGAAAGCATAACAAGTGACTTAAAAAACAGTGGTCACTGGAGGAAATTATATCACTGTCTAATGGAAGAAGGAAAAGAAGTAGTATAAAAAGAGCTTGAATTTTTTTGTGAGGATGAAGAATATTCTAGTTCTGGAAGACTGCCTGGGGAATTCTTGCCTCCAGAGGAACAGAATGTGACAATGGACACCCTGCTGTACACTAAGCACCTTCTGAGGACGATTTGGAGCAATACAAAAAATCTTTAACTGATGCAGGATACAACCTTAATCCTTTATAATATATCAAACGGCGGAAAGCTTTTGCCAAGATGGCCTCAGCTCCTGCCAGCTATCGCAACAGTACTACTAAACCAATGTGTCTCTTATCACAAATCATGAATACAGGATCACAGTTTGTGATGGAAGGAGTGAAGAACCTGGTACTGAAACAGCAAAATCTACCTGTTACTCGTATTTTAGACAATCTCATGGAGATGAAGTCAAACCCTGAAACAGATGACTATAGATATTTTGATCCCAAAATGCCACGGGGCAGTGAGAGTTCAGTTCTAAGGAACAAAAATCCATTCCAAGAGGCAATTGTTTTTGTGGTGGGAGGAGGCAACTACATTGAATATCAAAATCTTGTTGACTACATAAAGGGAAAACAATTACCATAACCATGGGCCAGGAGAACCTCAGAAGATTCCAGGAGGTCCTGAACTTGGGCTGACCTGGACTCATTTGTGAGGCAGAAGCGTCTTTCAACTGTACCACCATATTTCTTCCTTTGGTGTCTGTCTATTCTTACAGCCTTCATGCTGCCTGCTAGCTACATAGGGCCCTTATATCTCTGCCAACCAGCCAAATATTCTTCCATTCAGCAGACATTTTTACTTTCCCTTTCCCACGGGGAACTCGCACATGGTCCAAGACAAGAAATTCTCAGCCACTGTTCCCTCAAATTTTGACCAAAGTATGTAATTTATTCTTGTAACTAAATTTCTCTCGCACTGACTTATGAAAGATAGAACAATTTGGAGAATAGTTTGTGAAAAGTGTAGAAAGCAAGAGAGCAAGAGATAAGCACCATAATGTTAAGTCAAGCTGACATCAGAGAAAGGTGGAATGTTCACTGGGTTGTGTGGGAATTTTGTCTCTTTCTAATAGAACAGAGCTTAGTCTGGGTAGTAAATAGTTTTCAGAAAACAGAGGCATAGTGGTAATGGGGTGACAAATGAAGTGTGTGATAATCACGGACACTTTTATAGAGATGCGGTGATTGTTTTATGAACATTTAAAAGTTTTTTAATCTACCGAAAATTCTAGAATTTGTAAGAATGTTTCAAACACCAAATGTCTGAGGATCTCAGCAGTAGATGTAAGCTCTGTTAGGGTAATGACCACGTTCAATTTAGTGAACAAAGGCACATAGTAGTGTTAGAGAAATACCCAGTTAAATGAATGAAAGTTTTCTCCTTGCCTTGTTTTCTACTAGGGCCAATCTGATAAATTTATTTGGGTTAATTTGTTAAGGCTGATAAAAGGTGACAATGTTTAGCTAATAGTTAAATATTTAACAGAGACTCAAAGCCTTATCTCAAAGAATCCTATTCAGGTGGTGAGGAATTTCAGACAAAGGTACCAGGCCTACAAGGAAACTACAAATATGGATAATACAGAATTCAGCCGACTTCTCAAAACACAAAAATCAAGAGATTAAAAGGGAAAA